>NC_090923.1:88841656-89144686 GCF_040938575.1 Ambystoma mexicanum
TTTCTTGGATAATGTGCTCTCCGTCCTGTCTTCAGTGCAGGGGTGCGTTGATTGATGCTGGCTCGTTGCTGTCTAGTTACTTCACTGGCAAGAGTCTGACAGGTAAGTATAATGAGTCTTTTGAACAGTTATTTAACTTCGTTCATTTCCTTCCTTAGATGATGGCCGGCGTCCGGGGTGGCGGCGTGCTGCTGAGATGAGTAGCGCAGAAGGTGAGTGAGATGCCCCCCATTCGTATTTGTATTGAACTGAGTTCTTTTTCTGTGTCTTTTAGGCGCTGCGACGTTTTCAGCGCAGATGCCGGTTATGAATAACAATTGCGGTGGGTAAGCGCGGTATGCGGCGCCTCTAGATGTTTCCACGCTAACCTGGAGTGTCTTTTCCCTCTTGCAGATGGATGAGAAGTTCCAGAGACAGAGTTCCCACAGAGTGGCTGGGATTCAGGTACGCGTTTGAAGCTCGTACAGTATTTAAAAATAAGCGAAGATTTGCAGAATGCTTACTAATGCCTTTTTTCTGTTCTTTTCCCTTTTCCTTAGGAAGCGGCATGCTGGGATGGGAATGACACCGCCGAAGATGCCCGCAGAACAGAAGGAGCGATGACTGATGGGCAGAAGTGCCGCAAGGTAAGGCTGTTCCTAACGGTGTTCTTGTTCTTGCAGGAGCTGAGTGCAGAAGAAAGATGCAGGCCTTCTGGAGACCGATCCGAACACGGTGAGTGTCACGCTGCAGGTGCAGGAAACGCAGAGCATGTTTCTCAGCCCGGGTGTGGCTTAAATAGTCTCTGGGTATCCCAGGTGCCTCTGGGCTGAACCACACCCAAAAAACTAGACCACACATGCAGTTCTGGGAACCGAAATATGTGGGGGCATCCATCTTTTTCCCCATCAATGCACTAAAAGTCCAATCCCCAATGTTATCCTATGGGAGTGAGTGAGTCTGGTGCCGCAGGCGCCAAGTCTGACTCCAAGTGGGTCTTTGGAGGGATGGAGAAGCCGTTGAGGGCCATGTAGGTGATCGTGGCCTGGCTCCAGCCTGACATCTCGGAGGGCTGGGGACATGAGGGGCAGGAATCATGACAGATCCCATCCCTATCACCTGTGGGGTGCCCCAGGGGTCATGTGTCTCACCCACAATGTACACCATATTCACCAAGCCCCTTTTCGATGATCTGGACCATCTTGGTATCACCTACACTAACTATGCAGATCATACCCAGATTCTCTTACCACTCACTGGGGATCATGACAAGGATTTGGCCTTGGTAAATAAAGTTGACCTCATCATCCAGGCATGGATGGCTGCCCATGGTCTGTGCCTGTATGATGACAAGACTGAGCTCATTATCCTGGGTACTACATCCAACCTTAATAAGCTTGGCCCTAAATACACTTCATTTAATATTGACGGTAATTCTATTAAAGTTGCCAAAGAGGTAACAACTTTAGGCTTTTACCTTGATTCCACCCTCACTTTTGCCAAACAAGTAAACTCAATGGCCTCTGCCACTGCATATACATGCAAATTAATTAGAGCTGGTAAACCATTCTTATCCAAGAATAGCTGTATCATCCTGGCCAGAGCTCTAATCCTGTCCAAATTGGAATATTGTAACTCCCTCTATATTGTATATTGGTGCAAATAAGTACATTGTCAGGAGAATACAGACGCTCCAGATAGTGCCCTTAGAGCTGCTCTGGGTATAGCAAGGAAAGAGCATATTTCAGAGGTAAGGAGACAGCATAACTGGCTACCAGTGACAAAATTGGGTTGAAAACTGCTTTGCTCATTCACAAATGCCTGAATAATGCTGCACCACGCTACCAAGAGATTCATTAGAAAAGCCTCTAGCAGGCCCACTCGAACAGCCAATACAAATTGTCTGACTGTACCAAGATTCAAAATATCCAAAGTCGGTGGAAGTAGCTTCCCAGTTAAAGCATCACAGCTGTGGAACTCCCTAACCCCCACCCTGAGAGCTGACAAAACCTACCTGAAGTTCAGACTGAATCTTGACTGAATTGGTTTAAAGATAATGACCACTAATGTATCTCCCTCCCATTACACCTGCACTGTAAATAGCTCCCAGATTGCTAGATTAAATTATGTTCTTGCTGTATATTGTTTTTCCTCAGTATTGTATGTACCCACCATTACTTGTATATCTTCTACTTGCACATCCTGATGTGTATTTCTGTATAGTACTGTGTAACCTAAGCTTAAAGTTTTCTTGTATCTTCTGTGCCCCGATACCCTTGGGTCTGGTGCGCATTACAAATAAAAAACAAACAAACATGGGGAACGGCTCTGGGTATCGGGTAGCGTAATCAACGATTACGAGGACATATTTGTTACCCAGTCTAGAGGTTTCCAACGGTCCAATGATATCCATCCCAATTCGGGAGAAAGGGTCTTCGATTATTGGTAAAGGGTTCAGAGGGGCAGGTAAGGGAATATTCGCACTGGTTTTCTGGCATATTTCACATGTCTGAATGAAGTTCTTTATGTCAGCGTGGATACCTGGCCAGTAGAACTTCCCATTGATGTGAGCTTGGGTCTTAGATTGTCCTAAATATCCCCCTCTCAAATTATAATGTGAAATCTCTAGTACGATCTTCCAATGGGTTTTAGGGATTACTAACTGAGTTTTACTTAGGTCTTCTATGGAGGTTTCCTTTCTATACAGTAATCCTTGCTTTAGGAAAAAAAGGGCTTCCCTTCTCTAACCCTTCCCCTTCAGGAATCACCTGTAAGAAAGCCTCTGTGAGTGCTGGATCATTTTGCTGGGCGAAGGCTAGATCGGGCAAGGATGGTAGATTCTTCCCTCTTGGCCTCATTGGTAGATGGTTCATCGGCTTCTCCAAAGCCCAAGTTACCTCGCTTAGTATCTTCTGGTTCACTTTCTTCAAAATGGTGAAAAAGAACCCTTTCAAGAATTCCCTGTGCAATTTTGTACTCACGATGTACTTCAAATGAAGTTTTGCCATGGTTCTGTAGGAGAACCTTTATGTTTCCTCAGATGTCGGAATCTAAGACGTCAGCTAGGAAATCCAAACCAAACTTCCAGGCCAGATTTTGGGGAAATTCTTATACAACACCCCACCGGGGGTATTAGGACTAAGTCCGTGGGAATCATCCCTCTTTTCCCTGGAGGGAATAGTAGCTTCTCTGCTACTACAGATATCAAAGTCTATGGATTATTTCATGGCGATAGAGGGATCTGAGGTTCGATGACTAAGCTTCTGGAATTTTAGGGTCCCTCAATCAGTCTCAATTGAGTCGCATCACACTCCGGACACCACATGTAAGAAAGGCATGGTATCAAAAAGTGAAAACAGACAAGTGATCACAGTTCAAGAGTGTTTATTGAACTTCAATTGGGTATGAAAAACAACTATCTAATCCTAAATCCACAGATGGGAGCAAGCTACAACCATAAAAGGGCCTATACTAATAAAACTATTGCCAATCCTTACTTCGAAACACAAATGCTGTGGGAAACAATGTTGTACAAACGAAAAGTGTTCAAGAAATGATATGGCAGCATATGGCAGGATAGTTAAGCCATTAGCTTCCTTTCCCCACATTTTCAGCACGGGACAAGGCGGCGCACTCGAGTTTACCAAATACTCTGGCTTTTCAAGCACGAGGATGCAGTTCAAAGTCTCATTATCAGGACCTGTGCCAATGTCTCTTTGCCATTCAAAGTCTCTCATTTCAGAGGGCCTGAGGCGGCAAACAGTCAAAGTTCCTTTCTCCTTTTAGGATTTTCCTATGCAAAACTTCTCTGGTGATTCACTGTTCACCCCGGGTCCCCCTCTGCCGGGCTCAGACCCACATTAACACAAAACCTTTAATTGGTCTCCCTCTGCCGGGCTCGGACCAATTGATCTCATTTTCCAAACTTTCTTTACTATATCAAAATCAAAAACATTCGATTGTGTGCAGGGGTTTGCTTGACCCGTCGCAGGACCACTTCGATTCACAATTCTTTGTTCTCTTCTTAATATGTCCCTTTTAACTTTCACTTTTGCCACTTCTCAGCTGGACACCTTACAGAGACTTTCGATTGAGCACCCACGCAGTGCCAGACCACTCTGTCAAAGGTATCGTATCAAAGTCTCTTCAAAGTTCGAACACTTATCAGCAGTTCAACTTTACTTGCCTCTTTTATCACACGTGTTTTAACTATGTTTATTCCAGCGCTCGCCATACAATGTTGCTGCTTGCAACCTTGGCTTCAACACAGACTGGTCTTGTGGCTGTCACCCCAACTCACCGGCTGTGTTGATTTCACTGATGCTGCTTTGTTCTTGGAGCCATGGATGGTACCACTGTGTCTGCTGCTTATCCCCACCTTGATTAGTGACACAGGAGGGCCCCAGGTGTCTCTGACACACAATACAAGATTCTTCAGCCTGGTTTCCTGGTTTTATGCTTTCTAATCTCGAGGGCTCTTGAAAGTAACATGTTTTTGTTGAAAAGCTTGAGGGAACCTCCCTCCTTGCGATCCCCTCCTGTTTTGCTGTCTTTCTTCTTTGGTTCAGCTGCTGTCTCAAAACTGCAGTTTTCTCATGTGCTTTCCTTCGCTCAGAGTGTGCTTTCGTGCAGCGCCTTTTATCTGTGTGGGGAAGCTTAAGTGAAGTCAATTGTGAGGGATGGTCAGTCATTTCCTGACCCGCCTGACCATTGTATTGGGACACGTCCGGTATACTGCTGGGGTGTTAGTCTGTTTTCTCCCAGGGTGGGCAGGCCGTGTGAAAGTGTTTGTGCAGGAACGGGGTTAGGGGGTTGAGTTCCTACGTATCCTATCTGATAGGATGAGGTAAAGGTGTTACAGGAAAGAGAGGGATATCGCATCTCAACATCCGGTGTCCCACTCCCACATGACCCCTCACCCAGGTGATCCTCCCAAACTGGTACACTCCCAGGGTCTGGATCCAAAGGCGATGGTCGTGCCCTGGCCACCTGGGAGAGAGATCCGTGGGGACTAGTGGGTGAGGCACCTTCTGGTTTCTCACACATCCCAGAGCTTTTCCTGTCTCATCTTCGGTATCCACTACAGTTCCTGCAGTCTCTGCTTGCATCAAGAAACATGCAGACACCCTTGCAGATGTACGGGGTCATCTGTTGCAGACCCAGTTACATTCTAACGTTGTTGCTGATCGACACTGGAAACCTGCTCCTACCTCCTGTATTGGTGACGGTGTATGGTTGTCAACGAAACATCTCCCTCTGCGGGGGCCTAGGAAGTTACCTACATTTGTGGGTACCTATCTGATTAACCGGGTACTAAATCCTGGTGTGTGTCCGTCTTTCCTTTCCTACTCATTGGAAAGTACACCCGGTTTATCATGTCTCATTGTTGAAGGCCTAAACATGTCTAGGGTTGCTTGTGTTTCTGTGCAGAGAGGACCTGGCCTAGCAGTTCGTGATAGGTGTCATGATGCCTACCCACGGGCATCCGGATCGTGTCCGTCAGCCCCAGGAGCAGGCATCCAGATACTCATTAAAACCCCAACAGCCCCGGCTGGGGGCTGTTTGGATTCAGTCCTGGTGCCTTAGGCGCCAGGCTCATAAACTTTACTTACCTTATGCAGACCATGCTGCAAATGAGTCCAAGCCAACGTGAGGCCTGGAAGGGAATATTTTATTACAAGGACTATTTTTCACTTGGGTGTGGTTCTGGGGAACTTCTTACCTGGGACTACTTTGCAGACTATTTAAACCACGCCCGAACAGCAGCCCATGCTTCGCGTTATTCTGCATCCAGCAGCGTAACGCTCACCGTGTCTGCAAGTCAGCATTCAGTCTTCTGCCACGCCCGCCTCGAATACGGAGCTCCTAGACAAAAGGAAAAGAAAGGATTAGAGGTTAGATCACGGACATTATTTGATTCCTTACCTGATTCCGGACCCAGCACATCTCCGAGCCTGGAAAGGACATTATTTCAGCACGCGTTGCTTCGCCAGCAACAGCGGCGCATTATACTCACCAGTCCACCGCATCTTTCGACTCGGCGCTGCCTCCATCATTTTCTTCGTCGAAATCCAGCACCTGGGGGAAAAAAAAAAAGGAATAACAAGGTGAGCCGAGAAAACCGACAAAGAATCTCTTTGCCACCATAGGCCTACCTGCTTTACCACTGGAGGTATTATTCTTTAATTCGCTGCATCTTCCTATGCCGCACCTAAAAAGGGAGAGAAAACAGCAAGTTAAACTCATGCAACTTTTACCGGACAGTGTTTGGTAATACAGACTCTTACCTGAACGCCATCAGCTGCCTCCAGGCAATATTCTTTTGGACCCAGCTGCAACCTAACGAGGGAATGGAACAAGAATGAACATCGGACATATTGAACTCTTTGAACTTTATAGACACTGGAGTTAATATTCCTCCGGAACTCCTCCAGTACCTTCAACCCAGTGAAGTAACTGGTATCTATGAGCCCCTGCATGCCATGCAGGATGGAGAGCTCATCATTTAAAAACATAAGGTGAGATTACCAAACGGGGATATCGGAGGTGATTAGTGGGGAGAACGAGAACTGTTGGGGGGCCATCAATGAAGTCCACGGGTGGCTAAATCCCTTTCTCCACTTGCAGGAGAATACTTATACGAGTCCAGCAGACAAGATTAGGCAGGCCAGTCCAGACTATCATCTCTTCACTACGCATCACGTTGGTGTAGACCGCAGCTGTCTGGGTCCGATCGACGCCCCTGTGGGAACCAGGTGAGCGTAACAATAGACTGCTCCCATTTATGGTAGTACCTGACTGATTTGTATAAGGCTTGACCCTTGCTGCAATGGCGCATACAGGCTAAAAAACGGTGGCGTGGAAGGTTGCCCAGAACAGTGCCAGTGGTTCAGATTAATTCAAAACCTTCCACCCAACACTTTTTTGGTTATAGTTGGTCTCCCGATGTGGGGAATGGTATGCCCAGACGTGGCTCCCTTGCTCGCCGCGTCGAGGGAACCAAGATGCACCTCACTGATAAGGCCCAACAAGGCCGAAACATGTCTGGGGTTGCTTTTGTGTCTGTGCAAAGGGGACCTGGCCTCGCAGTTCGGACTGGGCTCCTCGCTTTGGTGGTAGTGCCTGACTGATTTGCATATGGCTGGAATCCTTTTTACAATGCCGCAGACGGGCAAAACAACGTTGGTGTAGAAAATTGCCAAGAGCATTGCCAGTGGTTCAGAGTCATTCAAAACCTTCAACCCATCACTTTTCTGGTAATTACTGAAACCATGTCCCCCGTCCACTCTACTTCCTCCTCATTCTGACACTGTACAGATGTCTGGGGACGAAGCTGAAATCGAGGTCTCTGATGTTCTGGACTCTAGGCATCACTGAAGTCGCCTTCAGTACCTCATTGACTAGAAAGAGTATCGTTTGGATGATAGGTCCTGGGAACCTGCCTCTAATGCACATGCACTGCTGTTGGGGCAGCGTTTTCACTGGCGTTCTACATTGCGCCTCCGTGTGTTGCAGGCTTTGAGGAAGGGGATTGTCATGCGGCAGGTCTGGGGATGAGGGTGCCGCATCCACAGCAGAAGGCAGTGGAGGCTTCCTTGGCGCTTGTGCATCGTTCCTTTGTCCGCACGTCAGCACCAAACATCCTTCAGTGTGGGGGGACCATGGCGATGACATCATCACACAGCATGTGGTGACGTTCTGACCAGTCACCTGATGCAGACCCATTTCCAGTTGTTCAGACTCCTCATTCTCTGCTCCTAAACGTTTCTTTATGCTGTGAGCCGTTTCCCGAACTGTGCTTCATGCTTTTTCTTTTTGGATCAGGTTTTCTTTTTGCACTAATACTGATTTTCGACCTTCTATTGGATTACCCCTGGATTTGTTTCTTGTATGAACTGTGCTATTAACTTGGATTGTGTTAGGACTCGCATAGATTTCTTTTTGGTTTGTTGTGGTTTGGCCATTTGGGGTAACCCCTATCTATGCTGGGCGCATCTTCTGTACAAGTGCTGGTATTCCTGCTCTGGGTATCCCTGGAGTTCTTTTAGAGGTAAGCCTTATTTAGATGGGAATTGGTGATCTGAAGGAATGGTTCGGTCAAACTTTTTTATTGGCCCTACGGATCGGCCATGTGTTTTTAAGCCTAAATCGCTCGAGTTTAGAAAAATTTACTATGGACCTTACCCGAGTTTTCGTCCATTAAACGCACGCGAAAACAGGCAGTAGGGTGCCGCCATTTTGTGATAATCCTATCACTTGCCCCATCGCCCTGGCTGATCTGCTTTTGCGGCACTAAATCATATCCCCCGCCCCTGAGCCTGACATTATCAAAACATTCATATTCCCCGCCTCTCTCCATGACGTTACTGTGCTGCGTAGGCAAACGCGCCCAGTCGTCTTCTACGCGACTTCACACAGAACCCGGAAACCAACACAGATCAACTCACAACACAGCGCGCCACAATTCGGAATATGAAACTGTACTTTCAAATCAAACAGCAACACGGTACATTTGGTAAAGTACATTTATTTAACATTAAATGTTTGTATAATATTCAGCAATTGGCATATTAATTCGGAATGTCATTTTTTTTCTTTTCTCTCTATCCGCAAATCATGTTTCGTTTTATCGTGAGTCACGCACTGTTACTTTATGGTACACAGGCTGTTGGTTTTAGTTAAAAGAAGCACTTTGGTCGCACGGTGAACCGCAAGGCTGTTCCATCAACTAGGCACTAGGCCAGCGTAAAGGTTGATATGTTGCTTCTAGCCGCTAGTACTGCGTAAGGGCATATGGGCCCTTGGCGATTGTCCCATAAGATCGTCAAAGTGGTGCAGTTGTTTACGATAAGCTGCAGCTGGCGGTTGAAGAAACCATCTGCCGGGGTCTGAAACTGGTGGCTGTAGCAGTAGGGTAGGATATACCTGTTTTGAAAACATAAAAATTATAATCAGTCTCGCCAGCCGATCTTTATTTATTACGGCCGATCTGAAACTATTTGCTTTCAAGGATAGTGCAATGGAATATGTTCGGCTCTAAAATCAATGCGAAACCTAACGAAATAAATCGAGGTTAACACACAATGAGAAACAACTCTTTGTCTACATGCGTGTGGAATGTGGACCTGCATGCCCATGTGCCCGGTGCAAAGACGATCCCACAAACGTTTTACTTGCTCTTCATTCATTCATTCATCCATTCATTAATTCTTCATTCCGGTATAAAAGCGTCTAAAGAGTTACTTACATTATATTTGCAATTTCCATTGTGTCTCTGCGTAATGCAGTCCGTAAATCCCACTGTGCTCTTGACAACGATTTTTCGTATACTGAACTAACATGAAACTCGGTCTAGTTTCAGAATTTTCTGCCTTATCATCTTTTACGTTATTGCACCCCTCCTTCAAATGAAGTCCTTTCGGCATGGTCCCTGTCTCTCAAGGTCAAAAAACAATAGAACCTTATACTGCCAGTGTGAGTTGTGGGCCTCTTCAGGCCGCCAGCTGAAAATCAAAGCCGCTGACCTTCACTCTAAAGGAGCATACATTCTTACTTTGCAACATCCCATAGTAAAGCCATCTGTGAGAACTTGAATTTTCGAATCCATCTATGTACTAGGCCTCAATGTGCAAATGTGAACTGCCTTCTCTCCCATCTGCATCGGCTCGCTTGGCGTGTTCTGAGCCCCCAATTTTGTCCTCGTTGTCCGCGAGCTTTGCAGCCCTAGAGAACCGTAATTATGGAGACATTGACTTTTTGAGGGAAGGTCAGGGAAAGTATAACGTACCCGAGGAGTTGAGTTGAAAGTGAGATTTATTGTTTGTTTTATTATTTGCAATACGCAAGCCTTGCGAAACTTAGTTACAGCAACAAAAATATATACATACACATATTGACAAGCTCAGCGATATGAGGTGAATAGAGAGAGAAGTCAAACATGACACCCAGGTTGTTTGCCACCCAGGATGGTGAAGGGAGGGGTTAGTGTTAGCATAAATTTGTATGTACACTGTACAATAACATTTATTTACAAAAAGACAATCATATTACAATTATTTAAACCGGGTTTTGTAATTCACAACCATCTCTTCTTTGGGTGGACATGGCACAGTGGCAATGTTCGGTGGCAATGCATCAGTGCTCTGCACAGAAACGTTCAAAATTCCATATCTGTGCTTCTCGAGTACAGCAACAATAAGGCTTTTTGCAAAGTCGAACTCCATTTCCTCATAGACTGGTTTGATGACCCATTGCTTACTTATTTTCGAAAACACCTTAGTGTAGCGAGCCATCCTTACATTACCCGTAGTCCTAGATTGTTCACGGCTGAGAGTCTCGTTATGGGCCAAGACTGCAAGTAGAGTCCTGTGTTTCATGCCCTGTATGCTGAAATGCAAGCGTTTTGGCCTGTACCTTAGGCACATATTGTGGAACACCTCCAAACCTCCTGTGTGACAGAATTCAGTCCCCTCAAATCTCTCGATAGAGTTTTATCGAAAACAATCTTCTCAATGGCTTTGTGTGTCAGTGAAGATGGAATCAACCACTTCTTCTTCCATGCCTCCTCTGGGGACAAAGGGCCATGTTCACACTGGTGGAAATGTAGGTTTTCTGACCAGTGGTGAACGTTGGTACAGTGGTGCATCACTGACCGCCATTTTTCAAGTAGTATTTCCACTGACCCTTCACAAGTTTTGGAGCTCCACCAAAGATGGTTGCTGATAGACTGGGACCACTGTGAAATACTTTCCAAACCTTTTTTTTCCCCTGCAGCTGAGATTTTCTTATTGATTGATTTAGCAAGATGCCATACATGAAATTGATGTTTAATATGTGGGAACTGCTCTCTCATTGTCTTGGCAAATGAAACGTGTCTGTCCGTGGCTACGAGGTCGATGTGCATTCCGCTCGATTGTAGATATTCCACTGATTTTATAAATCCTAGTTTCTCCATGGCCACTGAGGATGTACATTGTGTTACCTGCACGACCACCGAACTCACAATTTTCTTACTATCCATGTCCTGAAAGTGGTAGGTGCAGTACTTGGCAGAAAATCCAGGGCTGCCGCACTGTCCATCGCCGGCTAGCCTGAATCGTTTCCCTTCTAATGTACTTGCTAGAGACAATTGTTCAATTTTACAAGCATCACTAATGGCCGGAAAAAGATAATCATGCTGGTATTTGTAGTACTGCGTTTTAGAAATGAAATTAAGTCCCACAAACTGAAAGAAAGACTCTAACTTTCTAAAACTGGACCCACTAAAAAGTGATGCAGCTGCACACAGTAGATTGCCTGCTGGCAGCTTCCCCAGCATCGGTTGTGCAGACCATGAGAACGCATGATTTAATCTACATTTCAGCATACTTATAATATCCATCAAACAACTGTCGAATACTATGTATTTGCCCTCTTTCATTAGACTGTCATCCGGTGTCACACTTGTTTCGGACTGCATCGTTGAGGACATTTCACCACAACTGAAAGAAATATCGCCGATATCAGGTTCTGATGCGTCGGTGAATGCTGCTGCTGGTTCATTCTCTGTCATTTCAACATCTGTTACTTCAACATTGATGGGAGAACACAACATTGTCGACAGAGTTTTTGGTGGCAATTTTTTGGCGGGTGTAGATTGTGTGAATTGATCTGCGACTAATTCCGAGCTGTCCTCAATACATTCAGTATCATCTTCTTGTGGTGGTGCAGTCGCACTGTAGCAATGGTCCATTACAACTTTACTGGATTCATTCATTTCATGTTCTGGCCATTGGATATGAGCATCTCTAGACTCAACACGCGGCATCTGAATTAATAGTTCCTCCATAGTGTAAATGGTCTGGCAAGCAACATCTCTCATTCGCTTCACTGTCTGTGTATGTATAGTTCGTACACCCACGGGTAACTAGAGGACAGATTGGAAAAGGGATGTTCAGTTTAAACACAAGATCTAGGACCTCATCACGAGTTTGGCGGTAACCCTTAAATCCGGCGGTAGCGCTGTTACCGCTGGATTTAAGGGTCTACCAAATCAGGGCTTCAGCAGATTTCTCCCCAGCTCTGAGATGGGGGGAAATCCGCCGAAAATTTGCGCTCATACTGCCGGCGGGAAATCCGCCGGTGGTATGAGCGCGAAATTTCCCCATTGAGCCCAATGGGGAATGGGGCATTCCGAATGGGCTCAATGGGGAATGGGGATTTCCAATTCGGCCAAACCCGTGATCCGGCGCTAATAGCGCCGGTGGGTTTGGTGGTAGGGCAGATAGCGCCAGCGTTGCCGCCCAACTCGTGATGAGGCCCAAAGTATAGTACAATCGATTGGAAAAAACATAAAATAGTCCCCAGCACAAAGAAATTCTAAAGTTATGAACTGTTTGTAACTAACCTTATTTTTGTTTCTTTTCTTTGCAACTTTCTTGGCTCGACCTTCAACATCTGCACGCTGTAGCTCCGATTCGTTTCCGCATCTCTTCCCTTCCTCTTGCGCTGCAACGACTATATTTTCTGTGTCCGCATGGACAGCACGGAATGAGGCTCCATCGACTCCCTGAAACATAGTACTTTCATTACTACGTATCACAATATTGATAACATAAAACACACGTGAGGACGAACACACAGGTACATCAATAGCTCAACACAAATTAAACATTGTGTAGAACAATCAAACGACAAGTATTCAAGCTCTGATTACCTACTTCCATAGAACTGTCAGTATCCATACCTCTGGCTCTGCATGGACTGCGATGAATGATTGTATTGGAGAGGAGGCATCAGCAACTCCCTGAAACACAGTACTTGCGTTAGTATGGCTTTCAATATTGTAAACATAACACACACTTGGGGTTGACGGCACAGGTACATATAAAGAGATAACCACAAATGTTGCATTGTCTAAAAGAATCGAGGAATATTTAAATATGATCAGATTTAATCGACTTAATTCTCCGATTTCTTTACATCTGCATCATCTAAATGGGATCTTGTGATTGTAGTGGAAGCTCCATCGTCTCCCTGAAACACAGTACTTGCGTTAATAGGTAAGAAAGTATAGCAAATGGAATCACATTATATGATCACGCTCGATGGAGCTGTCAGTATCCATACCTCGTGCTGCTGAAGAACATCTAGGGCTGTTGTCAATGTGGTGCGCACTTACGAAAGCTGTTGCGCCGATTCGTATCCTCATGGTCCCACTTCCACTTCCCCTGGAATTACTTGAATGTCATGCTCCACAGCAAGTGCGTGGGTTGACGCTTCAACAACTGCCTGAAACATAGTATTTGCATTAGTAAGGATTACAATATTGAAAACACACACACACTTGGGGTCGACCACACAGGTACATATCAATGGCTAACCACAAATGAAACATGGTGTAGAACAATCAAACGACAAGTGTTCCAGTCCTGATGATCACGGTCGATGGAGCTGTCAGTATCCATACCTCGTGCTGCTGAAGAACATCTAGGGCTGTTGTCAATGTGGTGGATGCTTCAGCATCTCCCTGAAAGACAGTACTTGCATTAGTATGGATAACACTAATTATAACTGAAAACAAACACCAGGGGACGACAACAAAGGTGTATATCAATTGGAAAGCACTAACCAAACAATTGGTAAAATAATCACACGATACATAAAAACTGTTACTTGACATGCATAAAACAATTCTGTAGCGGAATAGCCAAGTATGATTACCTGATGCGCGCTAGAAGTGGTTGATAACTGCGGGCACGTCACGGATGTAGGCTGTTCTTGCTTCAGATTCAGTGGATAGTCAAGCAGTTGTAAAGGTAAATTATTGTTTGATAATGAAATGCAAATATTAAAACATTGCCATGTAAACCGACAGAATACTTGAGAATAATGCTATTGAAAATGCGCAATATAGTACAGTTCCCTGTGCCCATAAATAGATTTACTTTGGGAGTTATAAAATCGAAAAATCATTTATTGATAAATGTCATTATTCAAAAAGCTATACACTCATATCAATATCCAAAGTATTACAAGGGGGTATTACAAGGGACACAACACCTAAAATATCAATTAATCCATTCGGCTACCTACACACTACTACAAGGCCTAAAGCTAAATCCGGACACTTCACTCACCAGTGGAGGAATGTGGACGAATAGAGTTGGAATAGCATTTGCGAGCAATTTTCGTGTTGTTCGCCGTTTATTCTTCTTTGTTACCCAAGATGTGGCGTACATGTTCGAGGAAAAGTTGCGGCTGCAGATGCGGTATCGATCACCCTTCTTGTCCTCTAAGACTTGTTGGACTCTACTTTCCAGCTCATCCAGTAGATATCCGCAATGTCTGACCCATTCTCTTATTCGATCAACAGTTTTCGGGAATACATGCATTGTAGTGCCTTCAGATTTATCATGGGTCTTTGAAGGGCAACCGCTAATCGAACAGGCAGGCATTCTTGAAAATTCTGAAAAGTAAATATCAAGATTATTTTAAAACCTTGATGAATAAAAATGTCATAAAAAAGTAAATGAACCATAGCATGTTCAATGCAAGGTTTGTTTTGGTCGCCGGAACTATACCAGTTCATCATGTGCGGCTTAGTATTTGCATAAGTTACAGACATTTTTTAAATGATGTGACTAAACTCTGAACATGTGACTCGTCCCTTGGATGTTCTGTCTGGCACTTAAAGGAAACATGCTTACATTATAGACTGGACCCCCGAAGGATGCAATTCGATGAGAATTGACACTGATGAAAATAAAAAGATCTATTGATAGCATAACAATTGAAACTCAAGTCAATAGCAATGAGACCAATGACCATAGCACTATTGGGCACTGTAATCGCAAATAGATAGAAATGTAAAAATGACCAAAATATGACTAGGATACATGGCCTTACCTTGAACAACAAACAGTTGGATTCAGCAGGCCGAGCAGTATGTTGCAGGAGAACAGGTAGATGGCCACAGGTAGCACACTGACGAGTTTGCTCGAAGCGGTCACAGATAGCACAACGACGAGCAGATTAGCATAGATCTCAGTGCTTCTCAGGTAGAAGGTTCAGGAGTTGACTTGCAAAGCACAAAGATGTTCTCATGAGACATATCAAGTGGTTTATAAAGTATTAGAAACAGGGGTGTGTTTGTGAATGAATGACGTGTGTATGTCGTGGTATTATGTGGTTTGCAGGGGGGCGGCCTGCCTCAGGGGAGGCCTGGCTGGAGACACGGGGTCTGAGGAGGCCATGTGAGCGATGGCCCCTGGGCGTGGGATACCTTTTGAAGTGTACATGCTGTTTGGCACCTTGGCCGTTTGTGCCCGTGACAGTCCTCCATGCCAGCGCTCATCCCCGGGTGCAAACCACCTTTGATAGAGGGGGGTGGGATGGATGGGCCGGTGGGCCTGCAGGCAAGTGTGCCATCAAGCCCCTCTCATCCTTTACTTCTCAGTAGAAACTCGGACCAAGTGCCTCCAGTAGTGGGTTCGCCCCTTGCCCTTATGTGATGTTAACTTTGGTTGACATTTGCGTAGATGGGACCACTGAGCAGGACAAGGGGCATCCATTTTTGTACCCCCTTTCCACTCCATCTTGGTGATCAGGCCTCACTGCGCAGAGCACATGGCCTCCACCCTCGTTCCCACTCTGACTGGAAAACTCCAGAGGTATTTGCAACAGCTAATAAATGTAACACATCACTCTTCCTCTGAGATCACAGTCCTGCATGTGAACCAGCCTGAACTAAGCACATAGCTTGTTCATCTCCACAAACGTGTCCTTGCCCACGCACCCAGGCCAGTGGAAACTTACTGCCATTCTGACCCTGTGTTCCTGGAAGGTATTCAATTCATGTGCCAGACCACTCACCACGCCATGATGCCCACCTAGCAGATCCAGAACTAACATTAGACCCCTACTGCAGTATATCGTTGCCTATCAATAACAAAAGCCACATACCGGAGATTCTTGTGAGCACAGACCCACACTTCAAACAGTGTATTATAGTGGTCAAGACCCTTAACCTAAGGCCTGTATAATCCAATGTTGATTGATAGTATAGATATATGTGTGACTTTTATAGAGACATAACCGACTGAAAGACTTTGAACAAGTGTTATTTAGTGCATGCATTATTGAGAAGTACAAGTTACTTCTTACCTTGTAACGTTCTTTCGACGGGATGTTCCTCCGACGTATTCCTTATCTTTGATAATACGTTTCCAGCTTGCTGGCCTCGGAAATTTTTTCTGTAGAGGGCGCTGCGCGTCGACGTCCGCCGAGTCGATGTCCCTCGACCGCCACCGTATCGGCGCCGACGTCACCATGCCCATAAATAGCCACGCGCTGCGTCCGTTGCTCAGTTCCATTTTGTAGCATGAGAAAAGTCATGCCTGAATTGGTTAGTGACCTTGAAGGAGCGTAAGCTGCAACCACAAGGGAAGTTATCACTGCGGGGATGGTTGGGAGGGGCGATAAGGAATACGTCGGAGGAACATCCCGTCGAAAGAACGTTACCAGGTAAGAATTAACTTGTTATTCGAAGGGAGTGTGTCCTCCGACGTATTCCTTATCTTTGATAGACTCCCATAGCAGTGGCATGTAATTGGAGGCGGGAGTGAGAGTGTTATGTATCCCTTTAGAGATGGACCAATGTAATACGGCCTTGCCAAATCTGGTCTCTTGAGCAGTGGAGGAATCCAGATTGTAAAATTTTGTGAATGTATGTGCGGACGACCATGTGGCAGCCGCACATATGTCCCGGACCAGTACGCCTCTTTGGAGAGCCGAAGAGGCTGCGATACCCCTGGTTGAATGAGCCCTGAGATTTTGGGGTGGCTCTTTCCCTGCTAGTCTATAACATTCCAGGATGGCCAAAATAATCCACCTGGAGGTGGTTTGTTTTGTTATGGATAGTCCCAACTTGTGACCTGAGTATCCTACAAACAGTTGGTCTGCTTGCCTGATCCTAGCCATTCTGCTGATGTAAAAGCTGACAGCTAGGGTCCAGCCTATGTAGCCTTTCCTCCTCTTTCCCCGGATGGGGAGGAGGGTAGAACGAAGGCAAGGTCATTTTCTGAGTAATATGAAATTCAGAAACCACCTTTGGGAGGAAATTAGGCTTCACCTGTAGGACAACCTTGTCCTTGTGGAAGATTGTATGTGGGGGTTTACAGGAGAGAGCTTGTAGCTCTCTCACCCTCCTAGCAGATGTTAGTGCTACCAATAGGACAGTTTTAAGCGTGAGAAATCTCAGCGCGCAAGAGTGAAGTGGTTCGAATGGAGTGCCCATTAAGAAATTGAAGACTAAATTTAAGTCCCATAAGGGAACCTGGAATCGTTTGAGGGTAAACATTAGTTAGTCCCGTGAGAAATTGTACCACTAGAGGAATTTTGAAATACGATGGTTCCTCCACAGTGCGCTTGAAGATAGAAAGCGCTGCAAGATAGCCTTTTACAGTGCCCACTTGAAGGCCTGAGTTTGCCAAGTAGAGCAGAAACGATAACACCGTTGGTGTACCACAAGAAAAAGGGTCAATATTCTCTTCCCTACACCAGCTGCAAAATGTGTTCCAACGGCAGCGGTATAAAGACTTTGTTGCCGGTCTTCTGGCCGAAAGCAACACCTCCATGACGTCATCAGGGAGATCCCAATCCTTGTACCTCAACCTTTCAGAAGCCAAGCGTGAAGGTTGAGGGTTCTGGTGTCTGGATGGAGAACCTGACCTCCCTTCTGCAAGAGAAGATTCTTTTTGAGTGGAAGACGGATTGAAGGACAGGTGGACATATCTAGAAGGTCCGGGTACCACGTTCTCCTGGCCCAATCCGGGGCAATTAGGATCATGGTTTTCCGGAATCTTCTCAACCTCCTGATCATTTGAGGAATAACAGGGACTGGTGGAAACGCGTAAAGGAGTGGGAACTCCCAGTCCACTACGAACGCGTCTCCTAGAGCTCCTCTCGGGGGAAATTCCCTTGAACAGAACAGATCGCACTTTCTGTTGGTGCTTGTGGCGAACAGATCCACCTGAGGGGTTCCCTAAAGGGCGAAGATCTCTTGAAGGACTTCCTGAGCTAGCTCCCACTCGTGGGAGACTGTGCTCTGCCTGCTCAGAGCGTCCGCTGTCAAGTTCTTCTCTCCGGCTAGGTGGACTGCCGATAGAGAAATTCTTTCCTGAATTGCCCAAAACCAGAGCTGCATTGCCTCTCTGCACAGTGGCAGTGACCCTACGCCTCTTCTTTTGTTGAGGTAGTGCATGGCCACCATGTTGTCCGTCATTATCAGGACATGTCTCCCCTGTATTGATGGCAGGAAAGCTTTCAGCGCTAGTCTGATCGCTCTCAGCTCTAATAGGTTGATGTGTAGTCTGGACTCCGATGGAGACCAACGACCGCTGCTGGTCAAGTCGTTGGCATGGACTCCCCACCCCGTGAGTGAGGCGTCTGTGACTACTGTTATCTCCGGCCATGGTTGCCAAAACAGTTCTCCTTTCAAGATGTTCTCTGGATAGGCCCACCATTGAAGGTCGTGGGCTACCTTGTCCGGAATCCGGAGAAGATCTGTCATTCTCCCTGAGAATTACGACCACTCAGTTCTCAGTGCCCACTGAAGAGATCTCATTCTCAGGCGAGCCTCTGGCACAAGGAAGATGCAGGATGCCATGAGGCCTAGCAACCAAAAAAAGTTGAAGGCTGGGAGACGTTGGGCATTTTGAAACTTGGTGACCATCTGTAGAATATCTTGAGCCCTCACCTCTGGTGGCGAGGCTTTTCCCAGGGAAGTGTCCAGGACCGCTCCAATGAACTGGAGTCTCTGTGATGGTATCATCTGTGACTTCTTTAAATTGAGGGAGAAGCCCAGTCTGTGAAGGAAGTAGCAGACATAATCTAGCTGGGCCTGGGCCTGTTCCGAAGATACAGCCCTGATCAGCCAGTCGTCCAGGTAGGGGTAGACGTGGATCCCTTCCCTCCTTAGACTCGCCGTCACTACCGACATCAGCTTGGTGAAGACCCTCGGGCGGAGGTCAGCCCAAATGGCAGAACTCAAAATTGATAATGAGAGTCGCCAATTGCGAACCTCAGGTATTTCCTGTGTTTGAGATGGATTGGCACATGGAAATAAGCATCCTGAAGGTCCAGAGATACCAGCCAGTCCTGGAGATGCTAGGCCTGAAGGATCTGAGAGAGAGTTACCAGAGTTACCATCTTGAACTTGTCCTTCCTGAGGAACTTGCTCAATTCTCGTAAGTCCAGGATGGGTCTCAGTCCTCCGTCCTTCTTTGGTATGAGAAAGTAGTGGGAGTACCAGCCCTTGTTCCTTTCCGCTACAGGTACTGGTTCTATGGCACCTTTCTCTAGCAGGTCTATAATTTTCTGCAAGAGGAGCGGATCTGAAACTTTCCCCTGAGAGCTGTTCCCCGGTGGATGACTGAGGAATGTGTAGAAAGGGTAGGCAGTAACCTTGGGCAACTGTTTCCAATGCCCAATCGTCTGACGTTATAGCCTGCCATTCTGTCAGATGGTGAGTTAACCTGCCCCCTACAGGTGTATTGTGTGGAAAGGCCTCAGAGAGGTTTGAGGGCAGCTGATGCAGATGCCGAGGGTAAAGCGGCACCTGCTGCTGCTGCGGCCTTAGTACTTTTGACCCGTCCACCTCGGGTGGATCTCCTTTGGCCTCTTTGAGCCGGCTGTCTTCTGCCTTTCCCGAATGCGGAATAATAGCGAAAGGACTTTCCTCTTCCAGAGGTTCCTGAGGGGTGAAAAGAAGGTTGGCGGATAGCAGCTCCTAAAGATTTTGCTGCTGCTTTAGAAGTCTGTAACTTTTCCAGACTGTCATCAGCCTTTTTCCTGAATAATGAAGAGCCGTCAAAGGGCATATTCAAAAGTCTGGCCTGTACATCTGGAGCAAAGCCCGACTTTCGCAACCACGCATGCCTGCGGATTGTTGTACTTGCCGCCATGGCCCTGCTGATACTGTCAGCGGAATCGATGCCAGTTTGAAGTGATTCGCACATGGCATCCTTGCCATCTTTAATAATGTTAAGGAAGGCTTCCTTTTCCTCTCCTTTGGGTATGCAGTCAGCTGCAGATGAATCACACTCCCATAGTGTGTGACTGAACCTGGCGAGTGTACAGGTGGTGTTGATGGACTTCAACGCCATACTACAGGCAGAGAAAACTTTCGCCATAGAGTCGTACCTCTTGTCATCTCTATCCTGTGGGACAGTAGGGTAAGCGGTCCTACTGCTAGATGAAGTTGCCGCTTGAACCACCAGGCTCTCTGGAGTCGGGTGTTTTGATAAGTATTCAGGGTCAGCAGCCGCTACCCTATACTTGGTTGAAAATCTTTTATTGACTGCAGGGATAACTTCGGGAGTTTCCCAATTTGATGCAATTTTCCTTTGTAAGGCTTCATGGAAGGGGACCACCGGGTCCTCCTGTGGGCCTTTGTCTAATATATCTGTTAGGTCGTCATTTTGAAAAACAGGTGAAGGCGCAGACCAACCCATAAACTCAATAATTCTTGCCATCAGGGTTCTATAGGGTGTTTCGGCATGTTCCCCTGGGTCTGGCTTAACAAATTCCACTTCTGGGGGAAGTGTCCAGCCCACTTGCCTCATGTAGTGACTCATGTAGGAAGAAGGAGCCAAACTCGTCGTTATTGGACGAGAAAACGTCGATGTCGTAGACGCTGATGTAACAGGCTTTGAAGGCGCCGAAAATGGCGTCGAAAAAACTGGAAGGGGTCTCGAAGAACTCGAGAGGATCGGGATCCTACTCGAGGGCATCGACAACGGTCTCGTCGTCGTGCCGGAGGCCCTTGAAATCACTGTTGGCTGTGTAGTGGCCTTGGTCCTCTCTTTCATAGGCGTTGACGTCGGCGTCGACGATGGCGTCGAGTCGATCGACCGATGCGTCGAGGAACCCTTCGACAACGGCGTTTATAGCGCCGATCCGTGCGTTGAAGGAATCTTTGACGACAGCGTCGAAGACGGTGCCTTCTTACCCGATGGCTCATGGCGCTCTCGGGTGGAATGTTTCGCCGGGTGCTGTGACTCGCTGCGTTTTGATTTTTAGTGTTTTTCACCCGGGGTATCACCCTCAGCTGTCTTCGAGGGGGTCGAGGCCGCGTTCTCTAAGACGCTTAACATTTTCTTTCTGAATTCCTCCCACTCAGCTTGAGAACTGTGTTTAGTGGGACAGGAGACCCTTTCTGGGGACACAGAAGACAACGAGGAATGGGACCTTCAACATCTCTTTTTTGAGTGTCTTGATCTCGACGAATGGTGGGAGCTGCTTTGAGATCTAGAATGGGAATGTTTTTGACGGCGACGAGACGAATGCCTCGACTCAGCCGACGAAACTTTCGAGGAGGTTTTGGCTGACTTGCCTCTCTCGAGCTTCCCCTTGCGCTCCTTCAAGGCTTTCGCCGTCATGGACATGCAGTCCTCACACTCCGAACAATGGTGCTCGGATCCCAAGCACCATAAGCAGATCCTGTGTGGATCCGTTATTGACATTTTTTTACCGCAGTCTCCACATTTCTTGAAGCCGGATCGCGGCGGCGTCGGTTCTGATGAAGAAGCCATCGAGAACGATAAGGTATATTCGAGTAGAAATAGATAGTTAAGCTAACTGAACTGAGCAACGACGTTCCGAGGCCCCACGAAGCGCGGAAAAACGGAACTGAGCAACGGACGCAGTGCGTGGCTATTTATGGGCATGGTGACGTCGGCGCCGATACGTTGGCCGTCGAGGGACATCGACTCGGAGGACGTCGACGCTCAGCGCCCTCTACAGAAAAAAATTCCGAGGCCAGCAAGCTGGAAACGTATTATCAAAGATAAGGAATACGTCGGAGGACACAATCCCTTCGAATATATTATGTTAGCTTAGATAGTGACCACCCTGCTTCACAGCGACCTGACCTTCACCCATCGGAGCACAGATGTCTGACATCCATCCTTGAATGGAGACACACTTAATTCATTTAAAAAAATCGAAACAACCGTTGTTAAAATATATGTGGTGTTTTATTTTGTATCTTATTTTGATGACACAAAAATACAAGACTTTACACATTGTACAGGTCAGGTTGCAGCACAGCAAGAGAAAATCCCCTGTACTGACCGCTGTCACTTGGGAAAGTTTCACTTATGGCACGAACGGCACAGGCGGGTATTACTCTTCGAATGCGGTGTCCAAGCCTGCCGTGAAGCCACCATGTAAAGGAACGATAGACCACCAGCCTGTACCACCTGTGAAAAGGAATGAAACAAACTGTTTTTAAATGACCAAGATAAGTTTAATAAACGTTTGTTGTCAATGACAATTCTTGTAACTAATGGCATTCTGCTCGGACAAATGCTATCTAGACACTACACACTATTGAACGACTTTCATGCGTTACAATGATATCTATATGTAATTTTGGATATAGTAGAAGACAATGAAATAGGAGTGGCATGACAAGCAGAGTATACTTACTCATTACTCGGATTACGAGGACGAACAGTTGCGCGAAGTTCGTGCATAAGCACCATCATTATCCTCAACATGGACCGTGTGAGGCAGGCTGCCCTGAAGTCTGGCAGCTCGCTGATGCATTGCAGTCGTGGCTCGCCTTCCGAAATGTAGGCCACGCATCCCGAGTTTTCACAGCAGCAGCAGTTCTCGTCCTCGGTTGGCATTAGCTTGCACCGATTGCATGTGCACCAGGTGGAAACACTGTCCATGCGACTAGGTCCAGGCTCTTCAGCTGTTGAATCGTCCTCCCAAATGCCGTCCGAAGACCCATCGTTTTTGCGTGTTTCCCTTTCCAGTAGTTCCTCCTCGGTATACTCGGGCTCAAACATGTAGGGCATTATTGTAGCCATTGTGTGTTTAACAAACTAAAATCATTTATAGCGGTGGTACTGGTATCTGTTCACACGGGCTACAAGCAACGATGGTAGCTGACCAGAGCACAGAAACGAGTCACAGAAGACAAAGTAACACAGAGATAGGAATGGAATCGAAAATCTGCTGCTGTGTGTTGTGAAATGGTCTGTTTATACTTATTGAGGAAAGAGGCGTCCTGCCATTTCCATGGCGACACGTCATTAGCTGAAGCGCAGCGAATGTTGACACGAGACGTGCTTTGGCGTTGTGAAATGGGCGGTACGCATCTGCTGATGACAGGCTCAGGGGCGGGGGATATGATTTAGTGCCGCAAAAGCAGGTCAGCCAGGGCGATGGGGCAAGTGATAGGATTATCGTTTAATGGACAAAAACTCGGGTAAGGTCCATAGGAAATTTTTCTAAAATCGAGTGATTTAGGCTTAAAAACACATGGCCGACCCGTAGGGCCAATAAAGAATTTTGACCGAAGCATTCCTTTAAGTCTGAGAACCTTGCCTGATTGTTTATTTTCTTTTGCAGCTTCCAGTGAGAGGTATGTTTTTGATCCTCTCCATCGCCCTTTTAGAGCATACTGTTGTGGTCACAGTTATCATACTTGGCGGGGGGCAATTGCATGGTCAGAAGGTCTGTTCTGACATGCCTCACCATGTCTGAAAACACAGATGTGCCCTCGACTCCCTAACAGTTTTAAAGCCGAACAAACTGCTTTCCTAGTAACTTTCGAGAGACAAAAATACACAAACGTATTAAAGTTCTCAATGTTGAATGTGATCTCGTAGGAATCTAAAGTGACGGTTGGGATAAAAGCTGCACGAGAAGACGTACATTGTTTTAAAAATAGAAACTTCCATCTTACGCTGAGACCCTTTCTACAGGGCTCTGTAGCTGCTAAAAAAAGGTACCCAGAGAAGGGCTGAAACTGTATACTCCATTACAAAAGTAATAACTGCGTGATCACTAAATTCATTAAAATGTATACATAGTCTCGAAAAACTTATAAAGTTCTTTAGAAAGAAATACATGGTCAATCCAGGAGGCAGAGTTTCTTCTTTGCCATCTTGTAATGTTTCCCTTTACAAGGGAAAGGTTCAACAAGAGGAGCGCCAAACCCCACAGGGTCATAAAGTCAACCCATTGTTCCCCTCTCCTTTTGTTAGGATCCCCGAAATTAACCTCACAAACATAATCAAGAGCACATGATGAGTTAAAATCCCCAGCTATAACAATATTACCCTGGTGGACAACCATACCACTCCTCTAAAAATCCCACATAAATCCATCGTTACGGATACAATACTTGTCTGAGCTGGATTCCAAAAGATGTTAATAATTAGGAATTCATTCATAATACCATCCTTCCCCATCTGCAGTTTTATAGAAATAAAGTCATCATTGAGGGTATCAATGATTGAGTGAGAGGACCCCAGTTTAAGATTGATGTCAATTAAAAGCACACCACTAGAACGCCTCTCATTCCATTCCTGGCCTTTTTAGTACGAACTGTATAACTTTCATTATGCAAGGGATCCAAGAGCATTGTTTATGATATGATATGGCATTTATAACGCGCCCATACACAAGTGTTTCATGGCGCAACGATGCAAGGGAGGGGGAACAGAGGGAAGACAGACAACGATTCTACTAGGCCAGGTGGCATTCAGATCGCGCAGTGCATGGGAAGGGGGAAGGGGGAAAAGTGCAGGGGGCAAGGTGGAGGGGACAGTGCAGTACATGGGATAATAGAATAAATAACAATAGTAAGGTACGGCCAGCAGGTGGCAAGTGCAAGGGTAAAGGGTAAGTGCAGGCATCAGGTGTCAAGTGCTGGTAGTGGGACTGTAGGGATACAGAAAACAGTCCCCAAGTGCAGGGGGTTGCCAGGAGAGCAGTGCAAGTGTGCGACTGGCAGAGGACGGGATCTGGGCCCGAGATCAGAGGGTGGCCAGGTAAACCAGGGCAGTTTCAGTATCAGCCAGGAAATCAGCAGGGGAGAGGAGGAGAAAAAGCAGAAGCAAAGAGAAAGGTTTTGAGGTGCTTCCGGAACCGGAGATGGTTCTCAAATTTCAGGGGGGCAGGGAGGTTGTTCCAGAGAGAGGCCCCAGCCGAAGAAAGTGATCTACCACCAACGTGTTGCTTGGAGAAGCGACCTGACCCTGAGCGAGTTGGAGGCGGATGAATGAAGAGCTCAAGAAGGAAGCTATTTAGGAAGAGAGGGTTGAAGGTATTGAGGCTCCAGAAGGCCTTGTGGACAAAGCAGAGGGTTTTGAGCTTAATCCTCTCAGCCACTGGGAGCCAGTGCAGAGATTTCAGTCCGGGAGAGATAGGATCCCTGGGCTTCAGGCCAAGGACAAGCCTTGCAGTCCGTTTCTGGATGAGTTGCAGAGGGAGGAGAGTGGAAGCAGTCAGAATTAGAAAGAGGCTGTTGCAATAGTCCAACCTAGAGAGAACCAGAGCTCTGGAGACAGTGAGCTTCTGGGGGAAGGAGAGGAAAGGAAGAATACCTCTGAGGAGGTGCAGCTAGTAGTGTGACTTTTTAGGGACATCAGAGATGTGAGGACAGAAGGAGAGTGTGGAGTTGAAGATGACCCCAAGGTTTTAGCCTCATAGGTGGGAGCAGGGAGAGGGTCAAGAGAGGCTGGCCAGATAGTGTCAGGAAAGGAGGGTGTTTCTTGTAATTATTATTCTATTTTTATTCTATATGGTTTAAATAACCTTTACAAATTCATTAGAAATAGAAATCCCGTCATTACAATACAGCATATCAAGAAAAAACAAATCCATTTGTTCCTCCTAGTAAAATCCCAATGAGCACACAGCAAACATTAAAACATTTTAAACTACTAAAAACTACTAAACATTTATAGAGCATCAAAATTAGGTATCAAAACATGTATGTAAGTGAATAAAACTGTATCTATATAAACAGGTACAACAATATTATCACATCATTAAAACCAAAAGGTACATAAAACTACACATTCGATGTGTTGATAAACTTTCAGCTCTCATAGGTTTAACTTTCTATTTTTATTTGATTATAGAGATTTGAAAAAAGCTGCTACCACAATTGTGTCCGAGGTATTTACACCACGAAAGCATGCGTGCCAAATGTTTTCTCGATTACACCATTGATTTTTAGGGAACAGTTTTCCTAGATATCGGAGCCTTTTTTCATTTAGCGCTGTAGAGTAAGAAAGTAAATGTCGGGTTGATTCAATAGTGTCTTTATGATTACAAAATCTACAGACAGAGTCTTGAGGTAGAATCATACCTCGACACAAGAGTATTTCCTCAGTTGGCAGTATATTCCAATATTTGAGGAATATTGTTCTAGATAATCTATCTGGAAATCGAGTGAGGTAAGATGGTAAATTACCCTTTTTTTATGTGCATGGGAAAGATGAGACAAACACATACCTATGTAATTTTTCGGTAGTCTCAATCCAATCGTAGTCATAAGTGATTTTTAACCTTAGTCAATTTGTTGTCGGATTGTTAATCAGTGTCTCGATATTCAAGTTTATCTTTAGCAAAATTCTTTCACACATCATTCTAATCATACTAATGTAGTTTATAGATTTCCTGCTAGATGTTAGATTCATACACTCCTTCTCATAGTCCATACTTCCTGGTCCTCGTCCCTCTGCCCGCCTCCCTGAATGCCCACCCCCCCTCTGATTGGCTGTCTCCGTAGTCCCTCCTGGACTACACGTCGGCTGCTTCCCCGCTCGCTTCTTTGGCCAGCAGAGCGGGTGAGAGCAGCCGCCGTTGATTTCAGGACAGCCAAGCCCTTCCAGGCTCTCCGGGCCTCATGTGATTGATTCTGTTAATTTTTTTTTTTAAAGTTTGCTGCCGCGCTTTGAGCGCGTTGTGTGTGCCCGCTCCCCCTCCCCCCTCCAGCCACTTCCTGGTCCTCGTCCCTCTGCCTGCCCACACCCCCCCCTTTCTCTCCTTCTGCCTTATAACTGTTGCCCCTGGGCAGCCCCCTGCCCGGCAGCCCCCTCGGCTAAGGGCCCCCTAGGTAAAGGACGGCTCCTTACGAGTGCGGCTCCCATTGTGTCTGCTGGTGTCCGCTGGGAACGCCTTCTGCTGCTCCTCCTTCTTGTGAGCTCCTCCTGCTCTCCCGAGACACCCCACCACCCATACCTGTTCACTTCCTCACCGTGTGCCTACACCTCTTGTGTTTGATAATCATTGTAAACTAGGTTTTTCTCCCCTTCGCAGGATTTGCAAACTTAGGTGGCCTCTCCACTGTGTTCACTTGTGTTCGGAACTTGTGGTAAACTAGGGCTTGCCGCTTTCTTCCTGTCCGCTTGCGCTTGTCCTGTCTCCCACCCCCCTACTCCCTTCTATTCCATAGTGCTCTCTATCTCACCGATCTTTACAAACTGCTTCTCCATTGTCTATCCTGCTCTCCTCACTAAATCTGGTAGGAAAAAGTTCAAAAAGGACATTATGGTCTCCAGCCCAGGCCTCCCTATCGTTGACACCGACACCAGTGCATCCTCCAAGGAAATTCTCACTGACATCCTCTTTTTCGTGCCTTCACCTGACCTATGGACCCTTCATATGGTCTCTGTGCTCTCTCCTTTCTCCTCTTCTCCCATTAATGGTGGCGCCCGTTGGGATGTCCTCTTTGCCTCCTTCCACTCCTCCAAGGCCATCATTAATGTCTATACTAATGGAACCGTCTTGGTCAAAGGCCATCAGGCCAACCTTCACCTCTTTGATAGACGCTTCCCGCGCCTCATCAACTTCCTTTCCTCTACTGCTGTCCCCCCTCATCTATCCGCGGCTACCTTGTCTCCACCCTCCCTCCCTGCCCCCTCTCTCTTTCCCTCCTCACCTCCGCAGGGCGTACCTCTGATCTGTACCCCTCCCCGGAAGTCCTTCAAAGATGGCACCTTTCTCCACATTGCCACACTTAACTCTCGCTCTGCTGTCAAACACTCCTCTGATATCTGCCGCCTTCTAGAGGAACTGGACCTTGACATGCTCGGTCTCACTGAGACATGGTTCACGGCCAGTTCTGTCACCAGCTTTGACACACTCTTACCTGAAGGCTACAAGATCCTCTCCGTGGCCAGGCCCAACCGTGTTGGGGGGGTGGGCCCTTATCTTCCCTGAGTGGATCCCTGCCACTGTTACTTCCACGCAGATCTACTCCTCTTTTGAATGTCTTGTCTGCGACTCTCTCTCTCTCATAGCCATTCCCTTACCATGGCTACTATCTATCGGCCACCTGGTCAAATCTCCTCCTTCCTCTCTGAGTGGGCGGACCTCTCCTCCTCACTCTTATCCTCAACCACTCAACTCCTCCTTCTTGGAGACTTCAACATCCACCTGGGTGCCTCCTGTCCCCCCTCTGGACTCTTTCGCGACCTCTGCGACTCTCTCACTCTCTATCCTCCCGTCTGGGCCGACCCACTCTGCAGGGCACACTTGATTCTATGATCTCCTCTGACCTTCCCCACTCTGTCCCTCTCTACACTCCTCTCTCTTGGTGTGATCATTTTCTCCTATCCTCCCACCTCACCCTCCCTACCCCACAGGCAAAGCCACCCTCATCATTGCCACCTTCCTTCTTGATCATCTGACCTATGAAGTGCGTGTCAGTTGAGGCTTTTGCTGCCACCTTATCGCCCCCTCCTCTCCCATCGGCTGACTCCCACCCTGACATAGCCCTCTCCACTCTCCACTCTGCTATATCTGATACTCTTGATATCCTTGCCCCTGTCATGAGAATCTGCCTGAAGCCCAAAGCCAAATGTAACTCCTGGTATGACTCGGATCTCGTCACCCTTAAACGCAAGTGCAGGGTGGCAGAGAGGAAATGGCGTGCTTCATGTGCATCCTCTGACAAACTGGCCTGTCGTCTGCTCCAAAGGCAATACCGGCTCTCTGTTCTCTCCAAAAAAAGAGCCCACATCCAAGCCCGCATCTCTGCGGCATCTAACAATTCGGCCGAACTCTTTAAAATCTGCAAGGAGCTGGCCAACCCTGCTGCAGTCTCTACCTCTCCTGTCCCCTCCCAGGCCCTCTGCTCAGCACTGGCCTCTCACTTCATCTCAAAAACTCAGGACATCCTGTCCTCACTCTCCTCATATCACCTCCCCCCTCTATTCCCTACTCTCCCTCTGGCCCTTCTGCAGCCACCTCTCCCTCTCCCCTTCTCTGCCTTTCCCCTTTTTTCTGCTGACGAGGTTTCGAGACAAGTCCGATCTATGAAAGTCTCGTCAAAACAGGTCCACCCCTGTTCCTCCAAAACTATCAAGGACCACATTGACTCCTTGGCCCCTGCCCTTGCTGACTTCTGCAATCACTCTTTCGCCGCTGGAGTCTTCCCCTCCCCTCTCAAGCACTCCCTTGTGCACCCCCTTCTTAAGAAGCCCTCTTCCGTCCCCTCCAGCCCAGCTAACTACGCCCAATCTCTATCACTCCCTTCCTGGGCAAGCTCCTGGAGAAACTGGCCATCTACCAGCTTAATCTCCATGCTGAATTTGTGGAATGTCTTCATGACCATCTGTCTGGCTTTAGAGCTGCCAGAAGCACGGAAACTGCTCTCTGGAACATCCGTGAGGACCTGCTCTCGGACCTTGATTCTAACATTCCTTGTGTTCTCATTTTGCTTGATCTCTCTTCTGCCTTTGATACTGTCAACCATACCATCCTTCTCAACCGTCTCCGTGATAACCTGGGTATCACTGGTCAGGCTCTGGCGTGGCTGACCTCTTTCCTCTCCAATCGACCCTCCCAGGTCCAACTTGGGCCTTTCCTTTCTGACATCTTTTTCTCTACCTGTGGTGTCCCCCAGGGTTATAACCTCTCCCCCTGGCTTTTCAACCAGTATCTGGCACTTCTCGCCCACCGCATCACCGCTCTTTGCCCCTACTTTCAGTGCTGTGCGGATGATACCCAGCTCATTTTCAGGCTACCCTCGGCCTCTTCTTCTCCTTCCCTCATCTCTTACTGTCTTTTTGCTATCCAGGACTGGTGCGCCGCCAATGACCTCTGCCTTAATGCCAGTAAGACTGAGATTCTACTCATCGGCACACCCACTCCCTCCTTCCCTGCAGCTCTCTGGCCGGCCTCTCTTGGCCCTCTTCCTGCTCCTACCTGCAAGACAAAAAACCTCGGGGTCATCTTCAACTCCACACTCTCCTTCTCTCCTCACATATATGACGTCTCTAAGAAGTCACACTACCAGCTACACCTCCTCAGAGGTATCCTTCCTTTCCTCTCCTTCCCCCAGAAGCTCACTGTCTCTAGAGCCCTGGTTCTCTCGAAGCTTGACTACTGTAACAGCCTCTATCTAAATCTGCCTGCCTCTACTCTCCGCCCTTTGCAACTCATCCAGAACAGGACTGCGAGACTTGTCCTTGGCCTCAAGCCCAGGGACCGTATCTCTCCAGGACTGAAATCGCTACACTGGCTCCCAGTGGCTGCAAGGATCAAGTTCAAAACCCTCTGCATTGTCCACAAGGCCTTTTGGGGCCTTGGGCCAAAATACCTTCAACTCTCTCTTCCTAAATATCTTCCTTCTCGAGCTCTTCGCTCATCCGCCTCCAACTTCCTCAGGGTCAGCCGCTTCTCCAAACAGCGAGTTGGTGGCAGATCTCTCTCCGTTGCATGGACCTCCCTCTGGAACAGCCTTCCTGCCTCCCTGAAACTTGAGGAGAACCATCTCCGGTTCCGGAAGCACCACAAAACCTTCCTCTTTGCCTCCGCTTTCTCTCTCCCTCTCCCCTGCTAAAGTTATTGAAACTGCACTGAATCTGCAACTGGGCCACTCGCCGTTCTCGGTCCTTGGCCCAGCCACTCTCCCCTGCACTACGAGACTGTGTCTGTATCCCACAGCCCCCCCCATCCCAGCACTTATCTGCACTTACTCGCACTGCCACTAGTTGGCCCTTGTTTTTTTTTCTTCCTGTATGCTATTAACCCTGTAATGCACGTTCCCCTCTCCCTCCCCCCCTGCACTTCTCCCTTTCCCCTCTACCCTTGCACTTGCGCGATCTGAATGACACCTGGCCTAGTAGGATCGTTGTCTGTCTCCCCTTGTTTCCCCCCCTTGCCTCGTCGCCCCTTGAAACACTTGTGTATAGGCGCGTTACAAATGCCATATCATATCATATCATAGAGGGAATCACTGACTGTAATAAATAATGACATCAGCTTCCACTACACACGAACATGGATAACATGGATAGAAATGAGACAGAGTTCAAATCTTATAGCAGCAAGAGGGATATTATTTGGTACGCCCAAAACTCTCCTCCAGATCTTCGCTTCTAACAAATCTAGCCATTTGGGTACAACATGAAAGAAAGGTTCTTGTCCGTAAATGACCTTAGGAATCACTTATCCCCTCGAAGAATTTTAAGGCGGGATAATCGAGAAAGAACCAAATTTGGGATTTATTACCAAGACTTGCGAGAGCAGAACAGCTGCCTTTTGATTGAGCATATATCTCACAATACAGTAGCCTGGTAACGCTGATACGAGAAATCCAAGATAAGTCATACCAAGTGTGGAACTAATAACAGTATTCTCCCAAGACCACATTTGAGCCCTCATTTTTTTACTTCTTGATAAGGCTAAAATGTTTGTTTTCTTTGCATTGATCTTGAGGCCATTGTCACTTGCATAAGCAGAAAATGCAGCAAGAAGTCGTTTTATCCCTACTCGCGCTTTATCAAAAAGTAAGAAATCGTCTGCATATGCAAGCCAAGACACCTTCAAAGCGCCAACTTTGGGAGGAACCAGGGCAGCACCACTCAAATAGTCATTCACATCAGACACGAACAGGTTGAATAGACAAGCAGCGAGTATGCAACCCTGCCTAAGACCAGACAAAGTCGGAATGCAACGAAACATGGCCCCCTCTCTATTCAACCTGACCTGAATAGTAGAATTCTCGTGAAGTCCTATTTTCAATTCCAGTAAGCCACTTGGGATACCCCCACTTTTCAGCTTTCCCTACATTCTTGAGTGGTCAACGTGGTCAAAGGCTGATGACAAGTCAATGAATGCTCATATATATATATATATATATATATATATATATATATATATATATATATTTCTGGTGTGGACCAAGTTGTTTCTTGCATAAATCGCACCACAAGACCATTCAGGTTCGTAGAATGGGCCTTACGAAAGCCTGTCTGAAATTTGAAATCCTGTTTGAGTGAGAAGTCCAATTTTCCAAGTGGTGAAGTATGATGGATGAAAAGATCTTACTATCAACATCTAACAACGAGATGGGTCTGTAGTTCATTGGTTCTGTTGTTACACCTTTCTTAAAAATAGGGACAATGTATGCCTTTTGCCATGTTTTAGGGAAAGTTTTAGCTGACAAAACGCCTTCAAATAAAATAATGAATACATTGGCCCAATTCTTTGGGTCTTTTTTTTAAGATGTCATTCGAAAAAAACAAAAAATACATTAGGCCCTGCAGCTCTGGATGATTTGCACACCATCAAACACCATCTTAGCATTGATCTGAATATATAATTCTAGACCAATCTTGCTGTTAAATCCATCAGCAAGAATGAAAGTTTTAGCCTTATCCAAACTGTTTAGTTCCGAAAAGACCACCACCCAGGCTGCCTCATCTACTGTGTTTAGCTGAGCAGTACAAACTGACATATCCTGACCATTTATTAAAGACCAAAACATGCCCAAATCCTTTTTTTGATAATTCTTTTAACATAGATTCTGTATCGTGCTGTACCAAAGTGGCACGCCGCTGTTTAGAGTAATTTCTGTACTTTTGTTTTATAGCTTTGCACTTAACAATCTTGTCGTCTTGCGAAATAGCGTGGTACTTTATTGATCTCACCGGCGATCTCATATCATCTTTCCTCTGAGCTAACTGGCCATCATAGACATGGAGATGTTTTTAATGTTTACGATGCCTAATGGAATTAAAGTTGCATGATGCACCAATTGTAAGTGCCTCAATAGTAAATAAAAAGTGGCCTACATTGAAAACTTGAATTTTCCATTCAAGTGTTGTGTCAGACATCAATTGCATAAGATCATCAGTTAACCGGTCTATGTTCAATAGGGACCTACACATAGCATTACCAGGTGCAGTTACTTTTAAAGCGGATGGGCCTATTATTCGATTGTCTTTAATTGTAAAAGGTAGATTAATGGTGGCCCTCAAGATACAGTGATCACTCCATAAAGTTTGCTGAATAGTGAAATTTGAGCAAATTTCAAACGTATGCAAGTCTGCAAAAATATAATCGAGTGTTGATTCACTATTGGCACGAAACCAAGTGTGATTGTTGCCGTCGTGCTTCCCAATTTGACAATTAAGTGTACCTTCAGAGCGCCATCGCAGAACTCCATTGTTGGTCAAGTCTTGATATAGGTCAAAATGGAAGTTATCTGTGTTATTCATTGATTTTAAGTCTTCTAATCTAGTCGGTACACAATTAGCATTCAGGTCGCCAGCTAGCAGGATATATCGTGGGCCAGTTCTGGTTTTCCACTTACAAACTAAGTCGACAATAATCTGCATAAACACATCCAGCTCTCCCAGCCCTTTATGCCAATATATATTAATCAGAAGAACATAGTACTTATTCGATTGCAATGACTTCTCAACAGATAAGAGCCCGTACCGGAGGTTCTCAATCTGATCTGGTGGCTATCTACCTTTAAGTCAGATTGAAGTGCAGTAACTACGCCACCAAAGGGTCTGCCCACTCCACTTGATTTTGCAGCTTGGAAAAAAACATGGTACCCATCTAAGGAAGGAATAGATGTCAAACAGGTTTCCTGAAGCATTAAACAGTTACAGTTTCTTAAAGCTTCAGTAGCTGCTTTGTTTGTATATAAGTGAACATGGCCTCTGAAATTCCATGAAAGTAATTTTGACTCCCCACCGGCAAGGCTGTTAATTAAAGGTTCAGATTCATCGTCTCAACCAGGAGCCAAGATTACCGGGCCCCTGCAGTCTGATCTATCTTCGCAGAATCCGGCTTGCAGGTTTTCTCCATTCCACCTTTCTAAAAAATTGGTTTGATAATTTTCTTTTGGCGTTAAGTGAGCACCATAAGAGTACTCCTCCCATTTAACAAGTGAAAAACCAATACTATGCAGGAGGCATCTTTCAGATAGAATCAGACCCATCACCAATATAAAGCGAAGATAGTGTAAAGCTTGTGAGATGTCATTCTTATCAGGAAAAGCCACCCTTTCAATGTCTGCGGAGAATATAGCAGTTAGTCTCGGAATCTCCGCCTAAATTAACAAGATATTAGTGCGATTCAAGAATATAGGCGCCTTGTCTCCCAGGAGGCTACAAATCAATATAACATTAGTGTCTTAATATGTAAACGCATTACCATTGTTTTGAGCTCTGGACACATTTTGGTTTGGATTGCGTCAAGGAAGTGGGATTTAAAAGGTCAAAGCCAAAACTGTGTGTTTGATTTAATGAAGTCTGGAGGTTAGAACCCCCTTGTATTACATTATTTGTGCTCATTGTCTTGTATGTGGTTCCCTCACAAGTGTGACAATTCGTTATAGTATCAGAAGGGATTCTACAAGGCTATGTAGCTTTATCCTGACCCAAACAGATGTTTGAATGACGTTCACTCATGATATATAGCCAGTCAAGTAGGTCACCCCAATTTCAATTATGTATTTGTCCAATCAGGTTATAATCTGGATTTGAGGGATTATACAAGGGTGTATTGGATTAGCTATACCTGAACAAACGTCTGACCGGCGTTCACTTGTGATATATATCTTGTCAACTAAGTGACCCAAGTTTATATTATTTGTTTGTTCTGTAGAAATATAATCTGATTGATTGTTGTTGAGACTGGGAGTTAGGAACATCTGACCACGGTTACTAGCGGCATCCATCAGAGGTCTATCACTGATCGAGCATGTCGCTACTATGGGATTTGGAGCCGGGTTTAATACAGCACTATTATGCCTTGCATCATACTTGCAGTTGCTCGAGACAACATCCTCTAGCTGTGGTATCAACTTCAAAGATGTCAAAGCAGGTGGTTCAGCCAGGTACATAGTAGATTGAGCTTGGCATTTGCTGGTTTTAAGTGAATTAGGATCTACAAAAGATATTGTTTTGCATTCTGGTTTATCCGCTGTCTGTATTCCGGCATCTACTTTTAGCACTGTCATTGTGTTGGAATCTACGTAAACAGGTGCCTTGCATAAGACTGTACAACCATAACAGTCATTAGTACATGAAGAACCGCTAAGTTTAGAAAAAGGTAAGCCACTAGTTACCACAGAAACATTTATCCCGAACTGCACGACTGGCATAGTCATGGCTAAATGGCCCGTAGGAGTGACAGACTGAATATCCGTTCCACTTTCTTCACATACAGGGGTCAGTAAAGATTCTGGACCATTAAACAATTTTTTAGGTTCTTTCATTGCTTTGGTTAATGAAAGGTTGCGCAACAATTTTAAGAATGATGTGTTGCGTCTTTTTAGCAATTCTTGATTTCTTTTTTCTCGAGTGCTAGTAAGGTCAGTAACGCCCGTTTATGGATTAACGCCGTTGTTTGCTGTATGGGTATATTACAAATATCTATATCCGCACACATCTCACACACCTTAGAGGAGATCCCAGCCATAGGAGTAAAATCAGGTACTGGTGTTGTTTCAATTACAGATTCTTCTATAGCAATAATATCAATAGGTGTGGGTGCTTGTGTGTTACCATTATATAGGCACATATACCACAAAACACTATGTGGCCCACACATGCCTCTAAGTCTTCAACCTTTGTGTAAATAGAAGACAACATTATAGTATGCACCTTCACCTCATCCCAAATGTTATATAACTTTACGAAAGAACTTAAGACCACGTTAAGGGCTGAGAGGCTAGGTGAAGACAGTTTAACAAAGTCAACAGCCTCCCTAAGAGTATGGTGAATCGCTTTGTCACTTAATTGTGCTGAATAGGCAGGTGATGAGATAGAGTGTTCTCTTTGTTTTTCTTGCGATAAAAAGTCGGTCAACTGAGTGACGGAGCCAATACGAGATGCATCACAGGTTTGTTGAAGGACGCCATCTATGTTTCACAGGTTATTGTGTGTACTATTGAATCTGCATATTCAATTAGGCTTAAATCATTTATTATGTTCATTTGGAATTGATCTATTGTTGCAGTCTTCCTGATAGGCAAAATGGATTTGACCTCAGTGCCCGTGCCAGCTAATTTGGGTAAGTAATCCAATATGCATTGGCTTGCAATGGGAGACCTTGGAGGAGGGGTATGTGCTTTAGCCCCAGTATTGTTTTTTAAGGCTCGCTTGCCATGACCATTGTGCTGTGGCTTCTCCACGCAGGTTGTAGTTCCATTCAGGAGGCCAGAACATTTTGAGACACCTAGGTTATGTCTAAGAACAGCGACAATTTCCACTGCTTTGCACCGTCCGATGGCACCATCCAGCACACTTTGCTTGTCATCAAGATCAGCAATCCTTTTTTGAGCGGCACATGATTGTGCATCTGCAATTTGACTCATCTCAAAGATTTGAGTTTGGGGTTGACTTCGAAGACCCGTACGAAGAGACATAATACTTTATATTCCCATAATTCTAAAAGTTGAAACAAATATATCAAGTACCGCTGCAGAGTCGCCCAGTGGTAGTATCCAAGTACGTATTAAAAGTACACGGCTGAAAGGGGGCATATATAAAAAAAAGAAGAAAAGAAAAGCCCCCCGCAGTCACTGGCATTGGGTACTTAGTGTTCAGGTGGGTCTTTAACAACCGATAGAAGGTAGGTGCTTTAATAGTGTCAAGATTCATATGATCAGTGCGCAGCTCAAAGGGAGTAGGAAACCCCCCACAGTCTCTGGCACCTAGATACTTAATAATCAGTTCGATCTTGACAGACAGTAGAAGGCATTTAGATAGTAACAACAATCATGTATTCAGTGCACAGCTCTAAGGGAGTAGAAAACTCCCTCCAGTCACCAGCACAGAAGTACTGGGTATTCAATTAAAGCTTGACATGCCCTTTAACAATTCTCAAGACCCGCTGCGTACCTTTTTTTTTAATGGAAAGTATAGAGGCCGTTGAGTCACTGCAGCCAATATTCACCAAAAGGCAAACACCTTCGCGGACGTTCCGCGTCTAGATTGAGTGTTTGTAGCGTTTGAAATGGTGGCTCCTCCTCCGTATCGATGGCAAGGAAAAGCAGACTTAAAACGAGGTATCCAACAAGTAACAGGTAGCAAAAGGCAAACACCTCAGCAGTAATTAGATCATTTCAAAATCCCCTAATGCACCAGAAGAGGAAGAATTCCCAAGGTGCACAATGTTATTGTATCCACAACTGTTCCATGAGAACACTTTCAAATGGTAAAGATGCGATGGGTTTCCTGCCATCTCAGAAAAGTATAGACGAGAGACATGACCAATCTTCATGAGATCCTAGTTCTTGAATAGCCTCAACCGAGGAGCTGCGCACTGAACTTGAACCATTGCTGTTAAAGGCCTGTTTGATGGTTAAAGATAGAAATGTTATTTTAAAATCCTCTTCACTGTCAGCATTGGACGTATTCAATTTGATGAGATGTTCTGGTTTGGTGAGATTATGCAGGTCTGTTGATGTAAAATGGTCCATTTGCTCCCAGACGAGACCTGCCATAATTGGGAAGATAAAATGAACAACTATCCTGTCACAGCTTTTGTCCTGTATAGCCACCCAATCAATATCTCCTGTATTAACCAGAGGTAACAAGGGAATGAAGGCAAAAAACAGAAGAATTCTAGACCTGTTTAGAAACAAACAGCAATCAACCTGCCTAATGTTTTTAAAATTGATCACCCGACAGGTAGAAACCATTGGAATATTTAAATCATTACTCTCCAACGATTTCCCGATTGCCCATCAAAATTAGCTGGAGGATGTTTTTGCTGACCGACTTCGAAGCGGTGACACCATCTTATTCTAAGGTATTTATAACAAAAGTAGAGCACTAGGGGACGAGGTCAATGACTTATCAGTTTGAATCTGCTGAGAAGTTAAGGCAAATAATTCAGGTGTAGGACTTTTACTTGTATTGCCCAGAAGGAAGAATTCAGTTATTTTTTGGGGATTTGGTTATTTCCTTTGTTGTCGTTTTTGATGGTTCCATATTATGAGCTGGCAATGCAGTTGCGAGTGATGATTGAGATTGAGTGTGTCAATAATGTCTTCCTTGATGGATAAAGTGCGTAAAAACTTACTGTAGGAACGATTTTTGTTTGTGTCGGGTTTGGACAAATTCTTTGTTTTTCTTTCTTTTCCTGGTGCTTCAACTTGCGTTTCCTTGACAGATGATTTGGTTTACACACAGAAATATGAATAATGGCCACCCCAGAGGGTTTCAAGAGTTTTTAGAGGGTATAGAAATGTCTGGGTCTATCGCGATCTTATGGGCAATTGCAGTCATTGAATGAGCTAAAATGTTGTCCACTGTCTCCGCTCTCCACTTGATTCATTGTATCGAGATCTTTCATAGGCAACACTACTTAGGGATTTGCAGCCGTAGAAAAAGAATGATTAACACATAATTTATTTGCAATGGTGGAAAGCACGATGGAGTATTGGACAGACTCCTTAATGTTATCATACAGCCTAAGAATAGACTGTAAAACCAAGTGCAAGGCTGAAATGGATGAGGGACCAATGTATCCAAAGGGGAATTCTTTGGAAAATTCGTACCCCAGTTCCCCTCACATGGCGATTTAAGTAGTTTTCCTGTGTTTAAACTAGCCTCCATAGGTGTAAATATCACATGCGGCTGAGATAGCTATCTGCAGGCATAGGGAGAGCCAAATTATTTGCCATCAGATTAACAGTTTCACATATGTTGTGACACAACCTGACAAAAGATTCATCCATCTCAAAAGAGTCGTACTGTCACGGTTTATTGGACGGTCACTCTCAGCTCAGGGAGTCTCCCCCCCACCGCCCAATGAAAGTGTCACACAACAAAGCGCTTAGCAGATTAACATTTGGTTAGGCCTCCAACCTGTATAACACCATTCAGCCGATACCCTCTGTATTACCAATAAGCTAGAAACCAGGCCGGTGTATACAAATAATAGTGTACATTTATTTAAATTTGTACAATGAATAATACACAAATCATAAGAACACCAGCCACCAACTCTGTGTCGTAGCACAATAAGCACAAATGCAAATTACTTGCATTAATTGACTGACATGTATTTCTTAATAGACTTTCAGTTACAACAACAAACGTAGGTTGAATTTGAAGATTTGAAATCAAAACACACATAGGATTTCTTTGCACATTAACAGATAGGACATTTTAAAAACACACAATGATTGCTTGGGTTATCACAATGCTCTTCTCTCCCAGCAATCCCTAGATAATATGTGTCAATTTGAATTTTAACAAAAGAATCACCCCACGATAGCTGACCCTATGGGAATTAATTCAAATATATTTTTTCTTAAATAAGCTAAGGGTGTACAGGGACGTCATTTCACCAAAATGCCAGGGGCAGCGGAAGTGAAATCACATGACACTTCACCTCTAATGACATCACAGGAAGTGATGTCATTTGACCCACCCCGAAGTGATATCACGGGAAGTGATGGAACACAACCTTGCACCCCATGACAAAACAGGAAGAGGCATCACATAGCATTGTTCCTAAGTACACTACGAAAACTATGGTTATGATATTACTATAACGTGATATACATTTCAAACAAGAATGGATCGCCATATACATCGTTAAGATCAGTGTGTATGGGCCCATATTACCAAATTACTGTGAATGCAAGCAGCCGTCCATGGCCAAATGATAATGATGTGTTATGATATAGCACTTAAGCTTAAGAGCTTTATATAGAACAAATATACATATAGTATCACCCAACCTGTGCTGGTACTCCTATATCGACCTCAGAAGGATGAGAGGCTGAGTTGGGGTGTTTAAGAACAGACTAAATCAGTGACTCATCCCCTGAAGTGTGCCTGAAATAAACCATTAATTAGTCTAGCAATTATTGTATAGAATTCCAGAAAGAAAAATTATTTGGCATTCTTATTCTTTCTTATTTAGGGTCACTGCTGAAAGTGTTAGACTTGTGGAACGCCGGTTTCTTTTTTTCTTTTTAAGAGGCCTGAACAAGAAAGCCAGCCACTCCAGAAGCAAAGAGCCACATGGCACAGGCCACACCTCAGGACCTTTTTAGGGGTAGCAAGGGAGACCACAGGGGTAGCAAGAGAGACCTCAGGGGTCACAGTTGCGACCCCTGGTGACCCCTAAATGATGTCCCTGAGGGTATAAAGCTTCTATCCCCTTCCCACTAATGGAAGAGCACCCACTAATGAAAAATAATGTGTTAAAACAGACAGTTTCCCCTCACACCTCTGGTTAAAACAGATATGGTGTTTTTCTCTAAGGAAATTAATTAAGTAATATTTTTAGTCAAATATGGCCAGGGTCTACACAGTTATGCCCCCCACGCAGCCACTAATGGAAATGGATTAAGGCAGGTAGCTCCTCGCACAATTGATAGCTCTGGGATATATCTACTTACATGGGAGATCTATGTTCATAGCTCAAGAGGCCAGCCAGATTTCAGACCCTCTTTTGGGAATAGGTAGGCAGCTCAAACCTCTGGTCTCCAAACACAGCAAGGTCCTTCCATCCAGATTTTAGGCCTCTCTCTCAGATAGGGCTCCCAGCTTTCAGACAAAGTCCCCAGCAAGTGCCCCAGGGTCTCCTGTCTATCTGCTCTCCTGGGTGTCGGCCTTCGTTTTGGCAGCTCTCTGTTGTTGTCAGTCTGCTCTCCACTTTTTGCCCTTCTGTCAACCTTTAGATTGAAAACTGATATTTTATAGTGCTGATGACACTTGCATATTATGAATATTCCCATGCTACAATCATGATTCCTGCCACTCATGTCTCCAGCCCTCCAAGATGTTGGGCTGGAACCAGGCCACAATCACCTACATGGCCCTCAAGGGCCTCTCCATCTCTCCAAAGACCCACTTGGAGTCAGACTTGGCGCTAGTGGCACCAGACTCACTCACTCCCATAGGATAACATTGAGGATTGGACTTGTAGTGCATTGATGGGGACAAGATGGATGCCCCCACATATTTCGGTTCCCAGAACTGCATGTGCAGTCTAGTCTTTTGGGTGTGGTTCAGCCCAGAGACACCTGGAATACCTAGAGACTATTTAAGCCACGCCCAGGCTGAGAAACATGCTTTGTGTTTTCTGCACCTGCAGCGTGACACTCACCGTGTTCGGATCGGTCTCCAGTAGGCCTGCATCTTTCTTCTGCGCTCCTGCAAGAACAAGAACACCGTTAGGAACAGCCTTACCTTGCGGCGCTTCTGCCCATCATTCATCGCTCCCTCTGTTCTGCGGGCATCTTCGGCGGTGTCATTCCCATCCCGGCATGCCGCTTCCTAAGGAAAAGGGAAAAAAAAGAAAAAAGGCATTAGTAAGCATTCAGCAAATCATCGCTTATTTTTGAAGACTGTATGAGTTTCAAACGCTTACCTGAATCCCAGCCGCTCTGGGGGAACTCTGTCTCCGGAACTTCTCATCCATCTGCAAGAGGGAAAAGACACTCCAGGTTAGCGTGGAAACATCTAGAGGCGCGGCATGCCGCGCTTACTCACTGCATTTCTTCTTCATAACCGGCATCCACGCTGAAAACGTTGCGGCACCTAAAAGACAAAGAAAAAGAACTCAGTTCAGTACAAATAACAAAGGGTCACATTGCGCTCTCACTCACCTTCAGCGCTACTCCTCTCAGCAGCACGTCGCTATCCCCGGACACCGGCCATCATCTATGGAAGGAAAGGAACGAAGTTAGACAACTGTTCAAAAGACTCATTATACTTACCTGTCGGACTCTTGCCAGTGAAGTAACTAGGCAGCAATGAGCCCACATCAGTCAACGCACCGCTGCGCTGAAAGCAGGACGGAGAGAACACTTTCCAAGAAAACAAGGTGAGCTGTGGATCAAAGGGAAGGGTTGGACCCCGGGGAAGAAGGGGTTCACACACACAGAGACAATAGTGAGTTAAACTCTACCAATCCTGTGTTTCAGGCCCAGTCTCCAGTCGAGTAGACTCCAGGGAAGGGTTTGAGGTCAGAACAGGCTGAGTGACGTCCCCGTGGATACCAGTTGTGCGTTACAGATACGGATTGGACATCTCTCTTTCTCCCACTCTCACTAATCCGCCCACTGCTAAGCTAATAGGACAAGGAGTTTAGAGGTCTGGATTATGGATGAAGGGAGGAGAGAAATGCATCATTTCAAATTACACTTTTTTTTACATGTTTGATTATCTCAGAACGTCACATCATGGCAACTATCTTCTCCTTTCAGATAACTGCATAAACATATATTTTTGTAGTCTACATTTTATGGGGAATACTAATTTTATTTCGGCACTACCATCCTGGGAGAAGCTATTACTTTTCATGGTTTGTAACTGAGCTGAAATAGTTACAAACATGACACTTCACTATCCAAACATTAATTTCCCATTCTATCAGTTCACCAACTTTTGAATTCCTCTGAATTATGAGACGGCCAGGATCATGGTTTTCTTCCTAACTCAAATTCTATACATCACATACAATTAAGAGATGCATAGAACTGAAGGACATTCTGTGATCTTTAATATGAGTCCTGGGTGAGCTCACTAGGACCCACAATCCTCTTTCTATTAAGGAAAAGGAGTCCAATGTTAATCAAATGGCAATGCATATGGGCCCCTGAGTTCCACATCTAGCTCAACCCCCAATGAGTTTCCATGTCTTCCAAGTCAAGTGAAACGAACATCTGCCTGGTTCCATGTTATTGCAGCCCTGCCATTAAGTGTTTTCAAAGGTCTCTGTTTGAAGCTAATGCACAGTTTATGGAGAGAGAGGTCAAGCCTTGATTTTCCTTATGTAACCCCTCCATGGATTCGTTCTCAGAGGCTGTATTAGCATTTAACAAACAGACGTGTTCTGCTGGTGGGCCTCAGCCAAAGGTCTTGAGGTCAAAGTTTCAGAGGCACAGACCTTTCAGTTCAGTGGGGAAAACATGCTAAATATAATTCTAACAGAATAGCATTTTAAATTAACAAGATGTGCTTTACATGTAGCATTTTGGATTGCATCTGGGCCTACTGTCGAGGAATGAAATCTTTATTTATAACAATGATTAAAAAGATATAAGTGTACACATATTCTAGGTTTGCATGGGAACAACTATGGGTAGGTTCAGTATTCTCAATAGTTTATTGGCAATTCTGGTTATTGTCAAAGTGAGGGGTGCATACACATGGGGAACATGCCGCCGCACAGGGCATTCAAGATAACCACAGAACTGTGGCCCTTGGCTAGTGAAAGCCAGCGGTGTGGGTTGCATACACTTAGTCTAGCTAAAGAGCCAGAGCAATGCACGTTAATGGCGTTTGGTGATCTTGTAGAATTCTTAGGTTGAAAAAAATATATAACTAGAGAATCGTGTTGAGACAAAACAATGTTGTATTCAATATGTCCAAGGACATGTCCCTGACAGGCCAAAGGGCGGGAAGTTTGAGGGCCAGGGAATTAAGCGTAGTGGGCCAGGCTACTGTTGCATCCCCAGGGTCAGAGGGTGACAGTTTGGCACCCCCTCCCCAGCCCCCATGGCATCCCAGCAGGATGCAGGGGAAGGCAGACAAAAGAAGGTTGGAAACAGGGGCGGAGCCGAGGTCCGGGGAAATAACGGCAAAGCAGAATAGCAGCATGGGGCAGGCCAGGACCTGGCCCCTCAAGCCCAAACCAGTTGAAACAAATGAAAAAGTCACAATAAAAAGGGACGGCCACAGCTTCAGTGGCACTTCGGAACGCAAACACATCCTTTATTTATTTATTGTTCACCTGTTAGGCGTTTATACAGGAAGTAAATACTGTTTCAAAGCACCCACACGGCAACAGGGAGGGGACAAGGGGAAGAGAAACAATTCAAATACATCAAAAATATGAAATACAGTGGGGGAGTGAACCTACTATGCCTTGTGAGTGTTCAGAACGTGCATGTGCAGAAGGGAGGGGGGACTGGAATAGGTGATTGGGTGCTCATGGGTGAGCAACAGGTGAAGTGCAATGTAAGGCAAGTACGAGCCTCCAAGGGTGAAGGGTTAGCCGTGGCAAGTGCTGAGGATGGCAGAAACTGGGGGTGATTCAGTGTGGGAGGTCAGGGCCCCGGAGATGCATAAGGGCCCTAAACACCAAACCAGCAACTGTAAGATTTGCAGAGGAGAGAGGGAGGAAAGGAGGAGGTAAAGAGGAAAGTCTTGAGGAGCTTCCGGAATTTAAGAAAGTACTGCTCAAGACAAAGAGGAGGGCTTTTCCAAAGAAGGGAGCCAGCTGAGGAAAGGGATTGATCTCCTACACTCTGTTTAGCAAAACACATTACAAACAAAGAGTTGGTGCCAGAGGAGCGCAGAGGTCTAGAGGAGGAATATTTAGTAAGAGAGAGTTGCAGAAAGTGTGGTGCCAAGCCCCAGACAGCCTTGTGGTTGATAGAGGGATTTTAATTTAATCTGTGAAGCAACCGGGAGCCAGTGAAGACTTTTATGGGCAGGAGAGATGCAGTCCCTGGGCTTGAGGCCAAGGATAAGTGTTGCTGACCTATTCTGGCCTTGCTGGAGGGGTCACTTAGTGGAAAAGGGTCGATACAGGAGGAGGCTATTGCAATAGTCAAGCCTAAAGAGAACCAGGGCTCAGGCAACATTGAGCTTCTTGGGGAAAGTGAGAAAAGGTAGAATTACTTTGAGAAGGGAGAGCTGAAAGTGGGACTTTTTGGCAAGGTCCTGAGTTATCGTTGACAAATAAGTTTGCAGAAGGGCGGCCAGAAATGTTTTTTCATTATTTCTAGTCCCTCGTCATACCTGTTGCGAGGTTAGGAGCAGGGATGCTCTATGAGAAGGAACTGGTGTTGGCTGCTGGGCTCCGTGCAGCAGGGGCGACCTCCGAGTGAGGAGGTTTCAAGCCAGATGAAGGACGCTGAGGCCAGAACGCTGTGGAAGGTTGAGAGATGTCGGAGTCTGCTGCACTCACACATCAGTGGCGAGTGCGGATCCAGGGCTGCAGAACAAGGCTCTCTCTTGGAAGCCTAAGCAGCAAAGAGGGTCTGGGTGCAGCTGCAACATTGTTGCAATCCGGCAAGGCACGCTAAAGTACAGGGGTGGAGTTTGCCGCTCAGGTGCATCAGCTCAAGAAAAACTTCAACGCAGCATCAAAAGAAAGGCTCCTAGCTCCCTGGGGCCCGCTTGGGCACAGTAACGGACAAAGTTAGATTTAAAAGGAACATTTTTTTTTATAGCTGAATAGCGCGCAATACCGGCCCACAATACCAATTGGAATGGAAGGAAAAGAAATCTGGAGAGGCAAACGTCCAGCTTGCAAAAACGCAAAAGGGATCTTAACAACAGAGCTCAAGGGACAGTGGGAAGGCCACTGCCAGGGTGCGAACACGAGGCGCCCAAAAGCACACCTTTGAGTTTTTGCTTTTGATTTTGTTTTGTAAATTATATAGCCTACAGTCAAAATATTTATTCCACACAAACCATAGTACTATAGCTCAGCGTTGTTCATTCAGGTGTATGAGGTGTGGTTACGAAGCAATAAATGCCTGTCCTACTGAGCTTATCCCGGCTCTCCTCATTACTCAGCGAGACTACCCTCATAGCTACAACCCTGGCTGAGCTGGTTCCCCCACTCTGCCCCTCCTTCTCGAGGCTCTAGCTGCGACATGGGGAGAGGGGTTGGGGGAGGGAGAGGGAGGTCGGTAAGGTTCTGGTATTGACAGGGAGAGAACTGAGAGAGGGAGGTCAGCGAAGATCTCAGTTTGACAGAGGGAAGGGGGAGTAGAGAAGGACACGAGGGGGAGAGACATGGAGAAAGGGGGAGACACAGGGGGGAGTTAGAGAGAGAGAGAGATACAAAAAAAGAGAGCAAATACAGACCACACTGACCGAGGGTGAGAGGAGAATGTTAATGTTAAAGGATTTTATATCGCGCACCGATGACACTTACATAGTCTCCAGGCGCTCAAGTCAATCTGGAATGCAAGGCGGGGGGGGGGGGGGTGATTAGTAGGATTGAGCAGGAAAAGAGCAATAGAGCTGTGATGTGCTGTTGGCAGCTTCAGTTCGGAGACACTGTTCACTGAGCATAGGTGCGATTTTCAGGGTTGGCCATCATGTGCTGTTGTGCAGGGTTATGTGCAGTTTTTATTTGCTGTTGTGGTGTTGTGAAGTAAGTACGGGTTGTGGTGCTGTAGAGGTCTGGTTGTGTCAAGTTCAGATTTTGCAAGGTGCATGCAGAGGAGTTAGTAACAATTGTTGATGAAGATCCTTGAAATCCATTCAAGCGATTCAGAACTCCCAACCGTTAAGTCTACCCAAGTTCTCTACATCTTCCACCCTAGGCATTCATCCTGGTGTGCCACCCCACCCTTCCCCAGGAGATACACCCAGGTGGACCACTCCTCCCACCCTGGCTATCAATCCAATTTGTATTTCTCGCATACCCCCTTCCCTCTTGAAACTCCATCTAAATGTGTTGCATCTCGCACCCTCAAGTTCACCCTAGTTCACTTCCTACACCCGAGGTCCATCTAGGTGTGCCAAACCTTCCACCCCGGAATCCATTTGTGTGCGTCCCAATTCCACCTGTCTTGAACTCCATCTCAGTGTATCACATTTCCTATGTCGGAAAACTGCCTAATTGCGCAAGACTCCATATCCCTGATATCCTTCCCAGTGCATCACGGTTACTCCCTCTGAAATCCATCTAAGTGTGCCAGATTTCCTGCCTATGACATTCATCTTGCTACGTCATCTGTGGTACTCGTGAACTTTTTCTCCACCGTGTTACGTTTTCTTGGTTTCACCTTGTCATTTTGTCGGTCGTAATTCCTAAGCGTCTCCTGGTTCGTTAGGCTGTCTGATATCCTGGAAACGACCCCATTTGGGCGGTGCGTTCACTGGCCTGATCGGGGTCCGCAGGGAATGTTTAATCGTCTTCCTCGATATCCTTCGGGCGCCATTAATTATATGCTGGGGAGGGTCAGGTGCATTACACCTGGTCATTATTTGGTGGTTCTTAGTGGGGTGCGCCTGGGCTGAGAGTCTCCCTTTCCTGAAATGGCCCTCCTCCAGTTTCCCCTGAGCTTCCTTCCGTGGCCTAATTTTAGCGGGCCTACCAGCTTCTCCTGTTCCTTTGTAGTTCCTCTTTGGGGGCTAGGGAAGGCATCTCTGTTTAGTTCTCTTTTTCCAGTCCTATCTCTCGTTCCTTTGTTTTTTTGGGTGGCTTCTCTTTTTCCAGTACTAGGTCTGTTAGAGGTGTGCGGACGCTGTTCAGTCGGTTTCATTGTGTTGAGATCTGGAGAGCCAGGTTTTAAGAAGGTTTCTGAATTTTGTATGGTCCTCCGTGTTGCGGATTTCCTTGGGAAGAGTGTTCCATGGTTTTGCGGCTAGGCATGAGAATGCTGAACCACCCATTGTTTTCTTTGTGTATTGTTTGGGTTCTAGGCGGATGTCGTTGCAGGATCTTAGGGTTCTGGTGGGTTTGTAGATGGAGAGATTCTTTTGAATAAATTCCACTCCCTGTCCATGCATTGCTCTGTGCGTTATGCACATTGATTTGAACGCAATTCTTCTTTTGACCGGGAGTCAGTGTAACATCCTAAGAGCCGGTGTGATGTGATCTCTTCTGTTGAGTTTAAGGATAAGTCAGACTGGTGCGTTTTGTATTTGTTGTAGTTTCTTTAGTAGGTAGTCTGGCATTCCAAGGTACATGCTGGTAGCATAATCTATCCTGGACATGATGAGGGATATGATGGCTAGTGTTTTGTGCGTGAATGAAAGGAAAGGTAGAATGTGTTTTACTGTTTGTAGGTGGAAGAAGTACTTCTGGATTATAGTGTTAACTTGGGGTTCCAATGTTAATTTGTTGTCTGTGATGATTCCAAGGTTTTTTACTGCTGCAGATGGTGTTGGTGGGATTCCCAGTTCTATTGGCCACAGGATTCGCTCATTGTTTCCTCTGCCTTCAGGTGTAATCATGATTTCGGTTTTGTCTGTGTACATCTTGAGTTTGTTGATGTTCATCCACTGGTAGATCTCCTTGAGACACTCTATTAGGGGTGCGTTCTCTTATTATATGTCGCTGTATTTGAAGATGATTTGTGTATCATCTGCACAGTTGTAGGATGTTAGTCAGTGTTTTTGATGAGGTTGATTAAGAGTGTCATGTAGATATTGAACAGTAGTGGTGATAACGATGAGCCCTGGAGTACTCCGCAGGTGCTTTGTTTGTTTGTTTATAGATTTGTATAGCGCACCAAACCCGGGGGATCTGGGCACATTGCATGAAATTTCAGAAGTTACAGTTCCACACATACAAAGAAATGCATAAATAAATAGCAAACATTGTGAGATACAGCAGATGACATATTATACAAAAGCAAGGCGAAGGTACATTACGCATATGAAAACTGAAGTGGACTGGGGGGACGTACAGGATTAAAGGGACGTCAGATGTCGTTCGTAACTAGCCAGTTTTTTGTGTTATTCCTAAAGCTTTGGTAGGACTGGTCAATTTGCAGGTGAAGAGGGAGAGAGTTCCAGAGTTGGGCGGCCTGAACGGGAAAACTAATGCCACCTTTTTTTTTAACATTGAATCTAGGGACTGTAATACAACACAAATCTGCAGTTCTTGTAGGACCTGATTAAGTGTTTTTTGTAATTTTGTCTCTTAGGTACTGCAGGGCAGCTTTGTTTAGACATTTGTAGGTGATGGAGACTATTTTGAGTTGAATCCTGTCCTTGATTGAAAGCCATTTGTGTTTTCTTCTGTTGCCTCCTAGGAATACTTAATGCTGTTCTCAGGGCTTTATTTTTTTATTTTTGTAGTTTGTTCAAGATGTGTTTGCGTGCTTCTACATAGAGGGCATTGCAGTAGTCATGTTTGGAGAGTATGCAGGCTCTCGCTTGTGTAATGTTGCTCTTAGTAGATAGGAAGGGATTGCACACCTGTATCAACTTGCACGTGTATGCAGTTGCAGACGCTGTCGCATTAACTTGTTTGCCCAGGTTCAGGGCTGAGTCCAGGTAAAAGCTAAGGTTTTAGTCTCCTTGGCCACTTTAATGTCGATGCCATCAATAATGAATGAGGTGTATTGACTAGCAAAATTGTTGAGGTTGGCCGTGGCTCCCAGTATCAAGATCTCTGTCTTGTCAACATTTAAGCATAGGCCATGGACTGCCACCCATGCCTGGATGACAAGATATATTTTATTAACTAGGGCCCGGTCTGTGTCAAAATCGCAAGAGAGGGGTAGGAGCATCTGGGGGTCATCTGCATAATTAGTGTAGGTGATACCCAGATGATCCAGATCATCAAACAATGGCTTTGTAAATATGATCTACATGTTCAGTGAGGCGCACGAACCTTGCGGTACACCACATGTAATAGGGGACGGGTCAGCAGCAGCCGATGGAGAGAAGACTCTCATTGACCTATTGTTGAGAAAGGATTGAATCCAGTCTGTGGCTTCTTGGGAGAAATTGGCAGGAGTAGACATGTGTTTGCAGAGCACTTTGTGATCAACCAAGTCGAAAGCAGCAGATAGGTCTAGTAATAGTAATAGGGTGCATTGTCTCTTATATTTAAGTTGGTCAATTTGCATTTTCAAATCTATCAGAGCAGTTTCTGTGGCATGAAGTGGTCTGAAGCCTGACTGTCTAAGTCCTAGGAGGTTATTATTCTCTAGATAGAGCTGTATCTGTAGATATGCAGCTTTGTCTATTATTTTAAGTAAGAACGGGACAGTTGTGATGGGCCTGTAGTTAGTTGGGATGGCTGGGTCCAGTGATGACTTCTTTAGCGATGGTAGCACCCACGCATCCTTTAGGTTTGTGGGGACATTAAGAGCACGCAAAGAGGCATTTATTAGTTCAGTGATAAATGGAGCCAAGTCTCTGGCAGCATCTTTAATTAGTTGTGCAGGGCAGATGTCTCCCTAGCATCTTGAAGGTTTAAGCAAGGGTTTTCCACATCTTGAGTGGTGACTGGAGAGAATTTGAATTCCTGTAAAGGTTTGTAGAGGTATTCTTGGGGACTGTCATGGGAATCTGGTTTAATGAGGTTTAGCCTTTTTGCTGCAATTATATTTTGGAGAGTGGTCATTTTATTGGATAGTGCATTTTGGATGTTAGTACACCATGCTTTATCCTTTGTACACAAGTCCTCAGGGGGTTAGGGGATTCCATTATGATATGATAAGTTTATTTATATAGCGCCTATACACAATGTGTCTCCAAGCTCTTCAAGGCAAGGGAGGGAACAAGGGAAAATACAATGACATTCTCACAGGCCATGAACAGTAAGGATGTGAAATTAACTATCGTACTCGGCCTGACGACATTTCATATAGTGCAAGAGCTAAGACATAGATAAGGAAGTGAGGGGGAGAGTGGGAAGGAAATGGAAACAGACGGGTGACTACCATACCAGACCTGATGACATTTCTGGTAGAGCCGGATAAAAACAAAAAGGTGACGGAGAGGGGTGCCGAAAGGGAGGAACAAAATAAGCAACTATCGTACTAGGCCTGACGACATTTGAGATAGTGCTGGCGGGGCTGCGGGGGGGGGGGGGGGCAGTAAGTCGAGCGGAGAGTAGACAGACGAGGTTGCTATCATACTAGGTTCAGGGACAATTTTGAAAGAGTAAGTGCATAGAAGAATTAAGGGGAAATGGGAAACGGGAGACAGGGAGAGGAGGCGATAACAGAGTGTAAGCAGTCAAAAAGAGTGGAGAAGCAAGAGGGGAGAGCGAATACAACTGCAGACGTCAGTAGTAACACATAATGTTGCAAGCCAGGATACAAGATGAAGATGGGAACAACATGATTCAGGGCCACCATGAGTGCAAGATGCATTTCCCTCAAGATCACAAAATGTTCCTTAGTACTAGAACTAGCTTTGTCAATCCTGTCGTAAGTTTCACGTTTTGTACGTAGAATTTCTGCTTTATACTTAGTGGACAGTTTGTTCAGGTTATGTTTATTTTCTTTGGATGGCATATTTTTCCATAGGACTTCCAATTTTCTTTTCTGTGCTTGGAGGTCTTTTAGCTGGGGTGTGAACCAAGAGTTAAGGTGGGTTCTAGGTTTACCTTTTCGCATTTTGAGTAGGGCGATTATGTCTAGTGCTTGTGTATTGGTGGAATTGAAGTCTACTAGAGCAGCTGGGTCCAGAGACTCTGGTGCAGAGTTCAAAGTAACGGGCAGGAGTGGCAGAAGCTGGTCTGCTGTGATGTTCCGTTATTCCTAGTGAGGAGCGGCAGAGCTATCGGGGTGGTCTTAGTTGCCAGTTGATTGGCAGCAATAGTGAAAGATACTAGATACTGGTCGGGGTTCAACAGATGTGAATACTGTCTCACAGTTAACATATGATACCCAGTCTGGTATTCTGCCTTTCTCGTGGGGAGGCTGGTTGACTCTTCGCGTAAGCCCTAGTTCAATAAGGGTATCGGACGATGCATTTGCATGTTGGTCGTTAGGATCTTGGAAACCAAGGTTGAAATCGCCAAACAGTAAGATTTGCAAGGTATGTTTTGTATTTGCTGAGAGTATGGTAGTATTGTCTTCCTCAAAGGATCCAATGGGACCCGGAAGTGTGTAAATTAGGTGTACAGTTAATGTACTTGAGTTGGAAGTGGTTAGTTTAACCGTGAGTAGTTTGCACGACTTCACGATAGGAGAGGTAGATACTCTAAGCCCTAGGCTCGATTTCGCAATGAAAGCAATGCCACCGCCTTTCGAGGTTACTCTATCTGCTCTCACGATGGTGTACATGTCAGGGATGGCCAATAACAGACTGTCTTGTTGCAGCATGAACCCATGTCTCAGAAATGGCTCGGAAGTCTAGATCTCCAGTCTTAATTCAGTCTTAATTAGGTCAGCTATAGCTATGGCATGGACAACCACAGATCTAGCGTTTATTAGGACGCCTTTGACATAAGGGCTAGGGGTAAGAGAAGGTATAGGACACTCCTTATGGTTACATCTTGTTTTTTGCTTATGAATGGTCTTAGGTATAGGGCTTTTTGACAAAAGGGGAGGTTTAGGTTTATCTGGAAGTTTAGTCTGAATGGAGAAGTGTCTAGCAAGTCTAGAGCCAAGCCTACTGTTTCTAACTCTGATAGGGCAGGGCTGGTTAGGTGTTGGTTTGGTGGCGTATAGGTTAATCCATTGGCTAGGAGTTAAGGTTTCTACTGAGTCAGGAAGGCTAGCTGAATCACTATTAAAACGGTTAGTGACTAGGTTTAATTTGGGTAAGAATAAGGTTGGTCTTATGGTTGTTTGAGATAGACTGTAGTTAAGGGGTGGGAGGAATTTGGTAGGTTTGATCCCCAGTAACGTGGCTGAGGGCTTAGCCATCGTTAAGTGTTTAAATTCTAGCTGTAAGGAGTCGGCAGCAGTACCTAGAAAGTAGACATCTACTAAGGTGATCAGGCAGATGACTGTAGGGTAGTAGATGGCCTGCATAGTATAAGAGAATAGGACAGCCTATAGCTGGTGAGAACGGCGTTCAGAAGTCTGTGCGCCTTGAGGGCCATGACAGAGCTAGGCCCCACAAGCCGGGATATCAAAAGGTACAAAGTTTAGACAAGTAAGAAGCAACTATATGCAGTGTATAATAGGTTTCAGCATAAGCACCAGGGTGCAGATGTTTATAGGCAGCCAAGGGACTACGATTACGAAAATGCGTGCAGTTCAAAACGTTCTATAGGTTACGCCGATACAATTAAGTAGTTTCACATGCAAACTTAATTTTGGTAACCGAACATAAGCACCTGGTCACAGGCAACTAGTCACTTGACACATTAGCTTAGGACTAATTACAGACAGTGATGACTATACAATTCTATGAAGCTATACAATACAGGCAGGTATGAATGACAAAGGTAGCAGCAATTGAACAAACAGATATTTTACTTACAATCGACTAGCTATTGGCCGTGTTTGAAGGCCCTACGGTAAGCATCACAGAATGAGACAGATATAAGTGACAGTAAATTGGAGCAAACGCCGCTTAACAAGAAGATTTATGTCCAAGTACAGATAAGGAACGGAACGCTTACCAGGTTGGAAGGAGGGATTGCAGATTATTTGGTACTTGTTAGATTGTATAAACTAAACAAATGCAGCAATCAGCAGTACGTAGTATCGCCAAGCAGCGTAGAGTGACTCGAACAGATTACTAGGCAAGGGCAGGGCAGTGGATGCTAGTTTTAGATGCAGTGGTTGCATACGCAATTAACAATAGGGGGTCTTTAGACAAAGGTTAGCCTAATAGCTCTGGCATATTAATAATATTAATTTGGAGTAGATGCACAAAGGTAAAAAGCAAAATGTATCTCCGGTATCAATTCTTACTTTAGTATTAGCTATACGTAGTTCATCAAACTCCTTAGTAGGGTGTAGCGGCAGTCCCGTCAGCGTAACTTATGAAACGGAGTATGAGTTTGACTATAACAAGTCATTGTTATTACGCCTCGCTTGCACCTTGGATAGGAATTGGTGACTATGCAAGAGGAGCATAGCAGAGGTACTGCTCCTGATGTATATGTCGTTAGAGGGATGGCCACGGCACGGACGTCCACGGACAGACACAGACAGGCGCTCTGCCTTAAGTATCAGGCCTTCAGTGAGTAGGGCTGGGTATCGCCTTCCGGTGAATCCGAAACAGGCAAGTAGCTTGGAAAGGCCAATCAGCAGGTCGCAGAGGATCAGCAGATCAACAGGAAGCGTTACTAGGCAGCAAGTAAACAGCCCAGAGCGGCAGCCATCTTAACTATAGCATGTGTTGCTACACAGCTAAAATGAAGAAAAGAGCAGCTGTGCAGTAGTCGCTGAAGCTGTGTACTTTGCGGATCTCATGGTGAATGCAGGTATTCTGTTGCGTCTCGTAGTGCTTCAGATTACACACTTAGCCTTACCCCAGCAGCAGTTGAAGTCGGCATCTCCGACGGCATGCAGAAGGCAGAAGTGATCAGAAAAAGGGCTCCAGCCCTCCTCCCAAGTCAAGCCGATGATGAATGGTGGGGTCTTGTGGTGTGGATTTGAAATGTTTTAACCAAACTGTTTCTGCTCTTTTCGAGAGGAGGGATTTGATCCAGAAGCGCTAAGTCAGTGAGTCCTATATCTTCCAGTCTTTTTATTACGATATTGTGGTGGACTGTTGTGATGCCGGAAATGCATCTGAGGGACAGGGCCTCTGAATCCTTGTCCTTTTTCTGTTTTTACCGTGTGTTCTGTCATGTTTTCTGCCCAGGAGTCCATGAGGGACTCCTGGCAGTGCAGCTCTCTTTTGGTTTGGTGAACAGACCCATGGGATACCCTTATGGCACCCATGGGTAGGGGTACAACCCTGTGCCCCTAGTGTATGTTTTTGGGCACCTGTGGGTGGCCCACAGAGCAGGGTATGGGCTGGTGGCAGCTCCATGCTAAACTTGACAGGTGCTCTGGGTGTCCTCCATTTTGGGATACCCAGGCCCTGCCATTGGGATCAGTTGATTCCTGATAGAAACAAGATGGCCCCTGTGGCCTCTTGCTTTCTATTGCCTGTTGTCTTGTTTTTCCCAAAGTCCTGGGAAGCCCTGGCTCTGTCCCTTCCCCCTGGCTGGCTGTTGGGTGGAAGTTCCATATATGGTGTTGTTGTGAAGGCCCAGCTAGACTGACTGCAGCCTTCCCAGTGACTGTATGTTATGGGTACCTCCTGTGGGTGGGACCTGGGTGAATGGAGTGTGTGACCAATATACACTCCTTGTTGTGGTTGTCTGGTTTCTGGCATGAGAGACAAAGACTGAGACAGCCCTGCCCGAAACTGGCCTGAATGCAGTGTGTAGTGTTGAATGGCTGGGTACTTGTCCCAATCCACATTCCTTGTTGTGAGTGTCTGAAAGGGAGGAGTGTGGCCTGAATGCACTGTGTGCCTGATTGGCTGACTGACTGCATGAATGCCCTTCTGTGTGATTGGCTGCTGTGTGTGCGCCAGCAGTGTGGATGAGAGACAGAATAGTATATCTGGGGACCTCTCACCACTGGAAATTGTTCAGAAGCATTCAGAAGCTGAGTCTCCACTCAAGAGTAACTGGATTTGCTGATCCTCGACGTCCAGCTGGAAGAAGAAGACTTGCTGTGGCATTTGCTTCGACGGAACTGAAGGTTGTCGAAATCGTCGAGGACTGACCCGAGAGAGGACCTGGTAAGGCGCCCTCTTCCCGTGCTCCGAGGGACCATCGAGCACCGCTGAATCTTCGCCGAAGCTCCCTGGACGCCAGACCATCGAAAGGCTGCCGACCGGAGAAGGGGACTGCCGAGGAGACCGAAGTAAAGCACCCGGACATCGACGCTGTCGAAGTCCATTGCCGTCGACCAGGGTTCGCAGGTCTGTGCAACCGCTGGAGGCCCGTCGAAGTTGTGTTGCCCAGCCGTGGGAACCACTTGACGCCGAGCCGCCGACGACCGGAGCCGTCCGCTCCTTGCCTAAGAACATTTGACTCGAAGGACTCCCTCGTCCGCACCGTCGACCGCTTTTGTCCTGCCGGAGAAAGTCGAGGACGACCAACGCGCCGAGGAGAATCCGCCGGTGGGTTTCCCGCCACCTCACGACCCCAAAGACTCGAGCGACTCGACGCCCTTGCTGGGCTCCCGTCTCTACAATCTTTGCGGTCCAGAACTATTGTCATCGAGGTGCCCCGCACACCTCCGCCTTGCAGGACGCCGACGCCCCGACGCCGACGAGCACCGCTCGGACGAAGCTGCCGCCTCTTCGACATCGTTCTACCTCGTTTGTCGACGGACGTTCGACGCCCCGTGCCTCCCGCTTGAAAGGGAAGGCATTCAAGAAGGGCCGTCGATTCCCCGTCGCCGAACCCCGAGGTCTTCGACGTTTCTCGACGCCTCTCGACGATCCGTGACTCCTGCTTTAAAGGGGGTCATTCAAGAAGGATCTGTCGACGCCTCTTCGAAGAACTCGACTCCACCAGGTACATTGGGGGGGTAAAAACATTGTAGGAGAGAATAAGACTGTTGAACAATATATGGACTGGGCTTGTGTTAAATCTCTTTATTTTACAGGTTGCCCAGGTGGGGGGATCTCCACACAGAACTGTGTCCAGTGGTAGGGGCCAGTATTCTGCCTATTGTTTCAACCCTCTGTTTTCTCTCCTCTCTCTATTGCTGGTTTCCTTCTTATTGATCTGTGTGCTATTTTAACAGTATTGTGAATGCACTGTTATGAGGTCTAATATTAGTGGTACCACTTTAGAATTGTAGATATTTATCATTATTGGTTTTCCTGAGCACAAAGTGCGTTATTGTGATAAGTGTACATAACCTTTGAATATTAATTATATAAAGACTGTGTTTTCAGTAATACAGTGTGTGGACATTCCTTTGTGGGGGCTTGGGGATACACTGTACTTAAGAACCAGCCTGCATCACCTCCTGAGAAGCTAGGCCTTGATTGCTCGTCCATAGCTACCGTAATCGAGAATCTTGGCTGGGGTCTTCTGTGCCTCTCCTCTACCATATAGAGAGCGGAAGTACAGACCCCCCCACCGGTCTTGACAAGCTGGTGGCCAGCGGTGGGATGCTTATGGTTTTAAGACTCAGTGTATAACCGTGCCACTTACAAAATATCCGCACTTTATTAGATTAAGGTTTGGGTGTGTACCAAATAACTGCATTACAGGCAATGGAGCCCATTGCAAATGGTAAATTGACTCGGATGAGCTTAGAGGCTCTCCAGAGTGCTTGTGAAGCCAGGGAGTTAGACTTTGTGGATAAGTCTAGGGCTGAGCTGATAGCTGCCCTGGTGGACTACCAGACTGATGGTGAAACCCTTGATGAAGGGGGGGATGCAACCAGTGAGGACTCGCCCCTGGGGTTGTCGCTGAATCTGTTTCTGGGAATGCCACCATTCCTGCTGCCTCTGTTCCAAACCCCAGCAATTCCATGGAACTTGAGTTATTAAGGATGAAATTGGCCTTTGAATATCGCAAGTTGGAAGTAGAAGCTGAGCTTAAGAAAGAGGAGCTGGCACAGCAAGTGGAACTCAAGAATAGGGATCTTGCGCTCAAAGACAAGGACACTGAATGTCAGAGAATCCAGCTAGAGAGAGCTAGAGTGGAGACTTCAGCTAGACCAATTGAGAGTGGCAGGTCCCCAGCCACCAAGTTTATGAAAGATTTGGTTGGTGTGTTTGTGGAGGGTTCAGATATCCTCCAATGGATTGAAGCGTTTGAAATGGCTTGTGCAATTCATGATGTAGATAAAAGAGATTGGGCTAAGTGTTTGTTAAGCAGAGTGCCTCAAACTGGATATGACTGTATTCTGAAGCTGAGTGTGGAAGAAAGGGGTCAGTATGAGTGTATGAAGTCTGCTTTGATTGCCAAGTTTGGCAAGACACCTACCCAATACCTTAAAAGGTTCAGGGATTTTAAGAAAAGAGAGAATGTGTCTTGGGTTGACTGGGTGAGTACTGCGCACATGAACATGATGGGGTGGATTGACGGTTACAAGGTGAAAACTTTTGTTGAGTTGTCCCACCTCTTGTTTTTTGAGCATTTTTCTGAAGCCTGTTCACCAGAGCTGCGTCAGTATGTGGCTGACCAGAACATTTTGGACCCCTTTAAGCTGGCTAGGTTGGCTGACAAGTGGGTCTCCCACCGGGTGTCCCCTAAGGACTCCAGTGGGAAGGACAAGGACAAAGAAAAGGGGACCTCTCAGAAAGCTGAGGAGTCCCAAAAGCAATCACAGTCGGGTAAACCAAAACCTTCCTCTCCTAAGACCCAAAAATCTAGTGGGGATAAGTCCTCTGTGGGTGGGAATAAGAGTAGTGGTCCACCTGCTGCAAAGCAGGTTCCCAGTGGTTCCAGTACCGTACCCCGCACTCCTGGCACTTGTTGGGATTGTGGGGCTCTGGATCACAAAAGGGGTGACCCCAAGTGTAAAGGTAAGGCACTTGGAGTACAGGCTGTCAGCCTGACCTACCCTTACCCCGTGGCTGAGGTGGAGGCCACTGTCCTCCCCTCCTCTACAGGAATCACATTTGGTGCTCCGGTAGAGATTTCCTTAGTGTCCCTTGGGGCCTGGGACCAGTACGCAGAAGTACTGGCAACTATCCCGCAGAACACCCGTAGGTTTTTGAGAAGTGTCCTCTTGAATGGCCAGCCTTCTACTGGTTTGAGAGACACTGGGGCAAGCATGACAGTGGTGGACAGGACCCTGCTCAAGCCAGAGGACTATGAAGGTGCTCCTCTGCAAACCACCAGGTTAGCTGGTGGGCCTCCCAAATTATCGCCTGTAGCCCTAGTCACACTCATGATTGGAGACAAGACAGCAAAGCTTCCTGTCCTGGTTCAGGACAATGTCCCTGCTAACATTCTGTTAGGAAATGATCTAGTAGAGTTGGGGTTGATCTCGGATGGTCTTCCCATGACTGCTGCAGCAGTCACTAGGTCACAGGTGACACCGGGTCTGGCTGTGAGTCAGGTACCCGAGCCAAAGGCGAGGCCTAAGGCAAGAAGAAGGAAGACCAAGAAGGCCACCTCTGTGGAGGGAACACCTTCTCTTCCTGCTGTTCCGACAGCACCCATTGGGATCCATGCTCCGGACGGGCTGGGTCCAGTGGAAAACCCAAACTCAACTCCTGTGGGAGAAGAGACAGAAGACTCTCCTGTGGGAGAGGTTCTCAACCCGGAGGATCATCCCGACCTTCAATGCTTGTTAGCTGAAGGGGGACCCTCCCGGGCAGACTTCTGTAAGGGACAGAGAGAGTGCCACTCTCTCGAGGGCCTGAGGAAACAGGCCCTGTCCCAGGCACAAGGTGAAGTGCCTAGGACATTCAAGATTTATTGGGAGGGTGAGCTCCTTGTTAGTGAGCCCACTAAGCCCGAACCTGGTGCCCGCAAGAGGTTGGTGGTACCCCAGGTTTACAGGCCCTTCCTACTGCAGTTGGCGCATGAGGTGCCCTTGGCTGGTCATCTTGGGACCAAGAAGACTAAGCAGAGGCTCTCTGCCCATTTCTACTGGCCACGGATGGGAGTAGAGGTGGAGTCCCACTGCAGGACCTGCCCAACTTGTCAGTTGTCTGGCAAGACTGGAGGCAGGGTCATTGCCCCACTGCAGCCATTACCAGTGGTTGGCACACCATTTGAGAGGGTGGGCATCGACATCGTCGGTCCCCTCGACCCTCCCACTTCAGGTGGACATCGGTTCATCCTGGTCTTGGTAGATCATGCCACCAGGTACCCTGAGGCAATACCCCTTCGGACTGTTACTGCCAAGGTGGTTGCCAGGGCTCTCCTGGGCATTTTCACCCGTGTTGGATTCCCCAAGGAGGTTGTCTCTGACCGAGGATCCAACTTCATGTCTAGTTACATGAAAACCATGTGGAAAGAGTGCGGGGTAACCTACAAGTTCTCCACCTCTTACCACCCCCAGACCAATGGTCTGGTTGAGAGATTTAACAAAACTCTCAAGGGCATGCTAGGTGCTTTGGAAGAGCCCCTAAGGAGGAAATGGGATCTCCTCCTGCCATGCCTGCTGTTTGCTTACAGAGAGGTACCTCAAGAGGGTGTTGGTTTCAGCCCCTTTGAGTTACTCTTTGGACATCCCGTGAAGGGGCCCCTCGCCTTGATCCGAGAAGGCTTGGAAGCCACCCCTCCAGGTCCCGCCAAGCAAGTGGGGGACTATGTGTTAGGCCTCAGGCGGAGGATGACACAAATGATGGGTCAGGCAACAGCAAATCTCAAGGCCAGCCAGGAATTGAATAAGTACTGGCATGACCTGAAAGCTTCGCAAGTGGATTGGACTCCGGGACAGGAAATCCTTGTGATGGAGCCTACCAAGCCTAGAGCTTTGGCAGACAAGTGGACTGGACCCTTCAGGATCATCTCCAAGATGGGCGAAGTCAATTATCTGGTGGACATGGGAGCCTCTGGGGTAGCCCCCCAGGTATTCCATGTCAACAGGCTCAAGCCTTTCCACAGGCGAGCAGAGGTCTCATGTCTCTTGCTAGCTTCAGGGCAAGAAGAGGATGAGAGTGAGCCCCTTCCTGATTTGCTGCATAGCAACCCTCAGGATGGCTCAGTGGAGGGAGTACAACTCTCTCCAGATTTGACAACAGAGCAGCAGAGGGCCTGCCGGGCTTTGCTCCAGCAGTATGCCCCTCTGTTTTCACTGACACCGGGCCTTACACCGTGGTGTAAGCACGAAATTGACACTGGTGACAGTGTGCCTGTCAAAAGCAGGAGCTATCGTATGTCAGATACCGTCAAAAACCACATCCAGGCTGAGGTCGCCAAGATGTTGGATCTGGGTGTTATTGAACCCTCCACCAGTCCCTGGTCCAGTCCAGTGGTCCTTGTCCCCAAGGCAAGTTCCCCGGCGGGTACCAAGGATTGGAGGTTCTGTGTGGACTACCGAGGAGTCAATGCCGTCACCAAAACTGACGCGCACCCATTGCCCAGGGCTGATGAGCTCGTGGACACTATAGGTGCTGCCAAATTTGTGAGCACCTTTGACCTTACCTCAGGCTATTGGCAAATAGCTCTGACGGACCATGCCAAGGAAAAGACGGCATTCTCCACACCTGAGGGACTCTACCAGTTTAGGGTCATGCCCTTTGGGTTGAAGAATGCCCCTGCCACCTTCCAGAGATTGGTCAACCATGCGCTCAGTGGGCTGGAAGCCTTTTGTGTGGCTTACTTAGACGACATTGCCGTCTACAGTTCCACCTGGGAAGAGCATTTGACACATCTGGATAAGGTGTTGCAGGCCTTGAAAAGGGCTAACCTCACTATCAAGGCCACCAAGTGCCAGATAGCTCAGGGGAAAGTTACCTATCTTGGTCATGAGGTAGGAGGGGGTCAAATCCAACCTCTCTCCAGTAAAGTACAGGACGTACAGAACTGGGAGACTCCCACTACTCAAACCCAGGTGAGAGCCTTTTTGGGCCTCACTGGGTACTATCGCAATTTCATGGCAGACTATGGAACCATAGCTGCACCCCTGACAGCTCTAACTTCACCCAAACAGCCTAGGAAGGTTAATTGGACTGAAGACTGTCAGAGGGCCTTTGATGGCTTGAAAGAAAGTCTGTGTAGGGCACCTGTGTTGAGTGCGCCTGACTACAGCCGACCCTTTATCGTCCAGACGGATGCCTGCGACACCGGAATTGGAGCTGTCTTGTCCCAGTTAGATGACAAAGGGAGAGAACATCCTATCATATTCATCAGTAGACAACTCAAGGGTAGAGAACTTAGGTGGGCTACTGTTGAAAAGGAATGTTTTAGTATAGTTTGGAGCCTTAGGCGTTTTAGGCCCTACCTTACGGGGTCCACCTTCAAGGTCCAAACAGATCATAAGCCCCTGAAGTGGCTTATGCAGATGAAGGGTGAGAATCCGAAATTGCTCAGGTGGTCGATTAGCCTACAAGGGCTAGACTTCACCATAGAGCACAGACCAGGGAAGAGTCACGATAATGCAGATGGCCTTTCCAGAAGGTATGTTGACCGTCTGGATGAGGGTGTCTATCCCGTGGGAGATTAGGCACCCTCCACCTCAGTCTGGGGGGGGCGACTGTGATGCCGGAAATGCATCTGAGGGACAGGGCCTCTGAATCCTTGTCCTTTTTCTGTTTTTACCGTGTGTTCTGTCATGTTTTCTGCCCAGGAGTCCATGAGGGACTCCTGGCAGTGCAGCTCTCTTTTGGTTTGGTGAACAGACCCATGGGATACCCTTATGGCACCCATGGGTAGGGGTACAACCCTGTGCCCCTAGTGTATGTTTTTGGGCACCTGTGGGTGGCCCACAGAGCAGGGTATGGGCTGGTGGCAGCTCCATGCTAAACTTGACAGGTGCTCTGGGTGTCCTCCATTTTGGGATACCCAGGCCCTGCCATTGGGATCAGTTGATTCCTGATAGAAACAAGATGGCCCCTGTGGCCTCTTGCTTTCTATTGCCTGTTGTCTTGTTTTTCCCAAAGTCCTGGGAAGCCCTGGCTCTGTCCCTTCCCCCTGGCTGGCTGTTGGGTGGAAGTTCCATATATGGTGTTGTTGTGAAGGCCCAGCTAGACTGACTGGAGCCTTCCCAGTGACTGTATGTTATGGGTACCTCCTGTGGGTGGGACCTGGGTGAATGGAGTGTGTGACCAATATACACTCCTTGTTGTGGTTGTCTGGGTTCTGGCATGAGAGACAAAGACTGAGACAGCCCTGCCCGAAACTGGCCTGAATGCAGTGTGTAGTGTTGAATGGCTGGGTACTTGTCCCAATCCACATTCCTTGTTGTGAGTGTCTGAAAGGGAGGAGTGTGGCCTGAATGCACTGTGTGCCTGATTGGCTGACTGACTGCATGAATGCCCTTCTGTGTGATTGGCTGCTGTGTGTGTGCCAGCAGTGTGGATGAGAGACAGAATAGTATATCTGGGGACCTCTCACCACTGGAAATTGTTCAGAAGCATTCAGAAGCTGAGTCTCCACTCAAGAGTAACTGGATTTGCTGATCCTCGACGTCCAGCTGGAAGAAGAAGACTTGCTGTGGCATTTGCTTCGACGGAACTGAAGGTTGTCGAAATCGTCGAGGACTGACCCGAGAGAGGACCTGGTAAGGCGCCCTCTTCCCGTGTTCCGAGGGACCATCGAGCACCGCTGAATCTTCGCCGAAGCTCCCTGGACGCCAGACCATTGAAAGGCTGCCGACCGGAGAAGGGGACTGCCGAGGAGACCGAAGTAAAGCACCCGGACATCGACGCTGTCGAAGTCCATTGCCGTCGACCAGGGTTCGCAGGTCTGTGCAACCGCTGGAGGCCCGTCGAAGTTGTGTTGCCCAGCCGTGGGAACCACTTGACGCCGAGCCGCCGACGACCGGAGCCGTCCGCTCCTTGCCTAAGAACATTTGACTCGAAGGACTCCCTCGTCCGCACCGTCGACCGCTTTTGTCCTGCCGGAGAAAGTCGAGGACGACCAACGCGCCGAGGAGAATCCGCCGGTGGGTTTCCCGCCACCTCACGACCCCAAAGACTCGAGCGACTCGACGCCCTTGCTGGGCTCCCGTCTCTACAATCTTTGCGGTCCAGAACTATTGTCATCGAGGTGCCCCGCACACCTCCGCCTTGCAGGACGCCGACGCCCCGACGCCGACGAGCACCGCTCGGACGAAGCTGCCGCCTCTTCGACATCGTTCTACCTCGTTTGTCGACGGACGTTCGACGCCCCGTGCCTCCCGCTTGAAAGGGAAGGCATTCAAGAAGGGCCGTCGATTCCCCGTCGCCGAACCCTGAGGTCTTCGACGTTTCTCGACGCCTCTCGACGATCCGTGACTCCTGCTTTAAAGGGGGTCATTCAAGAAGGATCTGTCGACGCCTCTTCGAAGAACTCGACTCCACCAGGTACATTGGGGGGGTAAAAACATTGTAGGAGAGAATAAGACTGTTGAACAATATATGGACTGGGCTTGTGTTAAATCTCTTTATTTTACAGGTTGCCCAGGTGGGGGGATCTCCACACAGAACTGTGTCCAGTGGTAGGGGCCAGTATTCTGCCTATTGTTTCAACCCTCTGTTATCTCTCCTCTCTCTATTGCTGGTTTCCTTCTTATTGATCTGTGTGCTATTTTAACAGTATTGTGAATGCACTGTTATGAGGTCTAATATTAGTGGTACCACTTTAGAATTGTAGATATTTATCATTATTGGTTTTCCTGAGCACAAAGTGCGTTATTGTGATAAGTGTACATAACCTTTGAATATTAATTATATAAAGACTGTGTTTTCAGTAATACAGTGTGTGGACATTCCTTTGTGGGGGCTTGGGGATACACTGTACTTAAGAACCAGCCTGCATCACCTCCTGAGAAGCTGGGCCTTGATTGCTCGTCCATAGCTACCGTAATCGAGAATCTTGGCTGGGGTCTTCTGTGCCTCTCCTCTACCATATAGAGAGCGGAAGTACAGACCCCCCCACCGGTCTTGACAACTGTGTCAAAGGTTGTGGAGAGATCCAGTAACATCAGTGCTGAATTGGTGTTGGAGTCTGCATTCATGTTTAGATCGTACCATATTGAGACTAGAGCTGTCTCTGTTCCTCTCAATGGTCTTAAGCCTTCTTGCGTCTGGTTCAGTAGATGGTTTCATTTGACGTGCTCCAGTAGTTGTTCATAGACATAGGTTTCTAAAAGCGTTGCTAGATATGGGATGTTTGAGATAGGTCTATAGTTTGTGAAGTCTTCCAGGTCGCCCGTTGTGCCCTTGAGCAGAGGTTTGATGTAGGCCGTTTTTAATGTTCTTGGTACTCTCCCTGTCGTAAGTGATTGATTGAACAGGTTTATTCTGATGGTGTGTCTAAGTAGTTTTTCTCTTGTTCACAGTGTTCTTTTATTGTTGTTTCATTGTTGAACAGGTCAGTTACGTTTCTAATCGGGTTCATGTCCATTTCAGGCTCCTCTTCTGATTCAGGGTGGTGTTGGCGGTTCTCTTGGGGTTTGGTGATGTATGGAGTGAGGATGCAGCTTCTCATTCTTCCAGTTGTTTCTGTCTTTTTCTTAAGGGGTCCTGTTAGCCTGCTGTTGTGTACGGGCATCTATTCTGTTGATCCGGTTGCTGTCAGGTATGGTGTGTTGTCAGGTATGGTGTGAGGAAGAGTTATTTTGGTCTTGTTCTCGGGGTGGTTCTTAGTCCTGTGGTGGTCGAGGCTGTGCGTTCTGGAATGTGTTGCTGTAGGGGTCAGCTGTGGTTCCCTTATGGATATCCTCTCTTGTTATTTTCTCTCATGTTGTCTGATTCTATGATGTGGCATTCTCTAGTCTTTTTTTCCCTTTTATTTCCGGTTGATAAATTCACGGCTGTGAGTAGCTTCCTGTGATCCTGGTTATTTGGGTCGAATTACAGTTGCGAGTGGCTTTCTGTGATTTTGAGTTTTTTGGGGTTACAGCCCTCCTGGGTTTCTTTTTGCCTTGTGGTTGTGTTCTTGCTGGTATTGGGATGGATTCCTTTTTGTGGTGATTTCTTAATGAGTTTTCTTTCTTTGGGTAGAGTAGGGGTTGTTGAGAGTGTTTGAGTCGTGTCGGTGGTTGGGGAGGTTTTGCGTTGTGTGTGGTCTTACAGAGTTTCCTAAGGTAGTTGTGTGGAGAGATGGTCTAGTTTGGGGTGGGTTTGGTAGGGGTCCTAAATTAATCCCTTGGAGCGGTTTTACCAAGTAGTCTGGCTCTGGGTTCTGTCTTACGTTTGTTAAGGTTCCTGGCAGGATTGCCTCCTTTACTATAATTGGAGAGGGTTTGTTTCCTGTCTTTCGCCTGGGTGTGAAATATGGCTACCTGATGCAGTTGGTCTAATTTAATTTAAGGTGGGTCCAGCCCCGCAGTTCGTCCAAGTGTGGAGTAAGGTTGACTAACACAATTTGTTTAAAATCAGGGAATGAGAAAAGGGAGAAGGGAAAGAAAGGGAAAAAAGGAGCTACTGAGTGCACCTAGATATTTCAGGCAAATTCCAGTACTTATATTATTAAGAATATCACGTCTTTGAAGATTTCGAGTCGGATTCCTAGCGCTTCTAAGAGCTACATTAAAATGTATTATTATTACAAAATGTAAATGTTTGAAATTCACGGAACTACTGAGACTTAAACCGGAGTATTTAGAACATTTAAGAAACGCCCAGATCCGGGGGTATAAGGCCGTTGGTACTGACAGTTGGTAAGTAGAGTTACAGGTAGGTTTAGGCATATTTTTGGATTGTTCATTAAATGCTTCTGTTGCCATGTTCAGAAAACATTCTAAAGGGATTTGCGGATCTACTCACAGCGCACAGCCACGATTCGGACATAGTGCAAGCTTGACATCTCGCACCGCTGGAGCTCATTAGCAGTCCGGGCTGTTTCGTCTAGCCTTGCAGTGTGCTGCTGACGAGGTCACCGATTCACCGGCCACCGCCCTGGTAAATGGATTTTCCCATCAGCAGAGCACATAAAGTGGTAACCGCATCGCTGCGCATTAATTGAAAATAAACAGTGCAGATGAAATTGTCCCTGTTTCGAATTCCGTTTTGTTTGCTTGTAATTACAGGCAGTGTAAACACAGAGCAGCTACCTATTAATATGTGTGTATGCTCCCTTATCATTGTGCCAGTCGATATGAACCGGGCTGCACAAAAGAGTGTGATGGGCGCTTGGGACGGGGGATGTGTGCATCTCAGAAGCCAGCAGCACGCACCCTCTCAGCTCTAAGCCTTGAAGCAAACAAGCGCACAAAGAAGGTTACACTTGGTGCCATTGTCTAACAGGAGTGCCCGCCAGACTTACACAAGGATCACTGGAGAAGGTTTACCAGTCACCTTTCCCTCTTCCTAAAGTTGGTAATGCCATTTACAGCTTAAAGGAGGCGCTATGATCAAAGACTTCCGAGGTTAAAGGAGGCGCTATGATCAAATACTTAAGTTTGAACAAACGCTGTTAACCAATGAAAGTACATTTTATGCTTTTTAGCTGGGCTGTGTCATTGCAGTAGAGATAATAAATAGCGTTTTACCCTGCTCTGACGCCTTTTACTATTCTTAATTTACTTGAGCATTGGCAGGGCCTTTACCCATTTCAAACTGTCTCAGTTTGTTTTGTTATTGTTTTCCCTGTAGTGTTTTATGTTATGTCTGGCCCGAACCTTGACCTCATTTTCCCCCTTCCAGTCCCTGATCGGCGTCTTGAGACACTAACCACGATGCTAGGCCGCATTCAAGCCCCCTACTCCACAACTTCAGATCCCTTGCAAGTTTGTCAGGAGCTAGGACCATGGGTGTGAAGTGTCAGTGGCAGTCGAAACTGAAGATGCTCGTGCATTTGCATCGTTCACTAGCTCCTCCAGCCTTCGCCTAACCTCCTCTGTCACGCATGGGTGTTTGCCATACCAGAATGTACAGCTACTACCCCTTCCGTCAGCCCTTTGCTTGCTAGACCCTTTTGTCCCGTGGCTCGACCCACTCATAAATCTGGTCTCATGTCCAGAGGCAACACTGAATGGTTGGTATAACACCTGCGTGGCCTTTTTGAAATCTAGTTCATTATATTCCCTATACGTTTATTTGTGTAATGGAAAGCGTGCCTAGGGGCACCTCTGCCCGGAGACCACTCGGATATGTACCCCATGGTTAGAAACAACCTTTTCTGAACCATCCTTCTGATGTGCGAGGCAGCGCCATTCTTGACTTTTGTAATCCTGTATCCGCTACCAAGAGTAACCTCACCTATACCATGAATACAGACATTCTTACACTCAAATTCCATCTGCTTCTCAGTGTCTATGGTTGTTGTCTATGAGCCTCTGGGACACCATGCACAATGCCCTCTTGCACGACCTGATTTAGCTGTCCAAATCACTACCTGCCAGCGAATATGTTGCATTAGTGACTAACATCTGGATGGACTATCCAGAACTTTCTACCTCATAGAAAGCAGCCTCTAGACTTGGCATTCTTCACCTGTACCAATTATTAAAATGGCCCACTCACCGTGCTGGTCACAACTGTGCCCCATTCCGGTCCCTTTCTTCCTAAACTCCAGCACTGATTAAACAAATTTGGAGCAACCACTCTTCACTCCCTTCTGTCCTTAAAAACCCTAACTCTTATATCTTTTCGAGTGGACCCTTACTGCCGCACAAGAATTTCAAAAAGGACGTCTTTTGGAGACTCCTCTTGCCCTGCAGCAACGTATTCTACACCATCTCTACACAATGCCACCAAGAGGATCCTGCACACCATCGAAACAGTGGCACCCTCAAGATCTATGGTGTCTGAATGGCATGAACATTTCATTTATTTATTGCATTTGTTACACGCCCAAACCCTTTGGTGCCACGGTGAGGTTACAGACAGCTTGGTTAAAGACAAACTGCATCATGCCCATTTAATTATTATTATGTTATTTATAGAGTGTAGATCTAGGGGGAAGAACGCAGTGAGGGAAGCCAAGCAACAAGGGAGCAGGGTGGTGCGGACAATTGGCAGCAAGTGATCTACAAGCAACCAGCCGAGGAGACAGTGAGGAGCAGATCGCCCAGTCTCAAGTTAGGTGGGGAGTGGAGTGTGTGTAGACCTAGGTGTTTGCACAGAAAGAATTTTACTCTGACTGACTTGTTAACATCTAATAGAAAAAAAACACAAGAAATAATGAATACAAGCATTTTTGCTTTTGAATGAGTTGCCCCCACCGGATTATCATCCCTAATCTATCCCACCTTCTATACAACTCTGCAAGAGCCCTAGACCTTTTGTGGCAACAAAGTCCTCAAGATCATAGACTTTATCTCTGCCATTTCTCTAAGCTAACACCTTTGCCATCTAACTTTCTTGACTCATTCTCACATCTTTCTTTAGACACTTTTCTTTCTCATATATCTTAAATTCCCCCCACTCCCCTACCCATTGATTCTGGGCCATTTATATTCTTTTAAAACCTAGCTCTCTAGTCATTACTACAGCTTGTACAATGAATTAACTGTTTACTGTTCTACTGTCGCCATTCCATCATCATTTGTAAGGGATGTGGTCTCCCCTTTGCTAAAAAGCCTTTGCTGGTTCCTAGTGACCTGACCCAGCAAATGCCCAGCCTATCACTTACCTCCCTGCGGTACTGTTAATCATAGAAAAGGCTGTTAGTATTGAGAATCAGGGTTTTCTAAAGTCCCCCAAGTGCCTGGGCTCTTTCCAGGCCAGTTCCCAACCTTCCTCGGTCCTGGAGGACATCCTCATGGCAGTTGAACGAATGGTGTATTGTGCCATTTATTATGTCTGCTCTTTCTGCAGTCTTTGTCATTGTGGATGTGCCATTCCAATCGACCACCTGCATGAAGTCAGTTTTCACTACTCAACCGGTGGTATCGCCGCTCAGTGTCAGAAAGGTTTGCCCAAAATTGGGAACTGGATGAGATGCATTTGTTTCAACTCAGCTACAGTAAATCCAAAACGGTGACTGTCAAAGGGAAATCATTCTTTCTCGTAACCAGGGATGGCCCAGCACTTCGTCCAGTGAGAGTGGTTGTGAAATTAAGTTCCGCGTGAGCCAGAGAGTGCAAAGAGTGCAGTCGGCATTGGAGGCTGCTGGTGTTTCTTGCCATTTGGATTTACTCAGCTGCTTTGGTGAACTGTCTAATTAATCCCACCTGGAATACTTAAAAGCTGTCCCCACGCGAGTGTGAGCAAGAGGGTACAAAGAGTGCAGTCGGCATTGAAGGCTGACAGTGATTTTGCCATTTGGATTTATTCAGCTGCTTTGGTGAACTGCCTAATTAATCCCACCCGGAGTACTTAAAAGCTGTCCCTGCGCACCCAACATGTGTGCATGCATGAGCAAGAGGGTACAAAGAGTGCAGTCGGCATTGGAGGCTGCCAGTGTTACTTGCCATTTGGATTTACTCCGCTGCTTTGGTGAACTGCACAATTAATCCCACTTGAAGGAATTAAAAGCTGTCCCTGCGCACTTAGCAGGTGCGCCTGAGCAAGAGAGTGCAAAGAGTGCAGTCGAAAGTCTACAGGAGCGGCAGATCCTTCCAGCGGCTAGCCACATTTCAGGTCAGCATTGGTTTTGCCTTGCCTGATGATGAAGAAATAGATACAATGTCACTGAGCATGTGTCTCGCGGCCCTCCATGAGTAAATCGAACAAGGGCAGTAATATGCCAGCATTACAGCCAGCTGTTGAAAAGGGGAAGATTCCTTCAATTGCAGGACAAATGGATGACTCAAAAGTCTCTTCTAAACCTTCTGGCAACGGGGAAAATAACATTTTTTCCCAGTGCTCCAGAACATAGAGGAGAGTGGGAGGGCATCGACTCCAAACCTGCAGCTGGGAGCTAATTAGGAAAACTACAACAGTAATCAAGGTGGCTAACTAAAGTTTCTACCAACCATAGACAACAAGTACCTTCTAAATCTCTGCTATAGCCGCCAAAAGGGAGGCAACGGCGGTAGGAGTAAAAGAAGGGCAGGATATGAGACCTCCCCCTCCACATGAATATTATTAAGTCCTGTCTATCTGCTTTCCCGTATTTGGAAAGACCTGTGGATCCAAGCGACTGATAATTGAATGATTATTCTTGTGGGACAGCAGAGATCGCAGTAATCCATTCCCTTATAAAAGCAGTGCAAGCCATCTGTACAGAGCTTTTCAAATGTTATAAAGTAAATGTTTTGCTACTTAAGTAAATTGATGTAGCGCTAGGGAGGTCTGTGATTCATTCCTCAACAATCATTGATGGTTGGGAGGATGAGCTGGAGGCGGAAGCAGGACATTTGCATAAACAGGTCCCCATTGTAATTGAGCAAGAACCCCAGATTACAGTTCTAAATAACCCTGATCCCTCTGGGCAAGAATAAGTCAGAGGGCATGCCCCAATACAAGAGGGGATGGTGGAAAAAGTAGCAGAACGGGATGCAGAGAGTTTAGATTCTAAGGAGGATTTTTATCACCCAAAAAAGAAGAGGAGGTGAAGGAAAAAGGCAGCGAGAGTTTCCCGCCAGGAGAAAAGAAAAAGACAGGCCTCCTATAGGAAGAACTCAGGAGCCCTGGTGCGAAAAGTAGACATGCAACATACCTGTGTCGCCTCTGATAATCACTACGAACTAGACGAGAATCTGGAATGAAGAAAGGGTGAACAAAGTAAGCAAAACGTGGTGCCCAAGAGGAATGCTCTAGATGACTGGGTAAAAGGTGATTTATGCCTTCAGTCTCAAGGGAAAAGGGGGAGTTCTAGGTGAAGATTTCTGTACATTCGAATGGTTGGGAAGCTTCTGAAGCATGCATCAATCAGTCAGATCAAATATATGAGGGGGAAGGGGCCAAGGATAATCCGATATTGTAAACTGTTGTGGCAGATAGTTTTTGCCAGGGGTGGCTCCCTCTCTCCCAACCAGAGAGTAATGGTACTCCACCTCAGGATTAATTGAAGATAACCATCACAGATTTATGAGAGGCTGAAAGCCCCTGACGTGGAGCACCTGGCTATTGGGGCTTGCACCCAGACAAGTGGGGGGGGGGGGTGAATTGACCCTGGTGCAGCTGGGTAATAAGTCAGCGGAAGGGAGCCTGGAGAGCGGGGCAGGCATGAGGAAAGCGGAGTAGGATAGGACTCAAACCCTAAGAAGAAGAAGCGCCGTAGAAGGGGGACGCACACTAGGGAGGACACCATAATAATAGAGATTGTTAGACGCTGGAGCCCAAAACGGGGACACATACACACGCCGGTTCAAGACAGAGTGCCTGCAACAGTGGAGAGGCAGTGCCTAGCTGTCCCTGGCAGGCGGGTTGGGCTGGGCGAGTGCCAATTGGCAAGGAACCACCCCGAGGAGCTGGTGAAATACACATAGGCTGCAGTCACAAGACAAATATGGGAGGCGTGTGGAGACAGGCATGAGAGCAACCATAGCCAGAAAGGGAGAGGCAAACCATCCAGACAAGGCTGACACAGCCCCCTCTGAACCAGTGGGCCTGACGAGACAACTCCCCCACATAAGCACTGGGATCTCACACCAAGAAGGCACCACAGTAGAGCGCTAAGCACGGGGTAGACCCACAACACCCAATGTCTGACAAAGCACGAAAAGGCAAAGGCAAACAAACCATTATGGAAGCATACACCAGGAAAGCAGACAATGAGGCGAACACATCATCAGCCAGTAGTAATAGCGCAGGAAGTTTGAGGGTCAGCCCACAGGAGGCAGGGCCGGTCTTAACAGCTATAGCAGTGCTGAAAACGGCACTCAAGCATAAGATAGACGCTGTGATAGTGGATGTGGGACTATTGCACCAAGATGTCTGCGAGCTAGCAGGTCGAATGGGAACGGCGGAAGAGAGTGTGCAGGAGAACACCACCAATATAGCCAACATGCGGACTCAAAGGTCAGAGGTATTAGAGAGTGTGCAGACACTAGAACATCGAGTGGAAGATGCCGAGGGGAGAGCTAGAAGGAACAATATTAGAATACTGGGCCTCCCTGAAGGAGAAGAAGGCAAGGGCCCAACAGGCTATGTGGAAAACCTGCTACTGCAGGAAACAGGGCCTGGCACTCTGACCCAAGGATTCATAGTCGAAAGAGCCCACAGATCCCTGGCGAGAAGGCCACCGCCCGGAGCACTCCAGAGGCCAGTCATAGCAAAAACCATTACCTTTAAGAACAGGGAAAGAAACTTGGCCTTCTCGAGGGAGGGAGGCACGATCACGAGCAACTCCTCCAAACTGGAAACATACCCAGATTATACCACCCAGGTAGAAAAACAGAGCGATGTTTGGGAGGACCAAAGAGAGACTAAGGAAGGCCAATCTATGGTACATGCTAATATACCCAGCCAGACTGACAGTTTTATATAAAGGCAGATCACACTTCTTTGAAAACACACAAGATGCACAATCTTGGACGGACGAACAAGGATGCCCACAATTGCCCAGTAGGAACAATGACAGCCCTTGAAGTCTTTCTGCAAAACGAGGCAACAGCAGATACTGAGAGCACAAGGATAAGCAAAATGATGACATTGATACAATGAAGGTGGGAGCCCAACGCCAACATTGTCGGGCCACAACACCAGCACCCAAACGACAGCCTCCACAGGAGGCAACAGGTCCCACTGTACACAACCTAGATGCATGGGGGAGGCATTGAGCTGCTGCACGTCACCCAAGGAGAGGAGTGTGGGTGGCGGGAGAAGCAGCTGCACTAGAGCATGCAGCATTCGACTAGGCAAGTTACCCATAGTTCACAAAAGGTTGCTGTTGACAGTTGGTTTTTGTAGCTGGGGTGGTGGGCAAATGCACAAAAGACTATTGTTGACGACTGGTCAGTGGAGTCTGGGGGACGGGGAAACAACCAAGACAAACCGTCATTGTGTGGGCTTTGGGGAGGTTACTAGTGACCTAAACTGTGACAAGCAAGGAACTAACAGATGTAGACGAAGTAAGGACAACAATGAGACACCTAAATGCAGCGCAGGAAAACCAATTCCCAATTTCAAATGCTCCTAAATTGGGAAATGTGGGCATTCCTTGGGTGTTTTACGCCGATGACCTTGTATTACTAGAAAAAACACCCAGGGGCCTACAAGCTTTATTGACATAGCTGGAGATCTAAGTCAAGTCTAACCTGCTGACAATCAAGCAAAATGCTAAGTTCTCATCGACTCACAGAGTAATTATAAAGTTAGGCATCGTTATACATGGAAATTACAACAGTCTTTGCAAGATGTCAATGAATATAAATATCTGGGCATCATCATAAGCAATCATGTTGCTGATCTTCCATATATAAATGATTTATATTGAAAACTAAAAGCTATTTCTCAAACACAGATTATTCAGAAATTATTTTGAAAATTTACATTGAAACCAGCCATTTCATTTTACATTCAGAAAGTAACATCAATATTGCTATATGGTGCTGAAACAAGAGCATGGTATTCAGAATCTTTTTGGACAAGGATAGAAGGTAAATATTGGAAAAATGTATTAAGTCTTCCCACGTGTACATCAATATGTGCCATCCGACATGAGTTAGGCATTCCTACACTCTTTAATAAATACATATGTAAACTCCTATCAACCTATAGAAATATTTGCAGGAAGATAGGAAGAAAAAAATCCCTGATGAGTACACTATCTGGCTATGTTTTGCAATCTGATAATTTGAAAATAAAAAATTGATGAAAAAATATAATTGAATATATGGAAAAAGCAGATGTTTCTCAGGAAGTTCTGTTTTTTAAGCCAGATTTAGCCAAATCCAAATCCTTATGGTATGATTGGAGAGTCAAAAGGAATAAATGTGACCAACTACAATTATTTAGAGATCACACTTTTGCTTTAAAAAATTAGATCAGTTAGAGCCTTATTTGAATACGTTTCCTTCTTACTATTTAGGGAGTGAATATTTAAGATTTCGCCTTGATCTTTGGCCTACCAAAAATGTATTAGCCAGGAGACGGTTTATAAAAGAATGAGAAAACATATGCAGATTTTGTCATAATCCAAGGGAGCAAGAATCGATTAGACATTTGATTGTAGATTGCACTGCGTTGAAAGAAGAAAATTCTTCTATGATGTTTTCAAGCTACGTTATTATGACGGCAGATGAATTATGGAATGCTATTTCTAATTGTCAATGACAGAGAGCAAATATAGCGATAGTGCAATATTTACATGGTCTTAACTTGAAAGACGTTGAAAAGGAAGAGTTGTGAGAGATAATAGTCCTTCATCGAAAATCTCGAAACAGAATGCCTTGAACTTAAATTGCACCTAAATGTGCTCTCTCCTCATGATTGTTATTTTATGTTTTATAGCTGGACATTTGTATTTTATTCAGTTTTTTTCCCTTGATATTGTTATGATGCAATCAACACGATAATTGAAATCAGCTGTATTTGACAAATACTATGTAAACATTTCTTAATTTGAAAAGTTGGTCTTGACCAGCTATATCAAATACAAATTAAAAAAAAAACACACAAGGGAGGAGCAGGGGTGAATGGGAGGACTGGGCGGTGGGAGGGACGAAGCCTAGTGAGAATGACCGCGATGGGGGGAGTAATGGCTTGGGTGTGGTCATCTGGAACGTTAGGGGACTACACAGCTACATAAAGGGATTACGGTACATCCATTCTTGAAAAGGAAAGGGATGCAAATAGTGATGCTACAGGAAACACACCTCACGCGAGAGAGGCCGGCGATAATCGCTAAGAAATGGGGGGCAAACTGTATGGTTCAACATTCCCTGCTTACGCTAGGGGTGTCCTGGTGTGCCACCCACAGTCCCTTTCCAGCCCCTGGACTTCAAGAACAAGGATGGCAGACTGGTGGTGGTGCATGGAACGCTAGAAAACAGGGAAGTATGCCTGATAAACACATACACCCCAAACCTTGATGCGACTCTGTTCTTTAAGTCATTTTACTCGAATCTAGCTACATATAGGGAATTGACGTGGGTGTGGGGCGGTGACTTTACATTAAACCCCAAACTGGACAGATCTGATTAGAAACACAAGAAACAGGCACCCCCAGCAAGGGCTCTGGGAGGCCTGTTGGAACACCTACAATTAGTGGATGTATTGAGAGAAAGGCATAGCGGAGAGAAGGCATACTCGCACTACTCGGCCCTACATGGCACGCATACACTAATAGACTACATATTCATGGGAATGGAGATCCTGGGCGACATAGAATACAAAGCCTGGGTACTGTAAGACCATGCCCAGCTCATAGCACACTGGCACGTGACGGCGCAGAGAACGCCAATTCCCACATGGAATTTAAGGGCCGAAGCCCTGCTAGAAAGATAGTTTTAGGAACCACATAAGCAACAAAATAGAAGAATACTTTGAGACCAACATAGGGAGGGGAGAAGAAACAGGAACACTGTGGGAAGCCTTCACAGTTGTCATGAGGGGTGAGGCGATAGGAAGAATGGGGGGCCTGAGAGCATAAATACAGAAGTCACTGGAGAATACGGAAAGAAAGGATGCTGGTAGAAGGGAAGGAGAGGGGGCAAAACTGATAAAGCTGCGCCAGAAAGGCATAGCAGAAAGGCATAGCAGACTGGGAAAGACTGGGGAAACCTGAGTACGCGAAATATACCAATAATTTACATGTGGAAGGGGACAAGCCCGGGAGACTACTGGCTTGGCTATGCAAACATGAGGAACCGAGGGAGATGATCAATAGTGTAAAGGACGAAGATGGGAAGGTAGCCGGGACACAGAGGGAAATGAAAAATATATTCTTTAGGTACTATGAGACACTGTTCACAAACGACGAGAAGGGGTACAGCATGGATATAAAGGACGCCCTGAGTCAAATAGACATGCCAAGACTGGGGAGTGAACAGGCAGCAGACCTGGACGCACCACTCACGCTCGAGGAAATCCCTGAAGACACCGGGGCCTGATGGCCAACCCAGAGAATTTTATAAGACATATGCAGAGGCGCTAGCGCCCATACTACTGCAAGTCTACATGGTGGCGTATTAGGTGGGTGTGCTGCCAAGCAGCCTCTGAGAATCCATAATAGTGCCCATACCTAAGCCAGGGAAGCCACCACAAGACTGCAGTTCTTACAGGCCACTACCCATGATGAACCAGGACAGTAAAATCCTAGCAGCAACATTAGTGACCAGACTCAGGACAGTGATAGGAAACCTGGTTCATGAAGACCAAACGTGGTACGTACCAGGGTGATGCAGGTTATGGAACCTCCGGAGGCTGCACCAGGTAATAGATAGTACAAACCATGTGGGTGGAGACTGTGCAGTAGCCTCACTGGACGCGGTCAAGGCCTCCAGTTCGGTCAGATAGGACTGGTTGTTAAGGACATTGGAAAAGGTTGGGATGGGCAATGCTTTTATAAAATGGGTGAGGCTGATTTACACGGCTCCCAGGGCAAGGGTGTGAACAGGGAAACAGATCTCCAGGGCATGGGAGGTAAGGAAAGACACAAAGCAGGGATGCCTGCTGTCGCCAATGTTATATATTTTGGCCTTAGAATCGCTGGCCGCCATTCCTGAGAACACAGTACGCGGAAGCTGGAATAGAGATAGACGGGGAAGCACACACTATCACTCTATGCGGATGACATGCTACAGTATGTCAGCCAAACGGAGGAGAACCTACCACACCTTCTAGATGTAATAGACCAGTTTGCCAGGCTCTCTGGCATCTGAATTAACCAGGAAAAATCTAGCTTGTTCCTACTGGAGAGATTGAGAGGACTAGCCATAGGCCAATTGCCAAACTTAGGCTTGAGATGGACAGAGAAATCCTTCCGATATCTGAGGATTAACGTGTGGCACGACCTGTCCTCGGTTCAAACAAACAACACACAGAAAGCCCTCCAGGGGGTGGAAAGATCCATGTGGTTATGGGAGAAACTGCCCCTTGGAGTGCCGGCCAGAGAAGCCCTGTTGAAGATGGTGGCACTCCCACGCCTGCTGTACCACTTCACTAACGTGCCCTACGTCATACCCAAGGGTATCATCAGGCGGCTCGATGGACTGACGCATAGGTTCCTATGGGGGAAGGGGAGAAATAGAATAGCCATAAGAACGTTGCAAAGAAACCACAGCAATGGAGGAATGAGAACGCCCAACTTTGAGCTGTATTATCTGGCCGGGCAACTGCAGTTTGTGACAAACTGGCTCTGGGATGAGGAGACCCTAGATACCCAGCTACTACAGCCAATGCAAAATAAATTACTACTTGAAAGAAATACTATGGGTGAGGGATTTGGAATTGCCCAGACTATACTGGTTACTGAAACTAGGTTGGGACCTGTTGAAAAGGGCCTGGAGACTCCCGGACCGATACTCTGGGAGCATTCGCCTAGCGGGGATCACAGGAACACAGCAAGGGGTACTGTCACAGATTAGGAGGCACTGGAAGACAAATGGGATAGCTACGGTGGGGGACCTCATTGAGGACAGTAAGATTTTGGAATTCCCGATACTGGAGAGAGAAAATGGGATACACAAGGGGCAGTTCCTGACGTACCTGGGAATACCGAGCAGAGTAGACAAGAGGTGGCCGGGCACTGGGAGGGAAGACAACGCAACACTGGACACCCTATACAACATATTACAGGGGGACACAAATTCTCCAGGATTTACAACAAACTACTGGAAGGAACGGGATTCAGAGACATGGTGGTGTGAAGGCAGTGAGAATGGGACATGGAGAGACCCCTCACAGAGACTGAGTAGCAAAGAGTGCTACTGTACACCAGGAATGTCTCTAGAAATGCGAGATTCAAAATTACCCAGACATACGTGACGCCAGGCCGTACCTAACACCACACAGAATGTCAAGCATTTATAGGGACTGACCAAGCCTGCCCCAGATGCACCCAGGGAAACGCTGACATGATACACCTGTTTTGGAGATTTTCAGTAATAGCTAGATTCTGGCAGAACATAGCAGAGAGATTGGAAAAAGGAGGGATCAGGATGAAAGCATGGCCGTCTGAGTCTTGTCTGCTGGGAGTGATCCCGAGAGAGGGGAGGTAGGGTGCCCATATATCTAAAATGAAGGACCTGATTTGCGTCGTGGCCAAGCACAGGATAGCAATGGCCTGGAAATCAGCTGAGGGACCCAGGATAGAAGCTTGGTTGGCAGACCATAAATGTTGGTCACTGGCAGAGACAGCGGTGCGGTATATAGCGCTGCAAAAGGGAATGCATGAGAAGGGTGAAGGTGTGGAAGCATGGAACTAAATGGTACAGAGAATGTTCACTGTCGAAGACACACGAAGCCCAGACCTGAGAACTGAAGAGGCTACTTAGCAATTGCACTTAGGCTTGCCACCTATATCATTAAGGGGATGGAAAAGAGACATGTGCACAGTTGCATTAGAGGTATGCCATTATATTGAGCAATACAGAGAGATGGAATGCCCATGTGTAATGTACTTCGAAATGCATTGTCACAGTGAAGTCACTTGGTTTTATGTTTATTTGCATCTTAATTAAAATAAAAACATATTAAAAAGAAATATCACATATTTATTTGCACCATTTGAAAGCCTTTTTTTGAGCAGGCAGCAACTCCTGAAGCTATCGTATATTTTCCCTCAGTTGAGGGTGATCATGTCCAAAGACATTGCATTTCCTGACTCACGTTCAGATTTTAACTAGACGTTTTTACACTTGTGCAGCAAAATGACTATGGAAGGAGAATCAGATCCTATCAGTTCAACAAACTGGATTCAGAAAGGGTCCGAGTACTGTGACGAATCCCAGGGTATTGTCACTGCTTCCATTCCATGAGGCCGCTACCCAATAGTCCTCCTGGGGGTGGTACTCAGCAGGTGGATCTCACGGGAGGGAGATCCTTTGTGGGAGCAGCGATGATGGCCCTGGAGAACGCTGTATTCACTTGACCCTCTTGTGCCACCACTCTCCTTATACCCCACTCAGGCCCCTATGGTCCCTCATTCCTCTATATGGTATAGTAAAGTAGAACGTCTTGTTGACAATACTGGGAAGAGGAAGTCTGAGACTTATCTAAACTTAATACCAACTGCCACTGAGACGAAGAAGAGGGAACAAGGAGGCAAAAGCCCACCGTTGAACCAATGCACGCGGTACAGAGGCAACCCCGATCATAAAAAGGAAAGAAGTACTCAATGGCCTGTCAAGCCAGCCCTGGAGGAGCAGGGAACGAGATGCTTGGTCCGTGGAAGAGGACCTCGAGCTTGGAAACAGAGGCACAGAGAGTTGTGACAGTCCGAGTGGTCCCAGTGAGGTGGACCTTGCCGGTGGCAGTGAGAAAGGAAGCCAGAATGGCGAAATCCAACCAAGAGCAAAGGCGCGAGCAGCCGGAGATGTGAGGAACAGTCCGGAGCTGCAGAGCCACAGAGGAGAGAATGCTGAGTGCAGCAGCAGCAAAGAATCTCCACTCCTCGTCCCAAAGAGACTGGCGAACGCCCCACGACTTCCAAAAGGTAGGGAAGGGGTCGGACCGGTTGTTGGGGCACTGAGGGAGCTGGAAACATGGAGAAGGCTCGTAACCATGTCCCAAAAAACCCAAGAGGATGAAATTGTACAACTTGATGCGTACTCTGTAAATCTTGAAAAAATATATCTTGGAAAGCCCATGGGGATAGAAGAGGAATTGTGCAACTTGGTAAGTACTTTGTAAACCAGATAACTAAATCCCAAAGGCCGCAAGGGGATAGCAGGAGTACCTTATACGCTGACACAAATATTAAAAATAAATCTATGTGGGATAGTACCTGGCAGGAGAGTATACCAGGTCTGTCCAAGTGGACACTAGGTAAAACAGGGAGAGGAGTCCCACAAAAGCAGACAAATAGTGTCTGGGAAGCCCCACCAATCTGCAACAGGGTCTGGGACCCAAAATGGAAATAAGCAAAGAGCATCAACAAAGTATCTAAGGTTTGAACACCCACCTCAAGGCAGAGGCATGCATAACCAGCGGGCTGGAACCCAGAAACAGACAGGGAGATCTCAAGAAGGCATAAAAGGTTAAAATATGGAAACCAACTTTAACACTATGAAAAACGAGTCGGGCAGGTTAGTGAACCTGACTTGGGACACCATTGGGAAAGTCTACGGTCATGTCTGACAGATTACGGAACCAGGCCTGATAAAAGACTGAGAAGGTACAACTGCGATTCACAAACAAAGGAAGAAGTCCCTTCCAGAAGACTGGGGACTGTGTATTGCTTTCAAACAGTGTTCTTTCCAAGAGAGGTTCCCTCCAGGGTATGGGAGAACTGTGTATTGCTTTGAGACAGAGTTTTGTTCATGAGAGGTTCCCTCCAGGAGAGGAGGGAACCAAGTATTGTTTTCATATGTTGCTTTGTTCAAGAGACGTTCCCTCCAGAAGACGGCACTGTGTACTGTTTTTTTGGTGTTCAAGAGAGACTCCCTCCAGGAGGGGGGAGAACTATGATTTGTTTATAAGCAGAAGCAAGAATCGAGGAAGATGTTTTCCCAGGAAAGTGACAAATTGTGTTTGTTTTAACTTGGGCTTAACATTTAAACAGTGAACAGTTAACTACATATTCTTTTCACAAAGAGACACCCTCTTTGTTTCCAAGTTGGAAAAGTCGACTTGGTTGCAAAAGTCTGATAACCAGAACGGGGCAGGGACCCTGCATGAACCAAGTTGACTTGAATATTACCTCTGTACAACTTGAATATTACCTCTGTACATCCAAGTTGGGAAAGCCAAATAGTTTATAAGAATCTAAGATGCCAAAAGGGGCAAGAACCCTCTGTAAATCAAAGTCAACTGAAAAATAATACTTTGCCACCAAGTCAGGGAAATTGCCGAGATTATGGGAACCTGAGTAACCCAAGTGAGCAAAAATCCTATCCAATGCCAATACCAAATCAGGAGCAAGTCTCCCAGAGAGCCATACAACTTCGGGGAGTCCCAGAGCCAGAGACATGTTCCCACAAAACATGGCAAAGAAGCAAATGGATTAAGGAACCTTTTGTTTTGTTAACCAAGGTCTAAGGCAAGACCGGATTTGTTTGAACTATTTAATTTGATTCTTTGAAGACTTTACTGTGTTGGCCCAGGGAAAGGTCCAACCCCGAGACCGTGACCTGGTCTCCACTTTTCTGCTTCTTTTCTAAAGTATTAGAGCCAGTTAGGCAGTATGATTTCGACCCGGGAATTTTATTTTGATAACGACCCTTTGTTTTAGTTTAATAGGCACAGAACCTCCCCAATAGAAATAGGGTTAGTTAGGCATTTTCTTTTTTCAGTTAAATAAAGAATTGTTGACATACAGTCACCTGACTCCTCCTTCTGGTACGCCACAGTGACCAGAGCATGGAGGATCACTTGGGTTTGTGGTGTGGACGTGGTATGCTATTGTTTGATGTAAAGTTTTTATATAAATTGTTTGTGCAATTGGATCATATTTGATTCAATAGAGAAATAGGGAGTCACATCACAGTGTACTACTGTACAGGAATGGGATACAATACAAACGCCGATATGATACCCCAACGGCAGCCAGTAGTGGGGTCTCGGGGGTGAGGTGGATTGGGGGAAAGTTATTCTGGAAGTGTTGATTTGTTTAGGCCTGACTTTGTTCCTGTTATGTTATGATATGATATGGCATTTATAACGCACCTATAAACAAGTGTTTCAAGGTGCGACGAGGCAAGGGAGGAGGAACAGAGGGAAGACAGAGACGACGATCGTACTAGGCCAGGTGACATTGAGATCGCACAAGTGCAGGGGAGGGGGGAAAGGGAAAGTGTGAAGGGCAGGGGGCATTGCAGTACATAGGATCAACAGTAAAAAATAAATAGAATAAATAAAACAATAGGTAAAAAGTACGGCCAGCTAGTGGTAAGTTGCAGTGGAGAGTGCAGACATCAAGTGTCAGGAGCTGGGGGGACTGTAGGGATACAGAAACAGCCCCCCAAGTGCAGGGGTTGCCAGGGAGGCAGTGCAGGTGGGCAGCTGTCGGGGAAGGGGACCAGGGCCCGAGATCAGAGGGTAGCCAGTTGACCAATGAAGTATCAGTCAGGAGTTCATCAGGGCAGAGGAGCAGAGAAAGCAGAAGTAAAGAGGAAGGTCTTGAGGTGCTTCCGGAACCAGAGATGGTTCTCCTCAAGTTACAGGGAGGCAGGGAGGCTGTTCCAGAAGGAGGCCCAAGCCGCAGAAAGAGATCTGCCACCAACTCGTTGCTTGGAGAAGCGACTGACCCTGAGGAAGTTGGAGGCGGATGAGTGAAGAACTTGAGAAGGAAGATATTTAGGAAGAGAGAGATGAAGGTATTGAGGCCCCAGGCCCCAGAAGGCCCTGTGGTCAATGCAGAGGGTTTTGAACTTAATCCTCGTAGCCACTGGGAGCCAGTGCAGAGATTTCAGTCCTAGAGAGATACGATCCCTGGACTGTTGAGTGACCGAATGTAATGTTTCTGTTTTTTTCGTCCCAAACAATGCCCCTTTTGTCTTCGCCTGACTGATCATAGAGCTCTCTTCCACTGGCTGGCCACCCTCAGTCATGGGCAGGTTTAGCTCATTAACATCACTGCCTATGCTAGCTGGCTGCCCCCCTAAATTGGAGAGGAAGAGAAGTGGGCCTTCCCTTCTCAAAGAATCCCTGAAGGCAGCCAATCCATAACTCCCACCACCTTAATGGTTCACACTGCACGGTCACACCTCAGAGATTTTTCTGTATTCATTCAGTTTTAGCATGCAGGCAGGCCCCGGGGCCTTTGAGACTCCCACCACTCCACTGTTAGGAAGAATTCTCTTATAAGGCTAATTTCCCAAACCTAGTGAGTCCCCCAGCAGCTTTGCTGGATTTTTGGGGTTTGTTTTTTTCTCCTGCTAAAAGTGAGACTCTTTTACTCCCACTCTTAGGCATGATTTGAGATATGTCTCTGACTATTTGTGTGATTTTGGGCTATGGGGTTTTCTTTTTACTCCATAGGGTATCATCTATTTTTTATGTGTTTGTTACACAGCACCCTCAGTGCAGTAGCACAGGGGTGTCATAGTGACCCCCAAACATAGACTTCTGTCTCCCAGGGCATGTAAAGTCACCATTGACTTTACTAGTCCTAAATTGTAAACAGAACCAGTACAAACCATCATATTGTGGAAGTACTGGAAGGGGTTAATTATATTGCCCCTGGGTCTGTTTTCAAGGGGGCACTCTCCAGTCCCCCCTTGTCGAGTTTCTGGCTGGTGGAAGTGGTTACCACGCGAAATATTCCACCAGAATATTCTCTATGGGATTTTTCCATTGATTTTAAACGCACCACTTGTTGGTGCAATGTTAAAGATACCGCCGGTTTATTTATTTAATATTAAACCCCCTGGTTGGGGGGGGGGGTTTTGCCAGAACTCTTTTCAAAAATGGCATTTGTGTCCGTCTCTGTAACTCTGACCAAGGCCGAGCCCTTTGTTCCACTATTTTGGCGGGCTTCTCCACAGAAGGCCTCCAAATGGTGCCACTCTGTCTGGGTTCCACAGGAGGGGTGGAGGGGGGAATTGGCACTCTGGACTGCGTTGCCTTGGCAACCCAAGTCGCACTCTACTCTGATTGGCCCAATGGTGAGCCGCCTGGCTCACCACTTAACATGTGTGATTGACAGCTAGGCTGATGAGTGGGGTTTTTTCTGCATAAAAGCAGGGCCTTTAGGACTGGAACTTCAGATGTCGCCACAGGACCTAAGAATCTGAAGAGGGAAGAAGCTGAGCCATCTGCAACGGCGACACCACCGGTGAAGCCCTGCTGCAACTACCTAACCACTTTCACGAACACAAGAGAAGATCTTCTGCTGGACGAGTCTTCTTCCTCTGAGCTGGTGGGACCAACCAGTTCACCCTTTTCGCCTTCCAAAGACGTCTCTTGGTCGAATCGCCCGTGCCAAGCACCCCAGCGGCCGGATAGCCAAGCTTCACCACTTTTACCGCGAATAAAAGGAACGCTCCTTTTATTGACGAACTCCGTGCCTGGTTTCATCCCTGTGCAGTGCAACGACTCCACGTTTCCTCCTCGACAAGATATTCCCTCTTCCCCTGGTCGGAACAACGAACTGCAACCACTGCCAGGAACAACTGCCACCGCTGGAGCTTCCTCTCTGTTTAAGGTACTGTGTCCTGCCTGGTCTCCCTTTCTTCGGTTTGACCAAGGTGACCCTTAAATCCTTGGCTGGCCAACTGGGTTGGCCCCAGACCTTCTAACTTTACCTTCTTGAATCGCCTCAACCTCTTTTGCCCATCTGCAAAGACTATTAGTGCATTTTTAAACCGTGTGATCCTGGGCACATTTTGCTTTGCTCCCTTGTAAGTGGGCCTGGCCTATGAACTTTGGCTCTACAGTCTACACTGCCTTTATTCCCTTGCTGAGAACTAGTGTTGGGACCTGTTTTATTTCGATGCTCTGCCTTTTTCTCTCCCTTTAACTGAACTATTGGAGTGCCATCAGGTTATGCGCTCACATCTGTGTAACAAATCGTGGTGTTTTAATTCTGACTTGTCTAATAGTTATTAAGGGAGGTGTATATACTTAACCTGACTGTGTTTTAACTTGCTTTTGATTTAGAGTGCTAGTATAGTGCCTAAAGTGTGTTTTAAATAAATAATTATATACTTTTTATACAAAGCTCTGGTCAATGTTTGTTTGCTCTACTGTGTCTTTAGCCCTATTGTGTATACTCTATATACTGCCCTACTCTTCTTGAGAAAAGTCTGACTGCTCAGCCACAGCTACCAGGTAAATCTGGTTGGTGCAGACTGCTACCAATTGGGTTTACTGCTTACTCCTGTGGTCTTAATCTTTTTGCAGTGTTCCCTAAGGGAACTGCACAGGATTCTGCCTAACATCCACTCTACCCGTGAGCTGTGTGAATTGCTATGCTCCTTTGTGCATTTGTAGGAAAGCCCATGAGAATCCACAGCATTCCCAGTGCTTCTAGGCCATCATCGCTTAGTGTCAGCCGAGGCAGCCAGGTACACAGCACAGTCACTCTCTGCAATCTGAAATATGTCATTTCAGGATGGATCAATCCATCAAGCACATTTTCGTTAAACAGCAGTGAGTGCACTTACCAGCTATGGACCGGTCAGTGATGGACGGTCAGTGTATTTACTTCCTAATCATTCACTATTACTAACTTAACATAACGTGCAGAGTGGTGACTTGACTACTCTATTTTAACTCCAATCCTCCTAGTCTTTAACTATACCCCAATTTCAACGTGGTCAAATAGGAGTATCCTAATTCTAACTGTATGCAATACGCTTTGTCAGTAAATGATTGAAATTACAACCTTAGCCAATCCAAATTAAATGTTTAGTTTCATTTCAATTGTTGTTAGCACTGCAGCCAGTCTGACCTATGTCGCCTGGCATCACCGACTGGACCTCCACCAAAGAAATAATGTAAGGATTTCATCTTTTAATGCTGAGCTCATGTGATTTAGAATGTTAGCTTCTTTTTCTTTATGTTCCATGGAGAGGTGACAATCTCATCTCGGTGACCTAGTTGCAGATTTTGCACCTGCCTTCTTTAAATGTTCTCCTGGCTTCATTCCTGGACTTGCATTGCTTGCCTTTAAAAACGACCCATGTTCCCTCCATAGTAACAGGTGACCTTTCAGTATGCTTCTAAAACTAGAAATGAGTGTTTGTGGCTAACAGCAGTGAATTTGGGCACACTAGTATCAATGTGTCATTGTGTAAGGTTGCCGACCACCAGTCCAGAACTGAATCAAAAAGATCTAAAAGTGCTCTGAGACAAATAGGATTTAAATAATAATGCATGTAATGTTGAGTAATTGTGGTTTGAAAGTACTGTATTGCATTTTCATGCTGCATGTGTTACTTGTAAATAAAGACAATATTTAAAAAATCCAAACACCCCTCTTCTAGGTTTGCCTTCAAACAACATTTTGTAGCAACCCAACCCACTTTTAATGTGCGACTGCGGACTCTTGAGTGGGCACCTTCCCATAGAACAGGTCATTTAGCCGTGTTCTTTCCCAAAGAGGGGCGCCTATGGACTATTGTTTGAGTGTTTAAGGGACTTGGGTTTAGTCACCCTAAGTGTCACCCTAAGTTTCCTAGGGTCATCCGGACCCCTTGCTCCATCTCACTGATGAGGCTCAACAAGGCTGAAACATGCTTATGGGGTTGCTGTTGGTACTCCTGTTCAGAAGAGAATTGCCATAGTATTTCGGTGCTGAACTGCTCATGTGGGCGAGACAAAGACAGATATGCAAATCGATATTTCCCTCTGTGAAAGGTACAGTGAGCTAAAGTGTGGCTGTGGACTCTTGAGTGGGTACCTTAACAAAGAACAGGTCATTTAGCCGTGTTCATTCTCAAAGAGGGGCGCCTAAGGGCTATTTTATGACAGTTTTAATGTACACTTGTAGTTGGTATATCCGCACGGTCACTCACCAATGCCTACGACTTTCTTTCTTTCTGGGGGTTGGGCTTTCCTAGGACCACTGTCAAGCCCTTGACTGCTGTGTATCATCCCTCGGGGCAAAGTAATGTCTCCAATGCTTTGAACCGGACTCCCCTGGCTAAGAGTACAGCCGCCCCCCTTCTTTGTTCCACTAGAGGCTAGGTATTGGAGTTGGAACTGCTTACTGCGAAGTCGGGTCAAGTCTGGTGGCAATAGGTGTGTTTCCTGCAGAAAGATCACCAAGGCCTCCATGTCTTGGAGCCGTTGTAATGTTGATTTCCGTTTCGGGGGGGGAGAGTTCAGGCCCTTAATATTCAGAGAGATCAAGTTGAGCTTATGATGTGGTGGGGGTTCCTCCTGGGGTGCTCCTGTTCTGTGGGCGAGGGGTTGGGACCAGGTGCAGCTCAGTTACCATCTAGGGTATTTATGCTTTGAGTTCCATCGTGCAACCGAGATTTTAACTGAGGCTTCCAACATGAAGCCATAACACCAAACGTAAGGGATGGCGACCATCTTTCGTCAGTGACAATCCCAGATAACTGAAAACAAATTGTCTGTAGTTTACTCCAAGGTTTTCAGGTGACATCCACTTTGGTGTCAGGCATGAGCCGCATGAAGCCCACCAACACCATAGATAGAGATGTATGGTATCCCGAGTAGAATGGGTGACCGCGGGTTCAGCTATCCTAAGTTACAGACCTGAGGAGAGGTCGGGGGCTGGGGCGTTGAGAGACTCCTAGGGCCAGGACAGCCGGGCTATGGGGGCTGGTTGTTAAGATGGATTTCTGAACTCTGACCTGGTGGGCAGAGGTTCAGAAGGCCAGCCTAGTTTCCTTGAACAGGGTAACCTTCTGGACAAGCCAGACCAATCAAAGAAGCTTGGCGGCAGTCAAGACTAGTTCTCAGGAGAGGTGAGGGTGACTGAAAGACCTCAATGAGCACACAGAGGAAAGGACACTTACAAATCACTCCCAGTCAAGTGTATACATATCAAAAATACAAATACATTTATTCCCAGGCCTTTGCAATTTAACACTCAGTAAGAAAATCACAGCAATACGATTAAACCTATACAATCCTATACACATATATACAAGACCAATGGGGTCTAAAGGATGAATGCACCAAATGGGTCCACAACCTAAACAGGGAAGGAAGCTAGCAGGGCAAATAGTCTTTAGTCCCTTCTGCATCAAACACAATCCTAACTGAAAGGCAGTCCAGTCCCCAAGAAGAGTGGCGCCTATTGCTCAAATGTACTTGCAATGCTAGTGCACGCAGTAATGCAGATGGGCAAAACGGGGTCTCTTCAAGGGTCTGTAGCAGCTCAGGAAGGTGAGTGAGGTGATGAAGAATAAGTTCCCACTATTCGTGGAGGGTCTCTCCAGCAGGGCAGAACAGGCTCCAGAGTTCGGGAATAGTTTGCACTAGCAGTGGAAAGGAGACGGGCCCTCAGGGGCAACTTGTGCGTAAAAAGGGACGGCTGCGCTAGGGGCAACTGGTAAGGGTTGCAATTACTCATCGACCCCCGGCGCACTCAGGACCAAACTTCGGCAGTCAAGTACACTTCGTTTGCAGGTTGAAATGCGGCAATCTCGCGGCTCTGCGGCTTTCAGCTACGAAGATACAGCGTTGATTCCCAAACGGCGCAGTGGCGATTTCTCCGCTCATGGTGGATAGATCAAACCAGTTCCGCTGTAGCAGGCTTCAGGGCACAGAGGACCACAGCTGCAATGAACTTGCAAAGTTTGTCACCAGAGCTGAGCGACACAGTAACCGGTTCGGGCGCACTCTCTTTACTCCAGACTTGGGAATGCCAAGTGTACGAAATTCGGTATGAGTGCCGTGAACACAGAGCTTGCGATGAACCATGTTTCAAGGGCCTCCTCGAAACGGCGGCGGTATCAGGGCAAAACTCCTGTGCAAGCTGGTCAGCCCACTGGTTGGCCCAGGGACACTTCCAAAAAGGCTTACTTGCAGGTTCTGATGAAGGTACAGAGAATAGTCGGTCCCACTACCATAAGTGGACCAACCATTGACCATGGTGGTCCGAGGCATTCACAGCACACCAGACTCCCTGAAACCCAGGATGTGTATTGGAACTCGACAGTCCTGCCAACATCCTGGGGGCACGCACACAAGGCATGCAGAAGCCTGCAAAAGCTTGGCGCTTCGCGGACAAATGCATGCCCAAATAAGGACTGAGCCGGGTCAGCTCGACCTGGTGAAGATGAAGGGGCAAGATGGTCAAAGGACAGGACAAAGAACCTCATGGCGTGGCCATTTTGGAGTCAGGCCACCTAACTGTGCCAAACACAGTAATCACAGTTTACCTGGCAAGAAAAGGTTAAAAATATATACGAAACAATAAGCTACCACCAGCTGTGTCCAAGGCACATCTGCACTTCTCCTAAAACATCCAAATGACAGGAAGACCCAAGTGCACTGTACTGCACTGTACTGTAAGGTACTTCGTGCACTTGCAACATGTTGCAGAAAGGTTGCAACACTGACAAGGGCTAAGGGATACAAAGTCTATAGACTGTCTTTAAGGGCATGTCAGTTTTCCCATAAGAAGTGAGCGAAAAGCCCAGGGGAGTGCTTCAGAAGGCTGTGCTCCTCTGGTAAAGTCAGGGTATGGTGTTTAAACAAAACAAACATTTGTGGGTGTACACAACTGGAGGGAAAATTACACATGAAATGAAAATCTTTCCTAATACTCGCCCCTCCCAGACCAAGGACAGGGGGAATTAATCCATCCCTGGATGAGTCTCATGTTCAGGTCGGTTAAACATTCTGGACAACCCATCAGCATTGCTATGTTGGACACCTGGCCTATGCTCAATAGTGAAGTCAAAGCCTTGAAGGCGTATGGACCCCCTGAGCAACTTTGGATTCTCTCCCTTCATGTTCATTAGCCACTTTAAGAGCTTATGGTCAGTTTGCACAGTGAAGTGGGTCCCATAGAGGTAGGGCCTCAGCTTCCTTAGGGCCCACACAACAGAGAAGAACAAGTTACTTACCAACTGTAATGTTCTTTCGACTGGATGTTCCTACCACGTGTTCCTCATCTTAGATATATTAGTCAGCTTGCTGCTTCTTTCGGAAATATTTTTCGTCAGAGGGTGCTGTGCTCGGGGCCGCGTAGCTTGGTCGCTCGAAGGCCGTCGTATAGCGTCAACGTCATCTGTTGTATAAAGGGCTCGAGCCGCGCCCATTGGTTCAGTTCTGTTTTTTCGATGTTAATGGTCGCATCAGTTGCATTCTGTGTAGGCAGATGTCAGGCTCTTAAGGAAGTACAAGTGCAACAAGCATAAGAACTGTACGGAGGGGTAGGTTGGGAGGGTCGATGAGGAATACGTGGGAGGAACATACAGTCGATAGAACGTTACAGTTGGTAAGTAACTTGTTCTTCGAATGGATTGTGTCCTCCCACGTCTTCCTCATCTTAGATAGACTCCCATAGCAGTTGTAATTTAGAGGAGGAAGGAGTACCATAGTTGTTCAATTATGCACAGAATGAAGGACAGCTTTTGCAAAAAGACCTCCTTGGTAAGAAGTGGTGTCTAAACAATAATGTTTTGCATAAGTGTGCATTGATGACCAAGTGGCCGCAGCAGAAATGTCTCGCACTGGGACACCCCTCTGAAGAGCCGTGGAAGTTGCTATGCCCCTGGTTGAATGGGCCCTTAAACCATCTGGAGGCTCCTTCCCAGCCAATTTGTAACATTCAGATATTGCTAGGATAATCCATCTGGATATAGTTTGTTTGGACACACCAAGGCCCAATTTGTGTCCACTATACCCGACAAACAACTAATCTATTTGTCTAAATCTTTCCAGTCTAGATATGTAAAAACTGAGAGCCCTTTTAGGGTCTAGTCTACGAAATCTTTCCTTCTCTTTACTAGCGTGCGGAGGAGGATAAAAAGATGGTAAGGTGATTTTCTGTGACAGATGGAAATCCAAAACTATTTTAGGTAGGAAAAAAGGCTTGACCTTTAAAACAACTATGGGCCAGTCCACCCCAATAATGTTGGCAACAGTAAGACTTGTAAACATGATTGAGGACGATCTCTCAATCTTAAATGATATCCTGTATGCTGCAAAAGGTCCCATATGTGAAGTAGGTGTTTATTAACAACTGTAACTGCCTTTTTTGTGGTTTGCACCAGGTTGAATGTAATTATGAAGTTGGAGTAATCTCGGTTTAACATGGTTGAGCCTTGGTGGGGTCCCCCCAATGTATCGAGTGTTTTGATTCTTTTATGGAACATACGGATGTGAGACCTCCACTGATGAACCCGGTGAAGTGGTGTTGGGATTTGAAATGATATTGGAATCGTAATGAAATTGAACCTGCAACTTTGCTTGAATTTTGTTTTAAATTGTATATCGAGGAATTGTGTGATGAATTGTTGAACATTGTAATGTAATGCTTGATTAAGGTATCTTGCGTTCTTTTAATTTGTAGTGAATGTATATATTTGTATTCTGTTTTATGTTTTATGTAGATATCACAAGTATTATTTTAATATTGGTTTGGTATGTGTTTAGAAATGTTATTTCATAAAATCTTTTGTAAAGGTGTAAATTAATTTTTACTACCAAATACAAAATAAAAAAAATAAACCGTGTGAGGAGGCTTGCAAGAGAACGCCTACAACTCACTCACCCTGCGGGCTGAAGTTAGAGCCACTAGTAGAACCGTTTTTAAGGTTAGGAGCCTTAAAGGACAATAATGTAAAGGCTCAAAGGAGGCACACATAAGAAACTTTCAAACTAAATTTAAATCCCAAATGGGAACTTGGAAAGGTGTAGGAGGGAACACATTTGTTAATTGTCATGATTCAACGGCCTTGAAAGCTTTGGGCAGGATGGAGATCGGACTACAGGGTTGAACGACGTGAGCGTTCTAGTCCGTTCTCCTTTGAATACCCGGAAGTCACAAACGCACATGCGTTGCAACTTCCAGTGACTTGGAACGACTTACGCTTCGGAGTATCTTCTCTCCTGTAATATTGCTCTCTCTGCTCTCAGGCGGAGCCCTAACCGCTGCCACGGTGTCTTTGTTCTCTCCGCTCTCAGGCAGAGCCCTAACCGCTAGCGGGGTCTTTGCTCTCTCTGCTCTCAGGCGGAGTCCCAACCGCTGCCGCGGTATCTTTTTCCCCTTGTCTCCTATTCCCTTCCCACTTACCTCCTTGCTTCCCTTTCCTACGCTGCTGCTCCCCTTCAGTTACTTCCGTCCGTGTGTACGGAACCTTTCTTCCTGCAGCCTTCCCGTGTACTTTCTTGATGCCTACTCACGTGTGTTCAGCCTTCGGTGTTCTACACTTAACACCCACGGAGATCATCACAAACTTGGTATTGCTATGGCTGTCCACTCTTCAGCACAACCCGCCGGATCTGCAGCCTTCTACAATCTTCTCCACAACACTGCATGCTCGGAATTGCAGTCCACACACATCCAATCAATCTGTACGACAGCTACTGGAACCTACAGCTCTACAACCCAGACCACGAAGTTACCCAGGGTTTTTCGGCAAGGCTTTTCCCTGGTGTGGGGTGGGCTCCCCGGAGTCCCCGCGACCAGGCAAATAGCCTTATAGGCAAAGTGGCCTCCGGAGGAGCCCGTCCTTATCTCTGCAAACCAAAGGAGAATAAAACAAAGAAGAAGCCCAACAGCTCCTGGAGAGAAAGAAGGCCGGAGCTTTAATCAAACGAATCACCAGTCGTCCACACAGACTCAGGTGAGGAGGGGGCTGGTGATACGGGTACGGTTGATCAAAGTATTCTAACCGAATCTGAGAGTTTGCAACACCAAAAGAATATGGCCAGCCTAGAACAGTACCAAGAAATGGTCAACGCCATACAGGCCTTAACAGTAGAAGTCCAGTCGTTGAGAGCAGATAACACTGCTTTAAGACAGCAGGTCCAACAAAGAGAAGACTACAGGGGAGAGTTACCACCCATTGCTCTACCATGTGGAAAGTGTGACGGAAGCCCAAGAAGGTTGAAGGAGTTTCTGGACGCCTGTACGATCCACTACACTTTCCGTCCAAGGACTTATGAGTTAGATCGTGCCAAGGTGGGCTTCCTGGTATCTAATCTAACAGGAAACGCTCTTGCCTGGGCTACTCCGTTGGTAACTAATACTGACCCAGTTTTTACTGACTATACCGTCTTCATTCGTAACTTCCGGAAAGGTTTGAACGACCAGAAGTACTGTATTCCACCTTTGAAAACCTACTGGATATCCGACAAGGTTTTTCAGATGGAAATAAGAGCCTCACGAGCGATGCAGGAACGGCGGTAACAGAAATACACAACACAGACCAACGAAGACAAGAAAAAAGGACCTTCGTTTCAGAGATGACAACGTGACGGCATCCGATTGGAGGTACTGGAGCGTGTCCACCAACAGGATCGTACAAAAGGATATGGAAATGGTCACAAGCCGGAAAGAGGAACCAGCTGGATGCAGACAGGCCTACTCAACGGTGAAAGAAGAGACAGCAGAGCTCGGCAGAGACGAGGGAACGCCGGCAACGACCCGCAAGGCAGAGGGACCCAGCCATGAAGACAAAAGGTAAGAAAATAAGCGGGAGCACTCAAGGGTAGACTAGAGGAGGGTCACAAAATAGCGTGGTGACTCTAAAGTAAATAAACAAATACTTTACCTTGATAGGTGTCCACGCTTATAAAACCTTATGGAATTGAAGGAAAATCACGTGGGAACTCGGGGCGAGTAAGATCAAAATAAGTAAGTATGGCTCTATTACCCAATAGCCCATAAAACGTAATTTAGTCCCAATCAAGAGATGGGAGATAGTACGTGAAACAGCTTATAATTCTCACCCTGACTTCTTTAGAGTAGAAGGAGGTATCTACCTCGAATGAAAACCCCAGAGGAGTCGGAAGGAACTATAAACCACTGACGTAGCTGATTGCTTTCAGAAAAATGGGAACATTTAAATAAGGTACATCTCCCAGAACAATGTTACAGTTATATGGTGAACAACATTAAAAGGACAGAAATTGTTAGTCGAATTGTGGGCAATTGTAAGCTATATCCCTGTACCTGTATGTTTCATAATAGGTGATCACAGAAAAGATAACATACCAGGATTGGGAATAAAAGAATATTAAGAGATAGACATCTGGACGGATGTAAATAAACAACCAGTATACTAAAATTAGAAGGTAAATAATGTACTTCTATTGTAGTATGGTTCTTGAGAAAACTACAAGACCCTTATTAATAGCCCATGAAAGAACAGGGGAACTACTGTTTAATATAGAGAGGGTAGGGTACCAGATTAATGGTACACCACCTTATGAAATGATGCTGTGCTGTGATAATGTCTTCTATCAAGTCGTGCATGCCAGTACCAAATGAATGAGGGAAGTTAATTCCACTCATGGTAAATAACTGTAGTAATAAACACTACATGTAAGTTGGTTTAATAATTAAATCCATTCTTCATTTACTTGCTTCTCGCAGATACCGTTTTTTGGAAGTCTGGCTCAGAAAGGAAATAGACGCCAGTGGAACACATGAGTTCTGACCAAGAAGTTTAAAAGAACACCAGAAGACCAAATGGTCACTGCATAACAGACTGTTGCTATATGAAAATTAACCCATGAAGAATTTCCTTCAATTATGTAAATCGATATAGAAAAGAAACATGTTGGGTAGTGTGGATTGTAGAATGAGAGGATGTAGGGATGACATGAGTATGAATGAATAGAACCTCTAAAGTGGGGCTATTCGAGCACCCAGTGAAGAAATGAGAGGACATAAAAAACAAACTAAGAACTGAAAAGTCTGTCCTCCATTGATGAACTATTTGTGAGTAAAAATAGGTATTAGATCGCAGAGTGTTATGTAGGTCTTTGTTTCTTGGTCAATGAGTCCAAAAATAGAGGAAAATGTGCAATAATTAATCTTAGATAAAAGTGCAATAATCAGTATTATAAGAAATTGTGATTGTATGTTTTAGTGATGTTTTTATTGAGAGTAAATAAATTGATATTTTTGATTTAAAAAACTGTTTGGAATTAATATGTTGTGATATAATGAACTAAACAGCATGCATAAGTGAGTCAGAAAAAGAGAAGCAAGGGACCCTTTAAGCATTAGTGTGGTTTATACTCGTTTTTTGATGTGTTGAGGGTTGTCTTAAAGAGGTCCAGAAAAATATTCCCTCTACTCTCTCAAAGTGTTATATACTTCAGATGTACAAACCTACATCACTGCGTTTCAAAAGATTGCCACAGAAGCAGGATGGCCTGAGACAGCTCAACAAACTATATTCCAATGAGGTCTTCACAAAGACATTAAGGACGAGTTGGCAAGAGTAGCAAGACCTGCTTCCTGTTAGGAATTGGTATCGCTGGTTTTGCAGATTCAGTTCTGCATGTCTGAGAGGAGAGCCGAGAAGAAGAAACCCTGAACCTTCATACCCAGTCCTAGCCTCCCCTCAGTAACCGAAAAGGGACCAGTGGATGAACTAATGCAGATAGGCACTGCAAGGGGTCCACTTACAGCTATCGAATGCAAGAGACGTAAGGACTTAGGTCTATGCATGTATTGTGGCTCGAATACACATTTGTTGCGTAATTGCCCTGAAGTCCCTCCCCGAAGGCAGGGAAACGACAAGCCCCAACCTTAAGCAGGGAGAAGGAAGGGGTGCGCACTGTAAATCCCTGTCGCATAAAACAGCCTTCAGTATTCCATAGCTGCAGTTTGATGGTGATCAAGATCCTGATGGACTGGAGTCAAGAGAAGCCTGTGGAATGTCTGACTATGGTAGACTGTGGAGCAGCGGAACATTTCGTGGACGACAAATGGGCTACTGAACAGCACATTCCCAGACGCCCTAAGATCCGTCCCATACCTGTGGAAGGGGTAGACGGAACCCCTTTGACTTCTGGTCCTATTAGCCACGAAACGCAGGAAGTGAGAATAAAGATGGCGGACCATCAGGAATACATCACGTTTGACCTTAAACGAGCGGTCCATTTTCTGGTAATACTTGGGTTATTTGAATACGGTGGATTTTCGATCCTAGTACTCTAGCCAACATTGCTTGGTGTCGGATACTTCACCTTGTATCCACGCAACCCATCCAGGACAATCCTTCAGTGTCAACATGATTCCAATTCATTATCAAGAATTCACTGATGTGTTCCTTGACACACAACCTCGTAATTTGCCACCTCACCGAAAGGAGGACTGCAAGATTGAATTAATTCCCGATGCAGTAGTCCCCTTTGGAAGAATGTTTCCGTTATCATTACCAGAAAAAGAAGCCTTAAGGGAGTATCTCACTATCAATCTCCAAAATGGTCTCATTAGGGAATCTTCTTCGTCAGCAGGCGCCTCTCTTTTCTTTATATCCAAGAAAGGAACAACAGAACTGAGACCTTGCATAGATTACCGGGGGCTTAATAGTTTAACAGTGCGTGACAGGTATTATGCCATTGATGAAGGACATCATTGAAGCCGTTCAAGGTGCCCAAATATTCACCAAACTGGACCTTAGAGGGGCCTATCATCTGCTAAGGATACGCAAAGGGGATGAGTGGAAGATGGCCTTTAGGACACCCTTGGGTCATTATGAATACAGAGTAATGCCATTTTGCATAGCCAATGCGCCTGCACAGTTCCAAAGGTTCAATGATAAGGTTTTTGCCGATATGCTCTTTTCATCAGTAGTCGTTTATTTGGACGATATCCTTATCGATTCCACCACCCTGTCTGAACAGCGCACACATGTCAAGGAAGTACTACACCGCTTGAGACAGAACAGTCTTCTAGCCAAACCAGAAAAGTGTGTTTTTGAAGCCTCCACGGTTCCGTATTTAGGTTTTATCCTCTCTGCGGACAAGATACAAATGGATCCAGCCAAGACCAATGCCATTACAAATTGGCCTACGCCTTCTTCAGTGAAAGACATTCAGAGATTCTTGGGACTCTCAAATTTCTATTGAAAATTCATCCCCACCTTTTCTAACATCATATTACCCATCACCAATCTCCTCAAGAAAGGGGTGATATACGTCTGGGACGACAACACAGAACACGCCTTCCAGAGACCGAAGAAGGCATTTGTAACCGCACCTGTACTTAAACAACCTGATCAATCTCAGCCCTTCATAGTGGAGACAGATGCCTCCAGTGGAGCTATTGGAGCGGCCTTACTACAGAAACAGGAAGACAGACTTCAACATCCTGTAACTTATTATTCCAGAACACTGAGCCGAAGTGAACGAAACTACTCAGTACTAGAGAAAGAACTCTTGGCTATCCGACAAGCTTGCGAGGAGTGGAGACATCTTCTCCAAGGTACGGTTGTTCCTTTTCAGGTCCGTACGGACCATCAAAACCTAAAGGTACTGCAAAAGATGGAGTGTCGTAACTCGAGACATGCCCGATGGGCTCATTACTTTTCACAGTTTGACTTTGAAATCACATACTTACCAGGAAAGGATAACGCATTGGTGGATGCCCTATCACGAACTTTAGGGGAGAACTCGGGGGAATACCAAGAACAAGAAACCATATAGGCAGGCAAAAGGTTCATCAATGTCGTCAATACTTTCCTCCAAAAGTACAAACAGCTCAACAAAAGAGAAAGGTCACAAAAGCGATCTAAGATTGAAGGGAGGCCTTCTTTTCAAGAACAAGACTTTGTTTCTACCTAGCCGTACACTACAGGATCAAGCTATGTCCTGGTGCCACAATGTTCCTTTGGCTGGACATAAAGGGCAGAATGCCACTCTAGAATTAACTACACGCCATTTTTGGTGGCCTACTATGACAAAAGACCTAAAGGAATACGTTGCTACCTGTCCGGTTTGCGCACAAAGCAAATACACCTATCGCAAACCGTTAGGACTTCTACAACAGCAACCTCCTCCTGGAGGTCCATGGCAGCACATATCCACTGATTTTATCGTGGATTTGCCAATATCACAGGAACACACGGCCATAATGGTAACAGTGGATTCTTTTAGCAAATTGGCTCATTTTTCTCCTCTGAAAGGACTTCCCACAGCCAGCACTACTGCAGAAATCTTCTTGAGATATGTGGTGAAGCTGCATGGACTTCCCATTGCCATCGTCTCGGAAAGAGGGACACGGTTTACGTCAAAATTCTTGACAGTCCTTTGTCAATCGCTGGGTATCAAGAGATCTTTGTCATCTGGTTTTCACCCAGAAAGCAACGGACAAACGGAACGACTGAACGCCACTTTGGAACAGTACATACGATGCTTCAGCAATCAAGAGCAAGGCGGCTGTTTTGATCTCCTACCCATGGCCGAATTTTCGTATAACAATACAAGCCGTATGTCCATAGGAATGAGTCCTTTTAGGTGCACCTATGGGTATGATCAAAGACACATCCCACTCTTTGGTACAATAATAACCAATACATCTTCTGTCGATCACCTGCTGGATACACTGAAAAAACTGCATCACGAAAAAAGGATCAATCCCGAAAAAGCCCGACATGATTGTAAGAAATGGCCAGACCGAAAACTGAGACCTAATCATCCATGGGAAGTAGGGACTCAGGTGTGGCTTTCCACAAAGTATTTACCCAGATGGGTCCACCCTGGTAAAGTTGCACACCCGGTTCATTGGGCCTTATTGTATCTCTGCCAAGGTGAATCCGGTTGCCTTCCGACTTAATCTCTCACCTAGTCTGAAGAGGGTCCACTCAGTATTTCACGCTTCCTTACTGAAAACCTACATCCCAGATCCTCATTCCAGGAAAAGACGAAAACCACCATTAAGAACAACTGATATGTCGGAAGAACATGAAGTTTCCAAGATATTAGATTCACGATACAAGAAGGGAGTCCTGCAATACTTGGTATTCTGGAAGGGCTAGCCAATCTCAGAGTGTACCTGGGAACCGGTCATAAACATCAAAGCACCACGTTTGGTACAGAAATTTCATCGCCTTCATCCCAGAAAGCCAGGAGGAGGATCCCTGGGAAGGGGTCATACTGTCATGATTCGCCGGCCTTGGAAGCTTTGGGCGAGATGGAGATAGGACTACACAGTTGAACGACGTGAGAGTTCTAGTCCGTTCTCCTTTAAATAGCATGCGTTGCAACTTCAAGTGACTTGGAACGACTTACGCTTCGGAGTATCTTCTCTCCTGTAATATTGCTCTCTCCGCTCTCAGGCGGAGCCCTAACCGCTGCCGCGGTGTCTTTGTTCTCTCCGTTCTCAGGCGGAGCCCTAACCGCTGCCGCGGTGTCTTTGCTGTCTCCGCTCTTAGGAGGAGTCCTAACCGCTGCCGCGGTATCTTTTTCCACTCGTCTCCTATTCCCTTTGCACTTACCTCCTTGTTTCCCTTTCCTACGCTGCTGCTCCCCTTCAGTTCCTTCCGTCCGTGTCCAATTGCAGTACGGAACCTTCCTTCCTGCAGCCTTCCCGTGTCCTTTCTTGGTGCCTACTCACGTGTGTTTAGCCCTTCGGTGTTCTACACGTAACACCCACGGAGATCATCACGGACTTGGTCTTGCTACGGCTGCCCACTCTTCAGCACAACCTGCCGGATCTGCAGCCTTCTACAATCTTCTCCACAACACTGCATGCTGGGAATTGCAGTCCATACACATCCAATCAATCTGTACTACGGCTACTGGAACCTACAGCTCTACAACCCAGACCACGAAGTTACCCAGGGTTTTTCGGCAAGGCTTTTCCCTGGTGTGGGGTGGGCTACCCAGAGTCCCCGCTGCCAGGCAAATAGCCTTATAGGCAAAGTGGCCTCCGGAGGAGCCCGTCCTTATCTCTGCAAACCAAAGGAGAGGAAGCCCAACAGCTCCTGAAGAGAAAGAAGGCCGGAGCTTTCATCAAACAAATCATCAGACATCCACACAGACTCAGGTGAGGAGGGGGCTAGTGATACGGGTACGGTTGATCAGAGTATTCTAACCGAATCTGAGATTAATCCTTTAAGAAATTGGATAACTAAAGGCATTTTGAAATATGAAACTTCTTCTGAGGAGCGCTTCAAGATTGATAGCGCTGCCAAATATCCTTTAATAGTTCCAACTTGGAGCCCCAAGTTGGCTAAATGTAATAGAAAGGAAAGCACCATAGGAGTGGCACATTGAAAAGGATCCATCTTATCCCAGCACCAGTTATTGAATTTCTTCCAGCGACACCGGTATAAGGATTTTGTTCCTGGCCTTCTGGCCGAAAGCAAAATCTCCATAACGTCATACGGGAGGTCCCAATCCTTTTATCTCAACCACTCAGAAGCCAAGCGATAAGGGCGAGTGTCTTGACCACTGGATGGAGAACCCGACCTTCCTCTTGCGAGAGAAGATCCTCTCTTTGTGGAAGACGTATTGGAGGGCAGATGGACATGTCCAGAAGGTCCGGTTACCACATTCTCCGGGCCCAATCCGGGGCAATGAGGATCATGGTTTTCCTGAACTTTCTCAACCTCCTCATTCCTTGAGGAATCACAGGGACTGGAGGAAACGCGTAAAGGAGTGGAAATATCCAGTAAACTACGAACGCGTCCCTAGAGCTCCTCTCAGGGGAAATTCCCTTGAGCAATACAGTTCGCACTTTCGGTTGGCACTGGTCGTGAACAGATTCACTTGAGGGGTTTCCCAAAGGGCGAAGATCTCTTGAAGGACTTAATGAGCTAGCTCCCACTCGTGGGAGACTGTGCCCTGCCTGCTCTGAGCACCTGCCGCCGTGTTCAGCTCTCCGGTTAGGTGAACTGCCGACAGAGAGATTCCTTCTTGCATTGCCCAGAACCAGAGCTACATTGTCTCTCTACACAGTGGGAGTGATCATACGTCTCCGCGTTTGTTGAGGTAGTACATGGCCACTGTGTTGTTCATCATTATCAGGACATTCTTTCCCTGTACAGAGAGCAGAAAGGCCTTCATCGCCAGTATGATTGCCCTCAGCTCCAAAAGGTTGATGTGTAGTTTGGACTCCGATGGAGACCAACGACCGCTGATTGTCAGATCGTTGGTGTGGGCTCCCCACCCTGTGAGTGTGGCGTCCGTCACTACAGTTATCTCTGGCCATGGTGCCAAAAAGGTTCCCCTCTGAGGATATTTTCCTTGTGAGCCCACCAAAGGAGATCTTGAGCCACCTTGGACGGGACTTGTAGAAGATCTGACATCTCCCCTGAAAACTGGGACCATTGAGTGGCCAGGGTACAGGTGACATTGGTTGATTTAAGGGCCATGCTGCCTGAAGTGAAAACTTTACAGGCCCAAGCATCCATTTTGTTATCCTCTCTATCCGGAGGGATAGTGGGATATGCTGTTTGTTTTGATGTAGATGCTGCCTGAACAAATAGACTTTCTGGAGAACCAGCTGGTCTATATTTCCTGGGAAAATTACTGTTTGCAGCAGCAATGCTTTCCGGATTTTCCCAGTTTTCTTTCCACCGTCCTCTGAAGAGCCCTATGGAAAGGAAGAACTGGATCTTTTTGAGGACTTCTGACAATTATATCTGTCATATCATCCTGTTCGAAAACAGGTGAAGTGTTACCCCAACCCATATATTCAATTACTCTAGTCATAAGACTCCTGTACCCTGAGTCTGCGTGTTCTGCAGGATGAGGTCTGGCAAATTCTAATTCTGGTGACGTGTCAATGCCACTGGCAGAATGAAAAGTATCCCTCAGGTCTCTCATTTTAGACTCTGGATCTATAAGTTCCTCTGGAACTTGCTTTGTGCCATATTGAACTCCAAAATGAGAGATTTCCTCATCCTCTGAGGCAGATTCCTCATAAATTGAGGACATAGACTTAAAAAAGTCAGATCTGGGTAAAGGAGTAAATCTCCTCTCTTCCTCCACAATACTTGTCAAAGGAATAGAAAAATCCTTCGAAGTTGTCGAAGGAATCTTTGATGACTTCGATGAAGACTTCGACACAGGCGTCGAAGATGCTTTTGGGTTCGATGCCGAAGCGATCGACGCCGATGGCGTTGACGAAGTCGTGGAATCCTTGGATGACTTATGTTTTTTATGTGGCACCAGAGAGGTACTCGACTCTCAAAGAGTCTTCGATGCCTTGGCGTCGACTCGAGTTTTTTGAGTATCCTCGACACTACTGGCTTTAACCATAGTAGTTTTCGACTTCCCTTTGTCTTCCAATGGAGCGACTTTAGGGGTATGGCTCTTCTGAGGTTTATTTGAGGGGGTCTGGCCGCATTCTCGAATACCTCCATCATCTTTTTTCGGAATTCCTCCCATTTTCTGAGGGAATCTGATTTTGTCGGACATCGAATTTCTTCGGTCGATGACTCAGAAGATGATCAAGGAGACCTATATCTCCTCTTCAGTTTTTTAGATGAGGAAGATGACAAGCGTCTCGACCTGCTACGAGATCGAGATCTCTTGGAATGTTTATGGCAATCCGACTCCTTCGAATCGGTCGATTTTTTATGTTTTTTGGACACAGCCTTAGCTTTACAAGCTTCCCTCCCCACCGTCAGTTTACCTCTCCTCTCACGAAGGGGCTTCTCCGTCATAGACTGACAGGAGCCACAGTCGTCGGTTCGATGACTTGAACCGAGGCACCAGAGACAAACTCGGTGAGGATCCGTAATCGACATTTTCGATGCACTTCTTAAACCCAGTCTTGGGTGTCGAAGATGTAGAAGATGATGACATTTTTCTCTCAGAAAAAACTTGAAGCGTGCCGTTCTCGATAGTGAAGCGATCGGAAAAACGGAACTGAAGCAACGGGCGCGGCTCGAGCTATTTATACCATCAGTGACGTCGACAGAGTACGGAGCCCGTTGAGAGACAGTCAAAGATGCAACCTCGAGCACAGCGCCCTCTGCCGAGAATTTTATTTTCCAGGAACCGGTTGCCTACCCACCCCCTCCTCTTACCTGCGGGACCGGAGCATTGCGCTCCAGTCCCGAAGCTCCTCCCATTAGTCCACTGCCATAAACATGGAAAAGGGTCTTAGTCTGTTTTCCATATAGCGGCGGCAACTTTTTTCTTTTTTTTCATTTTTTCTTTTACATTTTTCATACAGAAATCAGCTCCGCATAGCCACGCAGATCTCCTGATGAAAAATTTTGAAAGCCATTTGTACCCCGGACAAACGGGTTTAATTCCCTGCCAGGAAGGTGGACATGGCCTTTAACGGACCACAGTCCGAGCTGAGGCTCAAGCAAATCTCCGGATTGCCTAAGCTCTGGCTGGCGGGCTGTTAAAGGCCATGTATGTCCTCCTGGTAGGGCATGAAAGCCATAATGACATTGTGTCCAAAAACTATCTGAGCCTCACACTAATATACACAACAAAATTATACAAGATTTGTTTGGCGGTCTTAAGTTCCACAAAATAACATATCAATTCTAACTCAAAAGCTTTAGAAAGTACTGCTTGTGACCAGTGTTGGACTCCCTTCCCCTGGATCAATTCAGGAATACCATAAGAAAAGTTCAAATACAAGAATAACATATGTTCCATTCAACGGAGCACAAAAGGTCTTTTGCATTCAATATATCCTTCCACTTGGCAAACTGCATATCTATCTTCCAAATGCATGTTCATAAATCAAAGCAACTGTTATTTTTCTCCAGTCTCTTGCTTGGCAAAACAAAAGTCTTTTCCTCAAAACACAAGTTCATAATCCAAGACAAATATTCTTTTCTCGAAGGCCAAGCTATTGTTAGCACATCTTACTTCTTCAAAACAAACACCTTAGTCATGATAGCTCAATATTTGTACCTCTTCAAAACAAACACTTTAGCCAGGATAGCTCAGTAATCACTTCCTAAAACGCAACAGTTCATCAAGACAAGGACATGGAATTAACGCTTCTTTTCTAACACACCTTTTTACCACAACCACAGTATTTTAAATCATCATCTTCTTTCCTTGTGCACTCGCCTGCCAGGACAAACTACTATTGGTCCCTTTCCTGGTTTAGTCACCTGCCAGGATAACACTCCTACTAATACTAAAATTGTATTCTATGGTAATGCTTGTTCCAAAGCTCTCCACATCAGGATACTAAGTGAGGAGGTTCGAACAACAACTGCTTCTCTTTATAGTCTCTTGACAAAGCTGGTAACAGCGCTTCCCAAATTGGTGTTCCCTCAAAGGGAAGTTTCTCCCTTGCTATCTCTATATTATTCTTTTGCTGCCTTTTGGCTGTAGACAATGTAGGTTACAGTTCTCTCCTCCTTGATCTCTCATTTGAGGAGGTCCTTGCTCCCGTAGCCATTGTTTTATTCTTATGCAACCTCTTGGCTGCTGGCAATGCGGGTTACAATTTTCTCCAAACTGGTATCCCTTATTAGGGGACTGGCACCCTGGTTGCATCACTCTTCTGCGACTTTGGCAGTGCAGGTTACAATTGTCCCCTAGTTGGTATCCCTTGTTAGCAGAGTTTCGCCCACTCTGCCTTGATATCACTCTTCTGCGACTTATCAATGTGGGTTACAATTATCTGCCAACTGGTATCCCTTGTTAGAAGAGTTGCTCCCAGTTTGCCTTGGCATCACTCTTCTGCATCTTTGGCAATACATGTTAAGTGTCCCCTAATTGGTATCCTTTGTTAGGAGAGTTGCGCCCAGTCTCCCTTATTTCATTTGTTCAGTATTCAAAATCAAAATCACCTAGATGTCTTTTTTTGAAGCGCCAGCTCCGGTCTGACTGCCTCCTTATGCACAGTCTTCAGAGGAGCGCCGACAGCTGTTTTGGATCACAGCGTGTCAGGAGCTCCTTTCCCACATGGCGCAGCTTTCTTAAGAGAAAGCATCCTCTGCACAGCCACGATTCCTCTGCTTCCACCGCATCTCTCCCACGTATCCATGCTGCCACCACTACTACACCATCAGCTTCTCCTTCCTCTCTCGTCCACTGCACCTGAAACTCATTTATACATTTAAAGGTCACGTTCAGGTGCTTTCTACCACTACAACTAGACCGCTCATTATGCTTCATCAACTATGAGTCACTCTTCCTCGTCACAGTACCACAAGCATTATCAGACTTTAAGTCCATAATGTTTTTGTTCTTTTTATGATTAGTTAACAAACTGATTTGTTAACTGAGAGTTGTCAAGTTTAGGGGAGGTTATTAAAAGAGTTGGTGGTTTACCCTTGGGTTTTGGACCTGTATATAAGGCGGAATCATAACAATTAGAAGTTGTGATATTAACTTCCGGAACCCCCAATCAATGTACCACTTTTATGCTGCTTAACAGAGTTTCTATTTTCTGTGCTATGGGTATTTCTAGGAGCGGGAACCGTACATTGACAGCATGCCATTAGACATTTAGGTATTCAGGGAATCTCATCCTCAGAAGAGGATGAATATTGCGTCCCTCCTAGCGGAGTCACCACTTTCCCCTGACAGCCGTCTCCTCCCATGTGATCCTCCCTCATGTTACCACCTCCAGGGTTAGGATCAGGTAGAGGCTGCCTTCCCCTGGCCACACGGGAGGAGACTTTAGGCTGGGGTTTAGTGATAACTCTGCAGGAATCATCACATTCATGACTCTGCAGGATTCATCACATTCATCTTCAGAAATGCAGCTATTACCAATTTGTCCTTGTGATAGTGAACAGCTTTTCAGGGTGGATCGAGGCCTATCCGTGCCAGCCATTTAAAACCAACAGTTATCAAAGTATTGATAAATGTTTTTATACCACAATTTGTAGTACCTCCGAGCATAAACAGTGATAGGGATACCCACTTTATTACTGGTGAAGGAACTGTGCACAACACTACAGATATAGCACCCAATACAAAGTCCACATCACCCCCAATCTCCCAGAACAGTGAAGAGGCAGAACAGAGTCTTGAAGAATAGGTGAACTAAATTGCAAACAGAGACAGACCTCAGATGACCTGTAATACTGTTCAGTATGTCCATCACAGCCAATAGAAGAGCAGGATTGAGTCCCCATGAGGTGTTAAGAGGCTGTCCAGTGTGCCCTCCATCATTACCACCTCCCAGAAGTGTTTATACCAATAGTAACATTAATGCCAAAGACTAATATCTACAATTGGGTTTTTGCACTCACAGGACCCAAAGGACCTGAAGAGCTCCATCGCTCCATCTAGCTTTGGTACTTTGTGTTGGTTAAAGAACACCAAAGGAAGTTGGCGGTGGGTCCCATGTGGTGTGGGCTTTGCTAGGTATTACTTGTAACCAAACCATCTGTGTAAATTAGGGAGATAGCTTCTTGCCTCCACAACACACACTGTACACACAGTGTGGCACCTAGAAATGGAGAGCAGGGAATCTATGTGATCACTGCGCCGCCCGAAAATGACCATTACGATGTGATGCAGTTATCAGATAGACCACTGTGGCTTGCATCCTCCCACCACATTAGCCCCCCCCCCACATGGCCACTTACCTTAACGGCGGCACACACGGAAGTGTGCTGCCGACTTCCCTCGATCCCTGTGGCGTCAGTTCCCACCCCCTTACGTGGGTCGGCACTGGCGCCGCAGGGTCCTTTTTTTCACTCTTACGTTTTTCTTTTTACACTTTCATGTCCCTCGCTCTCCATTTAATCGAAGCGGAGGACCCCCTGCAATCCCTGACCCCCATTGCCACGACTAAGAGGAGCGATGGACACCCCAAGCAACCCCTGCTTCCCTTAGTCGCAGTAATGGGGGTCAGCATTTTTTTAATGCCTAAAGGTGCCGTTTTAGTACCAGGCGACCTTATGTGATCGCAGTACTGGTCCGATTCCGATGTCAGTCTGCCAATAGTTAGACTTGTGGTAGGACCTTTGTATCTAATGGCATTCTTAAACAAATGTGAACATTGTGGCAATCAGAGCCATCTGTAACTCTTTGTTCTGGAACTGCAGAGGATTATTCTCACTAATGTTGTCACTACTTCTGAGGTTCAGATTTGGCCTTAGTAAAGGAGGAGATATGTTACAATCTCCGGAAAGGAGGGACGTGCGATTTTTCAGAGATCTAACAATGTGGTTTCGCTATGTTATTAGAAATTATTCCATCACCAGCAAAGCGGGTCAGGTTGTTCATCCTGGTCATTATCTACCCTTGGGAGAGAGCTATGACATGGTTGTAGCTGCAACTAAACGTCCGTTAACTGCAGCACCAATTAATCACTCTCCTGTCGCTGTTACAATTATCAGTAAGCCAACTGTCCCAGATGAAATAAATTGACCTATACCTTCACATGTTACTGACTTACACTCATATTGTGTTATTAACTTGTATTTTCCACAGAAAGGAAGACTGAAGGAAAGGAGAATCACTTGGTTTAACAGTAGCGCAGGACAGGTAACTCCCCTTGGGCTCAGTTGATCCGAGATCCGGGGTAAGGTGAACTTATCTGAAGCAGTGAACATGGTGGCTATACTAGGCTATTAAGACCTTGTGAGGGACATAGAGATTTATAATGGTCCTTCCTGTTATCTGATAACACAATTAACTACAAAGAATGAAACAGTGACAAAACGAGTTTTTACTCAAAGGCCATGTTTATAGTGTTTCCACAAAAAATAGACCAAATGATTTCCCATGTTCACTTATAAAAGCTTCTGTCTCTCATGTTATGAATCTAGTGGAGGCTAGAATACAACAAGTCCAGCTGAAACTAGTAATGACGTCTCCAAGAATAAGCACGATTTTGGGGATCGGATTTGGATGGAACAAATGCTGCCTTTGATGCTTGGATTGTTTACAGTGGCCAGTCTCTTGGCGACAGTTTGAAAAGACACCTGGCCTTATCACAGGGTACAACTAACCAACACAGATGGAAACACTGGTGAACTGAGAATAATATCTGCCTTGGAATGCCACCCCAGGCGGAGAAGCAATAGAGTGGTACTTTACCTGTACAGAAGCGCAAGACTTAATGATTGGCCAGTTCATCAGAATACGTGAAGATGAGTACCAGCAGGCGTGGCTAGGAGTGCTCACTGAAAGATCAGGAATTCCTGCAGAGCTGTGGTAATGGAGAATATCATGGAATTATAGCTGCTGGAGCTGTCAAAGGATGCAGTGCTTGGCTCAATTTCGGGGGCCCATTTACAGAGTCTGCCCCCGAAAATTCAGATTCTTCCAGGTCTGTGGGCAGGATGCAGCTGGGAGTGGATGACACACTGCAATGTATGGCAAGTACAAATTCCAGGTCACCAGCCCAATTCCTGCTCAGTGGGAAAATTCCACCCAGGGGAGTTGATGTTGGTAGAAAATGGAATCGTTTTGAAGGGTGGTTAACTTGGACCTCTATTCAGGGAGTTTAACTGTTTGAGGGCAATGATAGCAATGTGTGATAAGTGGAACCCTTTCCATGGGCATACACATTTTTCTTAAGACTAGCACTAGGACACATACTGTTTTTGGCCAACGGAGCGGTATAGGCCAGTAAGTTTGGATGGTAAGATGCCACTGAATTGATCCATGCCGTTTCCACATAGGTGTCACGCTCACCTGATTCCCACGGAGGCGCAGGTCTGGCTTCGAGTGCTGATGCTTCTTCAATGGTGAAGCGCAGGACTCTGAGGATGGACAGGTAGGGCCCCTCTACTCTGGCTTCTCTGGCTCGCAGGAATATTCCCCTGTGCGTGAAAAGGGAGTATTACCTACTGACGGAATAATGCTCAAGCCTCCCACTCCCTTCCAACCCTCCACGATACCCTTCCACGATTCCCCGTGAAGTCTCACCTTAGGGTCTGGAAGGATGAGTTCTCCATCCTGCTTCTGATGCAGGGGCGCGTTGAAACCCAGTTACTTCACTGGATTGAGGTTTTATGGGAGTTCAAATAAGCTTGACTATTCAGGTAAGGCGCTGTAAGAGTTCTGTAGCAAGTTCAAAAGTTCAAGCTTAATAATAATGTTCATTGTCTTATTGCAGCAAGCGCTAACGCTTATGTCTTTTTCCCCTTAGGGGCCGGGGTTTGGAATGCCGGAGATATGGCGCCGACCCGAAGTGAAACGTGCAGTTCCAGTAAATGACAGGAAAATTCTGGATGAGCGTTCGGGTAATGTCTTTAAATTCGCTCATTCAATGTCTTTGTCTTTTTTCCCCATAGGGGCCGGGGTCCGGAATGCCAGGAAGCGGCAGGACCCGAAATGAAATGGGAATGACCCAACAGGTAAGTCTTAGAAGGAAACTGAGCTTTTCCTATTCCCTTCCTTCTCTCACCTTGTGTTCTTGTCTTTTTCTCTCTAGGCTCTGGGAAGTGGCTGCGGATCCGGATGATCGCTGCTGAAGATGGAGGTGCCCAGGAAAGCTGAGTGAAATGCAGCGCTGCAGCGATCGAAGCGAAATGCTTTTAAAAATGATGTCTTCCCTTTCAGGATCGTCGGTGTGATGTCTCCGTGATGCAGCTTTAGCAGGTAAGGTCTTCTTTCTCTCCAATTCTCTCTTAGCAGGTGACCCAGGATGCTGACAGGCGTGGCTGAAGTCCAGATGCAGGAGCTGACACGGTGAGCGTCCAGCTGCGAGGAGCAGAACAACGCAAAGTGTGAGTTGCTGATCGGGCGTGGTTTAAATAGCTTTGGAAGAAGTTCCAGGTATGTATCCTTCCACCGATCAGGTATGTATCCTACCCCGACCACACCCATGTGGAAAGTAGTCCCACAGGTAAACTAGTTCCATTCGGGCCTCAAGAGGGCCTGGATGTAGCAGCATGGTCTGCATCAGGTAAGTGCACATTAAAACACTTGAACACATGTCTAGCTTTATGAGCCTGGCGCCTAAGGCGCCAGGACTGTGTCCAAAGGGCCCCAGCTTGGGCCCGCTGGCACTTCCCTGGGGGGAATGATGCCTGCCTCTGGGGTTGCTGGGTCGGACCTGGCTCCTTGGAGGTAGGCATCATGACAGTACCCCCCCTCAAGGCCCCTCCCAAGGTTGTTCCCTCCGGGGGTTTTGGCTTGTTCGGAAATCTCCGGTGGAACCTTTGTATTAATCGAGGTGCGTGAACATGGTTACTAGGCTCCCACGATCTCTCCTGAGGTCCATATCCCTTCCAGTCAACAAGATAGAAGAGTTTTGACTTTAACACCTTGGAGTCTAAAATGTCTTTAACTTCGAATTCTAATTCCCCTTCAATTTGAACTGGGTCTGGAGGCTTGGACAGTCGGGTCCCTGGTTGTACTGGCTTCAAAAGTGATGCATGAAAAACTGGATGAATACGCATGTTAGACGGTAAATCCAGTTTAAAGGCCACGGGATTGATTATAGCCTTGATGGGATAAGGTCCTATGAATCTGGGATTGAAGGTTCGCGGGCCCTTGAGGGGTAAATGTTTTGTTGCTAGCCATACCTGGTCTCCTACTTGGTAAGGAGGAGTTTTACTTCGGTGCAAATCAGCGTTTTCTTTATACTTTTTCTTGGCTTGCTGTAAATGAGTTGCAGCTTCTTTGAAGGCTCGGGTTATTGTGGAATGCAGATGATTTACTGTGGGCATTTCCAGGGTCAGAGGTGGATCTAGGTCAGAGGTCCGAGGATGGTGACCATACAAAGTATAAAAAGGAGTTTGTCCGGTTCCAGAATGCACTGAATTGTTGTATGCATATTCTGCGATCCAAAGGATGTCTTTCCAATTTAACTCGGATTGGTGTAACATGCACCGAAGATATTGCTCGAGAGTCTGATTGGTTCTCTCGGTTTGTCCGTCGGTCTGGGGGTTGTGGCTGGTGGATAACCGCACATCTATTTGTGCTAGTTGGCAACACTTCTTCCAAAAATGGGAGATAAATTGACTTCCACGATCCGAGACTAATATGGAAGGGAAACCATGTATGCGAACTATATTCTCCAGAAATTCCTTGGCCAAGGTGGAAGCTGAAGGCAAACCTTTTAAAGGGATAAAGTGGGCCATTTTGGAGAATAGATCCACAATTACAAGGATAGTGTTGTAACCAGCACAAGGAGGCAGGTCAGTTATAAAGTCCATTGACAAGGTGTGCCATGGTGCCGGTGGAATATCCAAGGGTTGCAGTAGGTCGGCTGGCCTTTTCTTTTGACCCTTGTTTTGGGCGCAAATTCCGCAAGACAATACAAAAGACTTTATGTCTTTTCTCCAAGAAGGCCACCAGAAGTGGCGTTTGATTTTTTCCTCCGTTTTAGCGATACCAGGGTGTCCTTCCATTAATGATTAATGATGATGGGCAATAACAAGTTCTTGCAATTCTTTACTTGGCAGAAACAACCGCTCCTGGAAGTAGGGTAAATCATCCTTAACGGTGTAATCAGGACCCTTTTGACTCCATTCCAGTAAGGCTGAAGAGTCTAGAAGTTGTTTTACTTGCGTTTGGATGTCCTCAATAGTTTGCAATGAAGTTAGGCCTAAGATTCTTTGTTCAGGTATGATTGGCACAGGTTCTAAACTCGAATTGGGTTCTTCCATGCCAATCCGGGATAAGGCGTCCGCTTTACCATTCTTGCAGCCAGGGCGATAAGTAATTACAAAATCAAATTCCGCAAAGAATAGAGCCCATCGGAGTTGTCGTGAAGATTGAGCTTTGGCCGTCTTTAAATACTGTAAATTTCTGTGGTCCGTAATTACGGTGATGGTGTGTCTTGCCCCGAGAAGGTAGTGACGCCAAGCCTTGAAAGCAGATTTAATAGCCAGTAACTCTTTGTCGGTAATTGCGTAGTTGATTTCAGGAGGAGAACATTTCCTGGACCAAAAGGCCACAGGGTGTAGTTGGTTAGTTTATGGGTCTCTTTGCGACAGGACAGCTCCCATGGCCAAACTGGATGCGTCGGTTTCCACAATGTAAGGGAGATCTGGGTGCGGGTGCTTCAATACAGGTCCAGAGGTGAATTTGGTTTTCAGGTCCTGAAAGGCTTGTTCGGCCTCAAGTGTCCATTCAAAGCGTTTGTTTTTCTTTAGGAGAGCTGTGATGGGTTGGACTGTTCGGGAAAATTCCGGGATGAATCTTCGATAGAAATTGGCGAAGCCGAGCATGCTCTGAACTCCCTTGACCGAGCTAGGAGATGACCATTTGAGGATGGCGTCCACCTTTCGCGAGTTCATTCGGACTCCTTGAGGTGTCAGGATGAATCCGAGAAATTCAACTTCTGTGGTATGAAAAACGCATTTTACGAGCTTTGCAAATAGTCTGTGCTGGCGCACTTTCTCAAGAACTGCCCTAACATGTTTTCTGTGATCGGATTCTGAAGAAGAGTACACCAGGATGTCGTCAATATAAACAATGACACAGACATCGATAAGTTCCCGAAGAACATCATTCATAAAGTACTGAAAGGCGGCAGGTGCATTGCACAAACCGAAGGGCATCACCTGATATTCGAAGAGCCCAAATTTGGTGCGGAATGCAGTCTTCCATTCGTCGCCTTCTTTTATACGCACCAGGTGATAGGCTCCTCGGAGATCTAACTTGGTGTATACACAAGCGTCTTTCACCTGGTCGATAAGCTCAGGGATCAGGGGCAGAGGATAAAGATTCTTAATCGTTATTTGATTTAGGGCGCGATAGTCTATACATGTTCAAAGGTCGCCCTCTTTTTTCGGCACGAAGAACAGAGCTGAGGAGACAGGAGACTTGGACGGGCGAATAAAACCATTGGCTAGGTACTGATCTAAATACTGACGCAAATGCAGGTTCTCAGGTTCCGTAAGAGCATAAATCCTACTACAAGGTAGTTGAGCATTGGGTACCAGATCGATTTGGCAATCATAAGACCGATGGGGCGGTAACGTGTTAGCCTGTTCCTTCTGAAAAACGTCTTGGAATTCTTGGTATTCTGACGGTAGCTGTACAGGGATGGAAGTTGCTGAGGCTAGACCCATAACTGGATTTCTTGGATAACAAGTTGGTTCACAATCAGGAAAACTTATCTTCTTTGCTTGCCAGTCAATTCTGGGATTATGTGTTTCTAACCAAGGAATTCCAAGAATTACTTGAAATTGTGGGGCCTTGATCACATCAAACACGATTGCTTCCCGATGTCCATCCTGACCCACCAGTGTCATTTCAACAGTGGAATGCGTTACAGGCCCTGAGGCTATTTCGGTTCCATCTACTGTAGTAATGATATCTTGGGTTACTTTCGGGCGGAGAGGGAGCTTAATCCTGGAAGCCAATTCACGGTCTATGTAATTTCCAATAGCTCCACTGTCGATGTATGCTTTTATAGCATGCAACTGCTGAGGCTGTTTTGGGTCCACGAGCACCATTGGCATGACAAAATGCGAGGTCAAAGAGTTTGTTTTCAAGCTCGGCAAGCGTACCCCTACGCTTGTCGGGCTAGGTCGTTTCCCGAATCAGGTGTCAATAAATCGTTATCAGTGGCTCCAACCACCTTCTTAGGTGGTTTAACCGGACAATTTCGAAGAAAGTGACCCGAAGTCCTGCAATACAGACAAAGTTGCATTTGCCGCCTTCTCTCTCGTTCCTTCTGCGTTAATGGTCCTTTAACACCGCCGATTTGCATAGGTTTGGATACGTCGGAACTCTTGGAGTTAGCGTGGGTTTTGATCGGTACTCGGGTTTCGTACTTGAACCGATCTGCTTTTCTATTTTGAAGTCTGTGATCAAGTTGAACCACCAAGTCTATGTAGTCTGCGCAGACCTGGGGTGGATCTACTATCTGAGCTAGAACATCCTTAAGCTCTCCGCGCAGGCCTCGATGAAACAATGTGATCCTTTTGTTTTCTGGCCATCCAGTTTCCACAACCAGTCTATTAAAGGTGGCAACGTAGGACAGGAGATCCTGATTACCTTGTCGTAAGGATAGCAGTTCGTTATCAAGGGCCTGTCCTTGAGAGTGTCGAGCAAACAATCTTTCCATGCTGGCCTGGAAACCCTGAAAATTCTGGAGAATGGGATCATCCTGATTTACCAATGGAATAGACCAATCGGCAGCACTGCCACTGAGGTAAGATAGTATAAAGGCTACCTTGGTCTGGTCGTTAGGGAAGGCCCCGGGTCTGCATAGAAAGTGTAAACGACATTGGTTCATAAAGACGGCATATTTCTTGGGATCCCCCGCAAAACGTTCAGGCGGGGCCAAAGGCATGTGTCCAGGTAGATTGATTTGTACCGGGTTATTCAAACCCATTGATGTGGAAGTACCTCCGGAATTAGATAAAGGAGTGTGCCCTGCCTGGGCCTGCAATAACCTTTTGGCCAGGTCATCTGTTCTTTCCTTGGATAGGATCAGTTCTTTTTTCAGAGCGTTAGTCTCCTGGCGGGCTGAGTGCACTTCTGCCCGTAATTCCCCCAAAAGCTGGGCCAGCTGATCTGTCTCGGAAGTCTCCATAGCGCCCGGGTGGGAAATTGTGGGTAGGCTTCGCGTTCTGTCACGCTCACCAGATTCCCATGGAGGCGCAGGTCTGGCTTCGAGTGCTGATGCTTCTTCAATGGTGAAGCGCAGGACTCTGAGGATGGACAGGTAGGGCCCCTCTACTCTGGCTTCTCTGGCTCGCAGGAATATTCCCCTGTGCGTGAAAAGGGAGTATTACCTACTGACGGAATAATGCGCAAGCCTCCCACTCCCTTCCAACCCTCCACGATACCCTTCCACGATTCCCCGTGAAGTCTCACCTTAGGGTCTGGAAGGATGAGTTCTCCATCCTGCTTCTGATGCAGGGGCGCGTTGAAACCCAGTTACTTCACTGGATTGAGGTTTGATGGGAGTTCAAATAAGCTTGACTATTCAGGTAAGGCGCTGTAAGAGTTCTGTAGCAAGTTCAAAAGTTCAAGCTTAATAATAATGTTCATTGTCTTATTGCAGCAAGCGCTAACGCTTATGTCTTTTTCCCCTTCGGGGCCGGGGTTCGGAATGCCGGAGATATGGCGCCGACCCAAAGTGAAAGGTGCAGTTCCAGTAAATGACAGGTAAGTTCTGGATGAGCGTTCGGGTAATGTGTTTGCATTCGCTCATTCAATGTCTTTGTCTTTTTCCCCCATAGGGGCCGGGGTCCGGAATGCCAGGAAGCGGCAGGACCCGAAATGAAATGGGAATGACCCAACAGGTAAGTCTTAGAAGGAAACTGAGCTTTTCCTATTCCCTTCCTTCTCTCACCTTGTGTTCTTGTCTTTTTCTCTCTAGGCTCTGGGAAGTGGCTGCGGATCCAGATGATCGCTGCGGAAGATGGAGGGGCCCAGGAAAGGTGAGTGAAATGCAGCGCTGCAGCGATCGAAGCGAAATGCTTTTAAAAATGATGTCTTCCCTTTCAGGATCGTCGGTGTGATGTCTCCGTGATGCAGCTTTAGCAGGTAAGGTCTTCTTTCTCTCCAATTCTCTCTAAGCAGGTGACCCAGGATGCTGACAGGCGTGGCTGAAGTCCAGATGCAGGAGCTGACACAGTGAGCGTCCAGCTGCGAGGAGCAGAACAACGCAAAGCGTGAGTTGCTGATCGGGCGTGGTTTAAATAGCTTTGGAAGAAGTTCCACGTATGTATCCTTCCACCGATCAGGTATGTATCCTTCCCCGACCACACCCAGGTGGAAAGTAGTCCCACAGGTAAAGTAGTTCCATTCGGGCCTCAAGAGGGCCTGGATGTAGCAGCATGGTCTGCATCAGGTAAGTGCACATTAAAACACTTGAACACATGTCTAGCTTTATGAGCCTGGCGCCTAAGGCGCCAGGACAGGGGTCCAACATGAGCCTGGCGCCTAAGGCGCCAGGACTGTGTCCAAATGGCCCCAGCTTGGGCCCGCTGGCACTTCCCTGGGGGGAATGATGCCTGCCTCTGGGGTTGCTGGGTCGGACCTGGTTCCTTGGAGGTAGGCATCATGACAATAGGTTTGCATATTTGCACATTTCGGTTTTATACAGAGTCTTACCACTGGTCCAAAGAATTACTGTAAAGTAGCAGTGAACTATGTTTGATGGTGCAAGCATTCCAGGTCGCTCACTTGTATTCCACCTTTTGCACTCCTCCCGATATGATATGTTTAGTGACGGAAGGTGTAAAAGAAAAACCCGTCACCTCAGCAGTGATGTATCTAACCGTCCTTTACACTATTTTAGCAGGATTCATAATTTGTGGCTATAGACTCCATTTTAATAAGGGGAACTTCAGAATATATGCCACCAGTAATGGTAGAAGGTACATTGTTTTACTATGAAGATAAAGACATGTATAAGTATGATTGCAATATAGAGGAAGAAACGGATGCCCTGATGAACAATTAACTTTATTTTGTAGTATAATAAGGATCAATAAAGGTCTGTCCTCATATACCCAGGTCCCATGAAACAGTTGACGTTGTAGGGTGAGGTAAATAGTTGGCCATTTGTTGCATATAAAGTTCAAAAGGGGTGAATGTGGTTGCAAATGTATTTCTTTATATAATGTCCTTCTGGTCCGATCAATTACGTTATCCTGTTTGTTGTACCACTTATTATATGAATTAGGAATATGTGCGACAGCTGGGGGTATCCTCACACCTACTCCCCTTGTATCCTCTCCTCAGGTAGCCAGGGAAAGGCCATCGCTTTTGAAACCTGACCCTCGAGCTGGAGAAATGAGGGAGGACCACCTGGGCGGAGGATCCTTGGGGATTGGGGAGAAGATATCCACAGGCGAGACATGGCATCCCCCTTTCCCTATTGAGAACCAGCCTCATCTTCACCCGGCCTTTATGGACTATTTCAAAACGTTTTCCCTTATTTCCCTGCATTCAACCCACTATAGTACTGAGATGGGGAAGAGGTGACTAGGAGTAGTGGACACTAGTAAGGCATGTCACAACTCTAGTACTGAGACGAGGAAGATGCCTGCAGAGTGTTTTCAAGGTCAGGCATGTCTCAAGTGTTCATTTTGATCCAATGTGTTCATATTTTTATCTTCATTGAATTGAAATCATTCAATATCACCGAATCCATCCTCTTCTTTTTTTAGAAGAGTACAGACATTTAAAAAAAACACGCTCCAATTTAAGACAAAACCCAAAATGGGGCTTTATACGACAATGAATACTTCAAGACAAAGAGGGGACACAGAGGCAAAGACCAACAACAGAGAAAACGGATTAGACAGATACAAGGGCGTAAAAACAAGGTCAATGAACCAACAAAGAGGAAAACTTAGTAATAATCTTACGAATCAGGTGATATCATCAGATTTAATCTCAGCACTCAACAAAGGCCTAACTTTTTGTCCGACCAACACAAACGAGTATTCGGAGACAATCATTGACTTACATCAGTTCTGCAGAAAATTGAAGCCTGAAAAATTCCTTCTTCACATACATAAAAAGAAGATAACAACCGCGACTGCCGTATGTTCATCAAGACATGTGGAAGATACCATAAATCTTCTAAATTTAGCCTAAGAAGAGGACATATACACACTAACATCGTTTGCACAAGAGCAAGATATCACTTTAGGACTTGCAAAACACACAGAACTAAAATCTCGATCAAATTTACTCCAATCCTACCAACGGATAATGCAATGGAGCTTTTTCAGGAAGCTATACAAGGGGATTTGAGACAACTGTACCTAAGCAATCATAAATCCAAAATAAAACACAATCTTACACGTGACCAGGCAACAGCCATCAAAAAACTCAAAGATAACTACGACATCACAGTGAGGACAGCTAATAAAGGAGGGAACATAGTCCTATTAAAGACCGAAGATTATATACAAATTGCAATGAACCATTTGAATGATACACAATATTACCAACCACTGAAAACGAATCCTATCAAAAATCTATTAGCAGACTGGAAAATTATGAGTAAACATTGGAATGAACAAGGTCTAATCTCAGATGAAGAATATGAATACATGAACATTTCACATCCAATACTTCCGACAATATATTTTATGCCAATAACACACAAGCCCTTTCTCACTTTACCCCATTGTAGACCCATCATTAACAGTATTGGCTCTCTCACGGAAAGAATCTCAGAATATATAGACCACTTTTTACAACCACTTGCTTCTGGCTTAAGCTCTTTCATTAAAGATACTACTCATGCATTAAAAAAACTTGAAAACATCTATTGGGAGGACAACCGTCACAGCATTATACACTAGTATTGTCCACACCAAAGGAATGTCGATAGCCAACTACTTTCTGAAAACGAGATTGATTTCACTACAAGATCAAAATCTGACGATTCTGGAAATGATTCACTTCACTTTGAACAATAACACCTTTTGTTTTGGAGACAAATTGTTTAAACACGTTCAAGGAACAGCTATGGGCACAAATGTTGCCCCATCATACGCCGATCTGTATATGGGTCATTTTGAAACTCAATTCGCATGGCAACGTCCAGATTTCACAACTAACAATAGAATTGCTTTCTGGGGAAGATATAACGATGATATTATCATAATATGGAATGGCTCTGAAAAACAATTGAAAAAATACCATTCATTCTTGAATAACAATGATTATAATTTAAAATTTACCATCATGCACAGCCAACAGGCTATAGATTTTTTATATCTTCACCTCTATATACAAGACCATACCATTCATAGCACTCTTTTTACAAAAAGCACTGCGGTCAACAGCATATTACATGCTACTAGCAATCATCTGCACCATGTCATCCAAAACATTCTGTTTGGAGAATTTCTCCGTATTAAAAAGGAACTGCACTACAGAAATGGAATTTTTAAAACACCAAGAAGTGACTTTCAAAAAATTCAAAAATCGTGGTTATAGTCCTAGATATTTAAAAGAAATGGTTCGAAAAACAACGAGTAGACCGAGATCCACATTACTACAAACCAAACCTAAAGGAATACTGGAATCAGACAAATTGAGGTTCATCACAACCTTCAGTACAAATAACTATGTTTTAAAAAAGATTCTACAGTAAAATTGGAATATCCTTTCAACGGACTCTGAATTACATAGTTTTTTGGGCAAGAAACCTAACATAGTTTTTCGTAATTGTATGAACTTAAAAAGAATGATCAGTCCATCGTACTTTGATAATCAACTATATGAAAAATACTAACAGATGCACTCCTCAACTACAGAATCCTGGCTTAAACCACCAACTCAAGGGAATTACAAATGTAACAACTGCCAGATTTGCCCATACATGGACAATGCCAAGAAAGAATTTCTACAACCAAATGGCAGCATGATAAGAAAACTAAAAATCAGAATAGGAGAACATTTGAGAGCCATTAAAAACAAGGATATGTAATGAACGTATGGGACACATCGACCAAGAAAGGAATACTCACAAAAGATCCAGCCCTGTTCATTCCAATCCTAGACAATCCAGACTCCCCCCCCCCCCAGGGATGGGAAAGGGAGCATTCCAGAAATGGCGAGACCTCAACTGCACAAAAGTAGGAGACATGCTGAATGGACAATGAATCAGAACATTCAAAGAATGTCAAGACTTACTGGGCCTCACGGAGAAGGACAGATATCAGTACGAACAACTGAACCACTGGCTCACAACTCCAAGAATAACACAGGCATTGACAAGAACACTGACACCATTCGAAACGTATATACTGTCCCAAACCGGCGAAAGGAAATTTGTCTCCACCCTATATAAGTTGCTGAACGCTCAGACGGAAGCCATGACGTGGCGACACATGAAGAAATGGGAAAAGACCCTAGGGAAACAACTAACAAGGGAACAATGGATTTACATTTGGCAAATAATCCCCAAATGGACTAGGTCGATCCAGACGAGAGAAGCCTGAACAAAAATAATGATACAATGGCACCATACCCCGGAAAAACTCCACAGAATGTATCCCACCACGCAACCAAAATGCTGGAGGGGATGCGACACAGTAGGGTCATGGAGACATATATGGTGGGAATGCACTGAACTGCAACCATTCTGGTCAGAGGTGAAATCACAAATGTAGAATCTCTTCAAAGAGACGGCAAACCTAGGAGAGGAAGTCTGGATGTGCGGCATGTGGGACCCTCGAGACAGGTCTCTCACAAAGACACAAAAAAGAAAAAGGAACTTCATGGGATTTCTCATAGCAGCATGGCTAGCGATAGCTCAAAACTGGAAACGAAAATCACCTCTAACCAGTCAAGAATGGCTACACAGGATATGGACATATGTGGCAATGGAAAGAATCACATACAATATACAAGGAAACAGACAGAGATTTGCAACAGACTGGGGGGATGCGATAGAGTATTTACAAAGCGACTACATGCTCCAATGGTGTCCACACAAACTCCGAATACTGGACTTGTTCACAGGATAACTCTGAAGCGGGAAAAGAGACTCAGTGGGTCACCGAAGAACGATGCGGCCGGTGCGGGGGGAGGGATAGGGGTTGAGACGGGACACTGTTGAGTCCCCATGTTTATGTTTAAAGAAATGGCAATAAAAATACTTTTAAGAAAAACAAGGATATGAAATCTCCGTTGGCTTTTCACTTCCATGAACATCACTTAGACTCCGACCTAGCAAAAATTAAATGTCACGGTATAGAAAAAATGTTGTCACCAAAGAGAGGAGGAAATCTGGAAAAACTACTACGTAAAAGAGAAGTGTTTTGGATTTGGGCTATGGATATAATTTTTAACGGTTTAAATGTAGACCAAGAGCTTCACCACTTCCTTTGACAGATACAAGATCTTATGACTTAGAGTGGACACAGATTCTTGAAACTTAATGATGTTATGTTTAATATATTTGAAGTATGCCACGCATGTCTTTGGTGTATATGTATATTGGCTACCTGATAATGGTTTAAATAGGGTTTGAGATACAATGTGAGTATAATGTATGAGTGATTGGTTGGTATTGCTATTGAGGATCTTTCTATTCTTTGTCCAAAGACCGCCTCCGTTTTACAATAATGGACTTTGTTATTTTTTCCAATCCTTAGCCTCTAACATGAAATACTTTATTGCGTATAGAATGGGATCTTCAGAACAGGATTTGGGGTTAATCAGCCAAACCAGGTAGACCTAATGTAATTTACACATGTGGACCCAAATAAGACTTAAATTGTTTTCCCTTTTCTAGGGATCACTACCAATTTTAATAATTGGTGTTGCATGCACACTCGTATCATAAGTAGGCAATAAGTACACGAACACAACGACTGATAGTATTTCTTCCCCCTTCAACATGGCGGTTTTTATTATTAAACTACATTCGGTAAACAAATTCAGCTTATTGGGTCAATAAAAGATTCTTTAACTAAGTGGTTTTCTTTGTTAGACTACCGCTACCATAAACATCATTTGAAACATACACACTTTCAAATACGAGTTAAAGCATGTATCGAAACGTTTAGATTGCTAGCAACTTTGCCCAATCAAATATGGTGTACGTTACGCTAACAAGCGACGCATTACATTTCAATAAAGCTTTATTGTACTTCCGGGTATAGTACACCAGCGTTATTCACACTGTTACCGGCAATCGTACCGCTCGCGTGGACATTGACATCAATAATAAAACCACAGAACGCAGGTAAGCTTTGTATATAAAGCGCTTGTGCGAAAAAACTATCATATTGTACATGTAAAATGTAGAAAACATGCTGCGATAACCAGAGGGACACTTACACCGGTTTATTATTCTTTTATAGGGACATCGCTGTAACAACCTAGAAAGCTAACTGACAGCTCTTCTCCAAACCACCGTCTTATACAAATCAACGAAGAGCGATAAGTAAATCAAAAAGAAGAGTCTCGCCTATAATAGCAGAGTTCTTTACCCAATCCTGACATGCAGATCCCAATGTAAACAATTAGTCAATGTGTACTTTTGTTTTCTTTTTGTCTTTTTCTTTCACTAGGATGACAATGTTGTTGGATTTATGTATAAAACAAAGCGTGTGAAGAAGTTGAGTTTGGAACAGTGCATATATACTAGCCAATATACCCCTGAGGAACCACCACATCTATGGCGGGGAAGCATGTGTCGGGATCAGGCTGGGCAGACTAAAATTCGAATGAAATAATTCAAGTAAAATTGAATGATTTGAATTCAATGAAGGGAATTACTTGTCTATTGAGATGAAAGGACCAAGACAAGTACGACAAATTTAATGTGAGTGAACCCTAGTGATACTGAATGATTTCAATTCAATGAAGATAATCATATGAACACATTGGATCAAATTGAGGCCAAATAAGAGGGCTGCAGTGCGCTTTACAAATCCAAAAAAATAGAAATAAATAAACCAGATCGAGAATACGTAATTATAAGCACAGAGAGTAGCGCCGGAATCAGCTAAAGAGTGACTCTTTTTTCTCATTCTCAATGTCTCAAGTGTACCACTAATTGCAGTCAGGCCATTACAATGTGGCACTCACACCTACAACCTGTCAAGTGGTTGTAGTTGTATAAAAAGGGAGGAGAGCAGCAGCAAGACAACAGCAGGGAATTCTGTATGCGAGGAGGCAGCCGAGGGCGGTCCTGCAGGAGAGCCAGGATGCCGGTAGACGCCCCCAAGAAGCTGTAGAGCCAAGAGACAGCTGGGCCGCAAGAAGGCCACGGGGGTGGAAGCCTCATTGGTCGGAGGTTCCCAGCCGGAGCTACAGATGCAGAAGAAAGAAGCAAAGTGCCCGACAGCGTCCACAGAGATAGTGGAAATGCCGGCGAGAGACAGAGAAAGAATGAAGTGCAAGCGGGGCTTGCGGTCGAAGGAACACATCATGGCGTAGCTTGAACGGCGTAGGAGCCGCACGGGACGGGTGCGTGGAAAAGGAAGATCACTTGAACCCGGGTGCTCCTGGGGGCTATGGGGAAACCGAAATGAACTGCTGAATGAATGAAAAAGCATGCACAAGTTGAAATAAACCAGAAGCAACAGGGCGAGAGACAAATATTGACAATATAATGAGCAAGTGGCAGATTAACTCACAGATATTGAATACCGAAATGAATGAAAGCATTTGGCAAAACTATGACCCGATGATAAGTTTGTGCGAAAATCCTATACTGCCTATTTTGAAAAGTAAGCATGAGGCGTATGAAACACAGAATGAAGCAAGTATGGAAGATTGCAAGAGACCTTAAAAGCAAAGTGGTGAAGGAAGAAAACCACCACAAAGTGAACTATATGTGAGAATACACTGTAGCAGGGCCAACGATTTACAAAGGAAGAAACACATTGTGGCAAAGCCAAGAGGCTGATAAGGAGAAGCCAAGTGAGTGTGAACTTTCTTACTCAGACTTTCCTTAGTATCACAAGTATGACACTGGCACAAGAGTTACACGTTTTGAAACCTTTATTACATTCTTGGGGTCTGGAGAAACTCCTACTTTGCCCTATAACTATGACAGGAGTAGTCTCTACCATCAAATAATAAAGAAAACACAGTCCCAATCAGTCTATGTCAAATCAAAATGGCCTATACTATCAAACCCTAATGCCTGCCGTATCTCATACAAAAAGTGTGTAAAGGGGAATATGTACGCAAAAGCAAATCAGTGTTATAACATAAAGGGCAAGGGCAAAGCGGGCTTGTTGGTTTTATTGGACCTATCAGCTGCTTTCGATTTTCTGGACCACCAACAACTCCAATGGGCATTAGAACATATGGGTAGCTGCTCAGAAGAAGCAATCAAGTGGGTGATCTCTTTCCTATCGGGACGGAGATAATTTCATTTCTCCCAATCAATTCCCAACAATTGCGGAGTACCACAAGGGGCAAGTTTGTCCGCTTTGTTGTTTAATTTGTACCCCAGTTGTCTCTACACAGTGCTCGATAATATCAGAGCCCCTTTTTGACCAACTATGCAGATGACACTCAGCTGGTGGTGGAGCTAAGTGGTTGCTACGACACATATAACAACAGGGTGGCAAATTAATACAACACCATAGAGGCCAGGATGAAAGCCAATTGGATGTGTTTGAACAGAAGCAATACCGAGCTGATGATCTTCAGATCACCTCAAGCACGGGCTAAGTTAAGTCAGGAATACATAAAATCAAAGACTCCCACATTCAGATCTCAGAAAAAGTAAAAACACTTGGAATATACTTAGAAGCGTCATTGAGTGCAGAATCGCATGTCACTTACTTGAACAGAAACGGTCACTACTTCCTGAGACTGCTAAAATATATCAGACCTTACCTGAGCGAAAATAATAGTGCAACTATTGCAAGGGCCCCGATTCTTTACAGACTAGACTATGGAAATGCCCTACTGATAGGTGCAAGTAAGGGCTGCATAGCTTGGTGCCAAACCATCCAAAATAACGCTGTAAGAATCGTTAGGCGGAAAGACAGAAGGGAACATAACACAGCAGATAGGAAAGTCCTTCACTGGCTAGCACTTGAGGATAGGATCACCTTTAAAACTATGACCCTGATTCATCGTTGCCTATTTGCAGTAGCACCTGCCTACTTGAAGGAACAGATCGCGCTCTACACCCCGGGTCGCTCTTTGAGATCAGAAGCAATGGGACAGATTGAAACACTTGTGTATAGGCGCGTTACAAATGCCATATCATATCATATCATATCGTATGTGTTCCTGCCAAACGTGCAAATGGGTTAGGGCGATCTGTTCCCGTAAAAGCAGCTCGAACTTGGAATGGATTACTGAGGAAACTAAGACAAGAGGAAAACTACAGGACGTTCAGGAAATTTCTGAAAACAAGCATTTTCAAATAAGCAAACAGTTAGGATATCGCTAGCAATCCGATGTCCCGTCAAATGTTGTATGTCTGCGTCTTAATGTGCGCCCTGATGCCTATGGGCTATAGCGCGATATAAATAAATTAAAAAAATAATAAAGGATCAAAAGTGGCTGAGTCAGCCCCCCTCCCAACGTTGTACAGTACGAAGAAAGGCGTCCCCTGTGGGCAGGAGGACACACTCTGGCTCAGGTTCTCAAAACAAAGGCAGTTCAAAGCATGGATCGAGGTCCGCCTCGGCTTCCACGTTAAAGGCACATATTCCAGGGTTCCAAAAGTTCTCTCAGAGTTCAACAAAAAGTTCATGTAGGTCTCCATCCATCGGGCCCGGACCTCTCTATCAACAAGTAATTGATTCAATGCAGATCTCCCTCAGCTGGGCTCGGAACTCACAATAACAACACTTGTAGGGGTTGCCTTCCCCAAGCTTAATTCACATTTGTTAGTGGTTCCCTTCCCCTAATTTATCACACTTTCCGGTCTCCCTCAGTCAGGATCTGACCTTTTACTGATGTCGCAGACTTTTCGAATGTGCAAGGCCTTTACCATAGACCACTGCGCGACCACTTCAACTCACACTCTTATGTTATTTGCCCCAGTGTCTCTTGGTCTTGTAGTTCAGTACCATAGACACAAAAGTTCAAAGAAATCTTTCTCTTCAAGTATTCATCTTTCCACTTCCCCTTTTGTCAGGGTTAATATTGACCATTACGCATTTCAGGGTTCGTTCACTTTGCCGCTTTATAACAAAACATTTCACAGAGACTTTCGAGTGGGCTACTTGCTTTTGCAGGACCACTCCACTACTATTTATCACTGGTGTCACAGGTATCAGCCACTTAAAAGTTAATTACTGGTTAGCTTTCTTTCGCATCTAATCAGCATGTGTGCAACTTTAACTTCTGAGTTACACTGTTGCAGCTTCAATCTTTCCTTGACACAAACCAGCCTTTCATGTCCTTCACTAACTAACCGGTTGTGCGCGTTCCTTTCTTGTCTCTGCGGGTTTGATTCATGAGCCAAGGTTAATACCACAGGCTTGGCCTCGCCTCCCCAACTCTGTCGTTCACCCGGGAGGGTCGCCGGCATCCTTGAAACACAATACAGGTTTCTTCTTGGCTGCGATTTAGCTTTCTCCGCATCTCCTTCACAGTTTCCCAGAGGCAACAACCTTCTGTAGGGCTCTTCAGGGTTTCCCTACCCTTTGCTCTATTCCCTCGATCGGTCGTCCTGCTCCAGTAGCTTCGCCTTCGCCCCATAAGTTCTGCTCCTTCTCATGCTCTACCTTGCTCAGAGTATGTCTCTATGTTCGACCTTTTATCCGTGTGCTGATGGGTATCAGATATATGTGATTAAAGTCAAATGCCTGACTTTGCCTGAACCGATTAGCGGGACATGTCCAATGAGATATTTAAGTGTTAGTCTCTTTACTCTTAGTCGCCCTCTTCCTCTGCCCAGTGTTTGTGTAGAAGGGGGGGGGGGCGAGTGTTGGGTTGTTGGAGGATCCTATAAAACAGGATGGGGGAAGGATACCGGAAAGGGGGGAATATCGCATCTCACCATCGGTTGCCTCACCCTCACTTCCTGAAGACCGATCACCCAGGTGATCCTCCCGCACTGGTCCACCCCCAGGGTCTGGATCCAAAGGCGATGGCCATGCCCTGGCCCCTTAAGAGAGAGAGAGATCCCCGGGCACTAGAAAGTGAGACACCCTTTTGTTTCTCACATAAGGCAGAAATGGAAAGTTACAGCCATGTGCCCAAGGGAATAAGACACTTTTGTTAGTCCTTTGGGTGGGAGCCTTCCAGAAGGATTGGAATCATGTCGTCGAGACAGCAAAGACATCTACCATGACACAGACTTGTGGGCCTATCCAGCATGAAATGGACAGAAGACAGAGGAACACTTATAGGGACTGAACAGTATGATTCAATTCTTGCTGGTTCATAATTTATTTGTATGGAGGTCTGCTGAGTGGAGCAGATTGTTGCTGGATTGTTCTGGTGGAGTGAACATGTAGCTTTGTAGACTTCTCTTGCAAGACATGTAGCTGTCTCTGTCTTTGCTTCTACCAAAATTATGGAATGGCTTTTATTTCTCTGAGACGGGTCAGACAAGCAGTGAGACTAGGACAGTGGAGATGATGGGATTCGGAAACAGCCTAGAATAGTCCCCCCTTTTCTTATGACAATCCTTGATACGAGCACTGGACAGCATTTCAAATTACAGCAGTGCTTAACCGTGATATGGCCACTGTAAGAGGATAAACAATTATTTGACATCACTCACCAATTTACGGCATAGCTAAACTCCACAGCTAAATTCCAGTTACCACACGCCACATTCATCCCCAAGCACACATCACAAAGCTTAAAGAATTGCATTGCAGTCTTAAATGAACAACATCCCTTTTCAGTATGTTTCCAAAAGATCTGTCGGACTATGAATCCAGTCTCCATAGACCCAACCGACAAAAAGAATACAGACCAAAGTATCAGTGGATTGGTCATACAGATCTGATGTAGAACAGAAGATTTATTTTCAAGATCAAGTAATTTCTGACCGACAAAAGGATATTGCAGTTTCACTGTAAATATAAGATTCAGCAGTGAGCCTTATTAAGCTGTTTGGATAAAACGGCATACCAATATGAAGTTTCATGAATTTAAAGTAATGGAGGTGCACATTTGTCTTGTCAAAGACTGCGCTTCACGCTGGCCAGTATTCTTACAAAAGCGTACATGGAGCCAGTTGAACATTAAAGGGGAACTTTGTGTAAAGAGACCATTTTTGTATTTCCCAAAATGTTTTTACAAGCTACGCAAATGACAACATCACGGTTACAAAATGTGCATAAAGTATGATGGGCCAGTGCCACAGAGGCGTGACAGAAGTTAGTGTTGCAGGTCTTCTTTACTGTCAACTGCCTTTACTTATACAATATGAGCAGAGTTGCCTCTGGGATCACAGGATCCACACATAGGAAACCCTTTTTTGCTTCTGACAACAATACAAGAAAGGAAGAATAAGGGATTTACCTCTGCCGTATGGTTCTGAGCACTTGGTGCGCCCCTTCACCCTGGTAAAGCCAGGTGTGTTGGCTGTTCCGTACCAGCTCACTCATCTTCACTTGCTGGCTTCCCATGTACTTATGGAAGTCCTTGATGTTTAACTGCTTAAATTCCTCCAAACTGAGTACACCTTGGGGAGAAAAAAAACACAATATGCTTAATATTAGGGATTATCACACTAATGTCTACCAACTAGTATAGAGGGACCAAACATAAGAAATAAAACACTTAAATCACTGTGCTATATTCAGTGCATGTTTGAAAACTATTCTCACTATTGTCATCCAAGTGCTGTGCATGCATAAAAGTCAACTTTACACTTAAGCACGATGCTGTCCTCCTACAGATTTAAATTCCTGTTACATATGTACCTCCTGTTTCTAGCCTATTCAACCTAGATCAGTTATTTAATTATTAATTTGTGTGCATAAGGAACCCACCATGGAAGACACCTGCTTAGAGATCCAAGACACAATATCTCCTAAAGGGGATATGGGAATCTTTTGTTTTAATAATCACGTTAAAGAAAAATCACTCAAAATGTAATTTAGCTGACATCGTATCGGTTTTTTACTTACTTGTAAATAATCCCCATGGCTCCCAACCCTCATTTTCCGCCAAAGATCTGACCCAAAACATAATATTACATTGCAGTTTTAAATTCATCCTTTCCGCTCAACGGTATCTGAAAATCTGACACCCCAGAGGTTCCCCAAAGATTCTCTTTCGTCCCAAGGTGCCTGATGGTCAACATGTACTTAACGTATGGCGATACCTCCAAGCAGCCCAATTGGCACCTAAAACATCGGGTTACACTCCACTCTGGTAGGATGTCCGCTCCTTGAGCAACGGCAGTGGTCGAAGTGTACGAAAGAGGTAGTGGAACTATGTTCCCTATTGGCCTGCCCCCCAATTCCCACAAACCTCATCGCCACACCCCCTCCCATGAATAATACAAAGCCCCCAACCACAAGCGTCTGCTGTTTAAGGGAGCGTTAAGTGCAGTGCACTGAAAGTGCAAGTTTCAACTTCTTCCTACGCTTTTATTTTAAAATGAAACCATTCCAGAACGGTTTCTTTTTACAATAAAAGTATAGGAACAGTAAAACCTAATTACAAAATGTAGAGGCACACCGCTCCCAACCTCTTCCACCCACATCGACCACTGAGCAACGGGGTAAACTCATTCCCTTAGGCTACCTTCCCTTCATGAGTAAAAGGTCTCACGAGCTGTGTGGCCCCCCTCCTAAGTTTGACATGGGTATCCCTGACATACTGTGACATGGCACACACACTCTGGGGGGTAAGCCCGGGGCCTCGCTTCCCAGTCCTGAGAAATTCAGACTTCACTCTGAGGCTACAAGCAGGATCAGTCTGCCGCTGGTTTGGGGGGCGGGAATGGCCTCCTTCAGGATTGCTATACTCGGCACTCTGGAACACATGTGGTGGTCCTGCCCTCACTCTCAGATTTATTGGAAGGAGATTCTCTCCAGGATTAGGGGCATTACGGGGGGACGACCTCCAGTTACATCTGTTCACTCTGGTCCTGGGAGACACTGATGATGAGGAGGGCTATGGTCTGGGGTGGGGGGACACAGCATTCCAGGTCACCCTGCTGCTATCGGTGACCTGTCTAACCCTGCCCCAGTCATTGAAGTCTCTGTGGGGCCCCATCCTTAACTTATGATGACTCCAAGTTTGGGAAGAATGGGCATCGGAAAAGATTACTGCCACGTTGAATGAGCCCTTACCCATATTTTCCAGAATCTGGCTCGTCTGGGTGACATATTGCAGGGACACTCTGGACGCCCCACCCAAACTTAAGACACTGTGCCAACTGTCCTCATTACAACCGCCAAGGGGGTTGCCTTATGGGGCTGGAGACCCACGTCAAGGTGAGTCACACAAGCAAAGTCCAGTTGAGCCTTTTATCTGGCTCCCCGCACGCTCCTGCCCCTCCTGCCACTGACAAATCTGAGGATGTCGTCCCTTCTCCTCTAGGGAGAGACCTTTCCCAGGGGACCAGGGGGGATATGTCCATAGTACAATAATCCCCCTGGTGGCAGTTCAGAGCTGGAAGATCGCCTGGGAAGGGAGGCCCCTATGGGCCCATGGACGATCATCTTCAAGAGACGCAATATAACCCGGTTGAAAGTCCTTCAACCCCTTTTCCGGAATTAAATTCCCCATCTGCACTGATAGGACTGATATGTTTTATTGTGAAACCAATCCAAATAGCTCATTCATGCACAGTAAAGATCGAACCAGTATTGCCCTGACTTGTTACAGCTGAAACCATTTACTGAGACGAGGAAGAGGACTGTGAGGAGGAAGATCACTCGGGTAAACCGAAGGAAGCAGTCTAGTCCTTTAACAAATATGATTGGTTCAGAACAACTCTCTTTCTCAACGCAGGAATTTAAATCTAGCACAACTGAGAGCCAGAAGAGAATCCCTCCAGGTAGCAGTAACCGGGGGAATCAATGCTGTCACCTGGCAAGCAGTGCACAGAGACACGAGACCGACACGCAGAGAAGACAATGCTTGCCTGGGAAGAAGATAGAATGAATGAAGCCAGGGAGCCGGCTACTCTGAAGCTCACTTACAGACTAGACGCGGGGGCATCTTACCGTGTCGACAACAACGCAGAGGTGAGAGTGGCCTGCGAAAAGGGCGGGAGACGCTGCAGACTAACAACTGAACCAAGAGCAAGTCCAAGGCCTACTGGAGTCTCAAAACGGAATCCCACTGCCCAGAAGACGTGAACCGAAAACAAAGGTATGGAGGCTGGTGGGGATTAACAAGAGGTCTGGGGAAACCGGGAGAAGTACAGAACTGACCGAATGAGGGTCCCAAAGTTTGTGGACTAATACACTAAAAGGAATACTGAGAAGCAACGGGGAATATATCCCATAAGTGCAAGACAAGTGTGTGATGCTGGGAAAGCATTGGAGGGACAGGGCCGCCATGTCCTTGTCCTGGACTCCTTTTATCATGTGTGTTCTGTGTTATTTTCTGCACAGGAGTCCATGTGGGACTCATGGCAATGCAGCTCTTCCTCTTTTTGGTTTGGTGAACAGACCCTTGGGATACCCTTATAGCACCCATGGGTGGGGGTACAACCCTGTACCCCTAGTGTATGTTTTTGGGCAGTTGTGTGTGGGCCACAGAGCAGGGTATGGGCTGGTGGCAGCTCCATGCTGAATTTGATAGGTGCTCTGAGTATCCTCCATTTTGGGATACCCAGGCCCTGCCATTGGAATCAGTTGATTCCTGATAAGAAACAAGATGGCCCTTGTGGCCTCTTGCTCTCTATTGCCGTTACCTTGTTTTCCCAAAGTCCTAGGAAGCCCTGACTCTGTCCCTTCCACTGACTGGCTGTTGAGTGTAAGTTCCATATATGATATTGTGGGGATGTCCAGGCCAGACTTGCTGGAGCCTTCCCAGTGACTGCATGTTGTGGGTACGCCCTTGGGGTGGGACCTGGGTGAATGGAGTGTGTGACCAATATGCACTTCATGTTATGGGTGTCTGGTTTCTGGTATGTGACACAAAGACTGAGACAGCCATGCCCGAAACTGGTATGAATGCAATATGGAGTGGTGAATGGCTGGGTACTTGTCCCAATACATATTCCTTGTTGTGGGTGTCTGGAGGGAGGAGAATGGCCTGAATGCACTGTGAGCTTGATTGGCTGCCTGCCTGCCGGAATGCCCTTCTGGATGATTGGTTGCCTGAGTGTGACCCAGCACAGTGAATGAGAGACCAAACAGTACATCTGGGGACCTCGCACTGATGGAAATTGTTCAGATGCTGAAGTTGAAACTTGATGCTTACTCTCGAAGCCGAGCCAGAAGAAGAAAGTGAACCGCTGTTCCCTTCGACGCAATCTGAAAGCTGCTGTGTCTTCAAGAAACTGATCCAAGAGAGGACCTGGCTAGGAGACCTCTTCCCGACATACGAGGGACCATTGTGCACCAGCTAACCTTCGCCAAAGCACCCTGGTAGTCTGTCCTCGAAAGGCTGCCGACTGGAGACTGAGACCGAAGCGGCCGGACATTGAAGTCCCTCACCATCGTCTGAGATTCAGAGGTAACGCTGTAACATGTTGACCGGAGACGCAACCCTCCATTGCCTAAGACACTTTGAATCAGGGACTCCCTTGCTCATCACAGTCGAGCACTTTCGTCCTGCCGGAGAAAGTCAAGGACATCGACGACCGCACAGAATCCGCCGGTGGGTTTCCCGCCACCCGAAGACCTGAATGAAGCCAACGAAGATCCGCAAGCCAGCGCGGTCGAGTCCCGTTCACAGACGCTGACGACCTGGCGCCCTAGCTGGGCCAAAGTTCTTCATTGACTCTTTGTGGCAACAAACTATTACCACGAGGTGCACCGCATGCCTCATCTTCGCAGGACGTCCACGACCGATCGTCGACGAGCACCGACAGGACCGAAGCTGCTGCCCCAATGCCTTTGTTCACCTTTTCTTCGTGGGATCTCGATGATCCGTGGCTCCTGCCTTAAAGGGAGTCCCTCAAGAAGGATCCGTAGACAACGTGACGTCGAACTCTGCTAAACCAGGTACACTGGGGTGGTAGAACTTTTATAGAAGGAAATAAGCCTATAATAGACAATATATGGACTGGGCTTGTCAATATACTTTATTTTACAGGTTGACAGGTGGGGGGATCCTCATACAGAACTGTGTCTAGTGGTAGGGGCCCAGTATTCTGCCAATTGTTTAACCAACTTGTTTCCCTCCTAAGTCCATTGTTGGTTCACTTAATTAATTGATTTGTATGCCATTTGAACGGTTTACAGTTGATGCATTTTAATGGTATCAAATAATTAATTGTGGTACCACATAGAGACTGTATATATTTATCATTTTAGAATTACCTGAGCACAAAGTTTGTTATTGATTGTGTACATAACTTGAGACTTATTTATATAAAGAACTGTGTTATCACTAACATAGTGTGTGGACATTCCTTTGTGGGTGCTTGGGGACTACACTGTACTTAAGAACCAGCCTGCATCACATCCTGAGAGCTTAAGCCTTGATTGCTCATCCATAGCTACTTAATAGAGAATCTTGGCTGGGGTGCTCTGTGCTTCTACCCTGCCATATAGAAGGCAGGAGTACAGAAAAAAAAAACCTCCAGTCTAATATATGACAAGTGAAAACTTAGCTTGGGAGTCTGGGAACTGCATACATCGAAAGTTAAAAGTATGAAGGAGTAAGACTCCACGTGAAAGCAAGAATGGAACAAGGAATACTATATTTGGCAGGTGAGAAAACCAAACATACCAAAGTTTCCATTGAGAGTTTTGGACCTGCACCCAAAGAAGAGACCAAGGATAAAAGGGTCTGGGACCCCAATTAGAAATAACAGGGGCTGGAGCCCTACACAAGAAACAAGGCCAATATATGAGATAACGGAGTATTCGCAGGAGAGTATGCCGAGACTCCTCAAGTCATGCTAGTATCGTATTTGCACCCAAATAGAAGGTTGGAACGGAATGAGTTTAAAACCCCTGAGACTGAGGAATGTATTGTACTGTTGAAGAAACTATTGTGTTTTGCATGTGAAGAGACAGGAAAGACATTTATCATTTTGTCATCTAGGGGAAAGGAGCAACACCCTAGTATAGGAACATTATTTTCCTGAACATTGGTTTTAAATCCTTTGGAAAGCCGACTGGCTGAGAACATTTATGCTGCCTTGATGAACACTGTTTCATTTAGAGTGATATCACCCTTGCACATTTTGTTAGTTTGTAGTGTGAAGGACAGAGATGGGTCTTGGGGATGTGAAAGGGACAGACTTTATACTTTTGGGTATCCTGACTGTTTTCACTAGTTCTGTTGAGGCATGGAAACTCCTCTTAGATTTAGGGACAGAGAGAGACCCTTTCCCCAACCGTTCGTGATCAATAAAACTCTATACCCAAAAACATGCCACCCTTGTTTCTGAGCCTTACTTCTGGTACCTCAACACATTATCGTCCCCCTTGTGTATCTGCTACCGATTTTGCGTGTGGAGCCGTGTTTGAGGTTGCTATACTGGGATTCACACTGGCTTACTGTTCCTTCAAATGACTATGGACTTGGTGTGTGATCGCCCCACTCACCCTCTTTTTATTCCTCTCTTTTGTGCTTTGCTCAATTCTGTCTTTGTCGCTTTATTTTAAATTTATCACTGGTTCAGTGTGCTTGTTTCGAATTCATAGTTGGAAAATTGATAAATAAAGTTGAGATAAAAAAGTCATAATTTCAGAGCTGAAATGTGCCGCAGGTCTTTGGCGGGTGTGAAACTTATTTTCAGCAATAAAAACAAAAGTTACTCACTGCAGCGACTACTGCACCCCAAGTTCACAGTCCCTTTTTCTCAATATAATTAACGGAACATGTTGCAAAACCACATTACAATTTAAAATCATTGCCAAGGCACATGCACCCCGCCTCTCATACAGGACTGATCTCGGGCATACTCCCACCCCAATTGTCAGTCCTTTTTCCAGTGTGAAACACTGGAGATTCATTATAGGGGACAAAGGGGAGAACCATACAGTAATCACTGCGGCAAGTAACTTTAATGTTCTTCTTACTCCTACATCGCTACACTTTCCTCCATACTTTAGGGAGATTGAAAAGCATCCTACAAAATGAGAGGATAATTCCTTATACAGAAACACGGTCGAACTTTGAAAAGCTCAGAAAGATAGGTTGATTAAAAAAATACTGTGTTCTGCCTTGGAACTCAAATTCATCAAAATGTCCTTACAGGAGGTGTGAGATTTAGACCAAGTCACTGATTAACCTTTTCAACCAGGGACAATGCCTCTTGTAGGTCACAAAAAGCTACTTTTGCAAGCATGAAATGTTCATGCATGTATTCAGTTCAAAGACTTTTCTCCGATTCTAGCATAGCATTCCAATATGGACTACATTGCCTTGCATGTCTTCAGGGTGAAGACCCTCCAAAGAAGACAAAAAGACTACCTCAAGTGCGGCTATCTCTTGTATGCTCAATATAACATGATTGGGCCCTACTTAAATCCAGATTATAAAGCTTTTATTCCACGTCTGAGTCAGGGTTATGAAAGAAGATCAGTGATGGAACTTCATGGTTCAGATGATCGTTAAGTGTTTTGGGAAAAAACGGAGAGGGAGTCAGAAGAACCACATTGTCTTTTTGAAAGATCAAAAAAGGGCTCATGGAACAGAGCAGAAGTTATTCACCGACTCTGTATGCAGATGTAACTACTACCATAAAAGCAGTCTTTCAAGTTACTCATCTTAAACCTGCTGAAGCTGTGGGCTCCAATGGACTGCGTCAGAGAGGACATTAGCATATTCATATCCCATGAGGGATGTAAAGAACCAACTTGAGGATAGAGACTCACACGGCCATTAAAATATCCAAATTGTCAAGAGTCAAGATGTTTGCTAGTATAGTTTACTGTTCCCTGGTGCTTTAAAGTTCACCACAAATCGGGTCCCCAAGGATGATTCTGCTAAGGACAGAGAATGAGAGATTCATCCATACCCATCACCCTCTGCCTCAAAAGAGAACTGCCAGAGGGAAACCAGTCATTTTGAGAAAGGCTGGGACCAGACGCTGTTCTGCCACTGTAGAGATATGAGAATTAAGTCAAAGATACAGATAAAAAAAGAGAGAATTAAGTCAAAGCACACACTGCAACTCTGTTTGTGCAGAACCTTTGCCATCAGCGGAAGGGAAGGAAGGTATAACGAGTCCGCTGGTCCAATAGAAGGGGAAAGTTGTTCCCTAGAGAAGCTGTCCCTACCCCTTTCCAGGATGCGTAAAGGGGGTGGAGACCTTTCAATTGTAACATCGGCCTGAACATTCAGCTCCACAGCCAGTTGCAACGCTAATAGAAATAGGAATATGCCACGGTTGATGCATGGCTTTCAAAGAACCATTACTAAGTTGCAAATCTGATGTGACTGTGCCTACCTATTTGTTCAAGTAAGCCATGGCTGCTGGATTGTCTGTCATGATCCGCACCCTGGAAGTACCTACTGATAGAAGAAAAGCTTTAAAGGCCAGAAGAATTCCCTTGAGTTCCAGAACGTTTCTCTGCCAGGCCCCAAAAGTCTTACACCTGTAGATGGTGCATTTTAGCTCTCTGGCCTGTGAAAGAGGAGTCCATAGTGACAAAAACCTCTGGACCTCGGACGAAAAAAGAAACTTTGACAGAGTTTTTAACCTCCTTCATCCACCAATGAAGTTTTGATCTGACTGATTCAGATGCTGGAAGCAACATTGATTGTTGCTGCATGTCCTGAACCCAACTGGAGGCCAAATTAGTCTGTTTCTATCGCATATGAAGTCTTGAGAAGGTTACCACAAGAACAAAGGATGCCTATTGATTATGAGTGTGGAAACATGTGGGGTACTGCATAACTTTCAGAAGTGTGTTGCTTGGCTGTCCAAATCCAGTAGTGAATCCCCCAGTTGCCTGTAATTCCCAGTTTCAGGCTGGTATAAGACCAATGCCTGGGGATTAGGTCAATCTGAAGCCAAAAGGGTATACAAAAGACAAGAAAATAGCCACCAGGATCCACAGAAAGACACAAGATTACAACTACAGAGCCTATCCTTCCTAACATGTATATAATCATTTGGAGAAGATGAAGAATGATTGAACGAGAACAAGTTACTTACCCCTGGTAAAGTTCTTTCGACTGGATGTTCCTCCCACGTATTCCTCATCTTTTGATATCTTCCCTTCCAGCTTCAGCTGCTTCGCAATTGTCTTTTTTCGGCAGAGAGCACTGTGCGTTGATGCAGTCTACTCGATGTCCCTAAAGCACGTGCAGAACCCCTTTTAGCTTCAGTTCCGTTTTTACGCCTTCCTCTTGCAGAAATACCAGCATCTGTGAGTCCCAGACCGTACCAGACTCTGAAAGAGCGTTAAGTGTAATGCCTGAGAATTCGACAGCGGTGTAGGTTGGGAGCGGCACGGGGGAGTATGCGGGAGGGACATCCAGTCGAAAGAACGTTACCGGTGGTAAGTAACTTGTTCTTCGAATGGATTGTGTCCACTCACGTATTCCTCATCTTTTGATAGACTCCCAAAGCAGTGTTAGGTTTTGGAGGAGGGAGTAAGAATTTTCAGACTTAAAATTTGTCATTGATTGAATGTAGGATAGCTTTCCCAAATCCTCCTTCTTGGCTAGAGGATGAATCCAGACAGTAATGTTTAGTAAATGTGTGAATGGTAGATCAAGTGGCTGCCGCATAAATGTCTTTTATCTTTGCAGAGCAGAAGATGGTGCTACGCCCCTTGTGGAATGAGCTCTCAGGCCTTCTGAGGGATCTTTACCGGCCAATCTGTAACATTCGGTAATAGCAAGAATGATCCACCTGGACAAAGTTTGTTTTGTAGCTGAAAGACCCAGTTTGTGTGCAGTGTACCCAATAAAAAGCTGGTCATGTTGACATATTTTCACAATTTGTGAAATGTAAAAGCTCAAAGCCCTTTCTTGGATCAAGCCTATATAGCCTTTCCTCTTCCTTGCCTGGATGAAGAGGCGGATAGAATGTAGGAAGCACGATTTTCTGGGATACATGAAAATCGGAAACAATTTTTCGGCAAAAACGAAGGTTTAACCCTAAGGACAACCTTCTCCTTGTAGAAAATAGTAAATTGAGGCTTACTACATAAGGCTTGCAACTCACTCACCCTGCGGGCTGATATCAATGCAACTAACCAAATAGTTTTGAAGGTTCGTAGTCTTAGTGGGTATGAATGGAGTGGCTCAAAGGAAGCACACATTAAAAATTTCAACACAAAATTAAGGTCCCAAATCAGTACTTGAAAAGGTGTAGGAAGGAACACGTTAGTGAGCCTTTTAAGAAATTGAATGATTAACGGCATCTTGAAGTAAGATACCTCTTCTGATGTACGCTTGAAGATAGAAAGCGTTGCCAAATAACCTTTTATTGTTCCAAACTGGACCCCTAGATTTGCTAAATGTAACAAAAAAAGATAACACCGTAGGTGTCTTGCATTGAAAAGGGTCCACATCCTTTTCTATATACCGGCTGCAGAATTTATTCCAACGGTAAAGGTACAAGGATTTCGTTGCTGGCCTTCTTGTCAAAAGCAAAATCTCCATTACGTCATCTGGGAGGTCCCAATCCTTACATCTCAACCTCTCAGAAACTATGCGTGAAGGTTAAGTGCCTTGACCTCTCTTTGCAGAAGACACATTGGAGGGCACATGGACATGTCCAGTAGGTCCGGGTACCACGTCCTCCTGGCTCAATCCGGGCAATTAGGATCATGGATTTCCAAACTTTCTCAACCTGCTGATCACGTAAGGAATGATGGGTGTCAGAGGAAAGGCGTACAGGAGTGGAAACTCCCAGTCCACTATGAACGCGTCTCCTAGAGCTCTTCTTTGGGGAAATTCCCTGGAACAGAACAGTTTGTGCTTCTGGTTGACACGTGTCATGAACAGATCCACTTGAGGGGTTCCCGCAAAGGGTGAAGAACTCTTGAAGGAGTTCCTGAGATAGTTCCCATGGGAGACTGTGCTCTGCCTGCTCAGAGCGTCCACCGCCGTGTTCTCCTCTCCAGCTAGGTGAATCACTTATAGGGAGATTCCTTCTTGAATTGACCAAAACCAGAGCTGCATTGCCTCTCTGTACAGTGTTAGAGAACCTACGCCTCCTCTTTTATTGAGCTAGTACATGGCCACTGTGTTGTCCGTTATTATCAGGACATTCTTTCTCCGTACAGAGGACAGAAAGCCCTTATGCGCTAGTCTGATTGCCCTCCGCTCCAAAAGACTGATGTGGAGTTTGGACTCCGATGGAGACCAATGACCATGAGTGAGGTTTCCGTCACTACTGTCATCTATAGTCATGGTTGCCAAAAAGTTTCTCCCTTCAGAATGTTGTCTTCGCAGGCCCACCACAAAAGATCCTGCCCTACTCTGCTCGGAACCTGAAGAAGGTCTGACATCTTGCCTGAGAATTGAGTACACTAAGTCCTAGAGGGATCTCATTCTCAGGCGAGCCTGTGGCACCAGGAAAATGCAGGATGTCATGAGGCCAAGCAACCTCACAAAGTCGAAGGCCGGAAGACACTGGGCACTCTGGAATTCGGTGACAATCTGCAGAATTGGGTGGAGAGGCTTTTCCCAAGGATGCATCCAAGACCGCTCCGATGAACTGGAGTCTTTGAGATGGTATCATGTGGGACTTCTTGTAATTGAGGGAGAAGCCCATTCCATTCTGTGGAGAGAGTGGCAGGTGATGCTGAATGTGCCCTGATCAGACAATCGTCCAGGTAGGGGTAGGCTTAAATCTCCCCTTCTCCTGAGACTCAATGCCACCACCGACATTAGCAAATGGTGGAGTGTCCTGGTCCGCTGGCTCATACGCTTCATAAATGGCAAAGGTGTGTAGGATTTTTCAACTTGTTTAGAAGTTATCGAACGTTTAGTGAGCAGAGGCGTTGATGGCTTCGACCCTGATGGCGTCGACGTTTGACAATTTTATCAACGATTTCGTCATCGACAGTGTGATGCTAGAAATGCCCTCCGTATCCTTGTCCTTTACTGCTTTTCATCATGTGTTCTGTCGTATTTTCCGCACAGGAGTTCATGTGGGACTCCTGGCGGTGCAGCTCTCTCTATTGGATTTTGGCACGCATGGGTGGGGGTACAACCCTGTGCCCCTAGTGTATGTTTTTGCTGAATTGACTGGTGCCCTGAGCGTCCTCCATTTTGGGATGCCCAGGCCCTGTCATTGGAATCGGTAGATTCCTGATGGAGATAAGATGGCCCCGTGGCCTCTTGCCTTCCATCGCCTGTTACCTTGATCTTCCCGAAGTCCCGGGAAGCCCTGACTCTGTCCCTTCCCACTGACTGGCAGTTGGGTGGAAGTTCCATATATGGTAGTGTGTGGAAGTGCCAACCAGACTGGCTGGAGCCTTCCCAACTACCGTATGCTGTGGGTACGCCTGTGGGTGGGACCTGGGTGAATGGAGTGTGTGACAAATTTGCACTTCTTGTTGTGGATGTCTAGTTTCTGGTGTTTGACACCATGACTGAGACAGCCCTGCCCGAAACTGGTATGAATGCAGTGTGTAGTGTTGAATGGCGTGGCACTTGTCCGAATCCACATTCTGTGTTGTGAATGTCTGGATGGAGAAGAATGGCCTGAATGCACTGTGCGTCTGATTGGCTGACAGACTGCTGAATGCCCTTCGTAGTGATTGGATGCTCAAGTGTGACCCAGCGGAATGAATGGGAGATCAACAGTATATCTGGGGACCTCTCACTGCTAAGAATCGTGTTCGGAAGTGTTCAGAGCTGAAGTCCAAACTACGAAGAGTAACTGGAGTGAAACTGATGCTTGACCTTGAAGCCCTACTGGAAGAGAAGAATTGCTGTTGCTCTCCTTCATCAATCTGAAAGCTGCTGTGTCTCCAAGGACTGACCCAATGAGAGGACCTGGTAAGGCGCCCTCTTCCCGAGCTATGAGGGACCATCGTGCACCAGCTGATCTTTGCCAAAGCTCCCTGGTAGACAGACCTACGACGGGCTGCCGACCAGAGATGGTGACTACCACGGAATCCCAAAGAGAAGTGCCCGGACTGTTGTCCGCCACTGTCGACAACAGCCATCGCCGACCGGAGCCGCCGTGCTGCCACTGCCTAAGAACCTTTGATCCAAGGACGCTCGCGTCTGCATCATCGCCCGTCTGATCCCGCTGGAGAAGGCCAGACTGTCGACGCAGCGAGAAGCATCCACCGGTGGGTTTCCCGCGACCCAAAGACCACAGAGACACCGACGACTCAACGCCCTTGCTGGGCCACAGTTCTTCAAACTCTTTGCGGTCCAGAACTATCGACATTGAGGTTCCCCCACACGCCTCTTCCTGGCAGGACGTTTATGCTTCCCAGTCGACGAGCACCACTAGGAAAGAAGCTGCCACTTCACTGTCGTAGCTCACCCTGTTCTCCGTCGGACGTTCGGCGACCCGTGACTCCTGCCTTAAAGGAAGGGCACTCAAGAAGGGCTGTCGATTTCCCGACGAGGAACGCTACAACGCCAGGTACTTTGGGGTTGCAGAACTATTGGAAAGTCTCGTGTGAACAATATATGGACTGGGCTTGTGATATATCTTTATTCTACAGGTTGCCCAGGTGGGGGGATCTCCACACAGAACTGTGTCTAGGTATCGGAGCCAGTATTCTGCCAATTGTTCTAACCAACTGCTTTCCTCTCATCTCTATTGTTGGTTTCACTTACGAACTAATTTGTGTGACATTTAACCGTACAGTTGATGCACTTTAAAGAGATCTAATAGTAATTGTGGTACCACGCAGAACTGTATATTTGCCATTATAAATAACTGAGTACAAAGTGAGTTATCGTGATATTGTACATAACCTTGAATATTAATTATATAAAGACTGTGTTTTAACCATTACAGTGTGCAGACATTCCTTTGTGGGTGCTTGGGGACTACACTGTACTTAAGAACCAGCCCGCATCACCTCCTGAGAAGCTAGGTCTTTATTGCTCGACCACGCATCAATAATAGAGAATCTTGGCTGGGGTCCTCTGTGCCTCTCCTCTACCATATAGAGAGCAGAAGTACAGACCCTCCCCTCCGGACCTTTGCAGGCAGAGCACTGGAAGGGCTTGACCCTCGACTCGATGGAGTCTTCATCAATTTCTCATCATGTCGAGACTCAGGGGTTCTCGAGGAGTTTCAGGCCTATGTCCCGAGCTGAAGTCCACTCAGGATTTAGCCTTTGCCCTTTTCTTGTCGACTTTTGATGGCATGGCAGGATCATGGCCCCTTTCTTTCTCTTCTCGAACATTTTTAGCTTTTCCTGCCCGAATTTTTCCAACTCGGCTGCAGTGGAGGATTTGGTTGGGCAGGTTCTCATTCTCTCTGTAGAGCAATCAGATGAAGACGAAGAAGGCGATCTATAGTGCCTTTTCTTCGCCTTCTTCAAAGAGGACGAGGAACGGTGTGACGCTCTCTTGGAGCGAGAATGCTTATTTGACCTTTTCCTTAGAGGACAGTTGCCTCGCGTCTCATCGGTTGATCGTTTCTTCGACAGTATCGTTGATGGGGATTTAGTAGGGAGCCTACCCGTCGCTAATTGGCCTTTATGCTCCTTCAGAGCCTTCGTAGTCATAGAGCGACAGGATTTATAATCTGCTGTCCTGTGTTCCGCATCAACACACCACAGAGACACACAATGAGGATCTGTGAAATATATCTTGGCACTGCAGTTGTGGCATTTTTTTAACCCGGTCTTCGGGGTTGATGGTGTCGAAGACGAGGCCATCATACTCAAGTATCGAAGTTTCTCACAGAAAAATCAAAGCGTGCTGTATTTCACAAAGCTGTAGCTCTCGCAGAAAAAACAGAACTGAAGCTAACGGGCGCTGCACGTGCTATATATACCGACGTCGAGGTGGACTGCATTGACACACAGCGCCCTCTGGCGAAAAGGATTTTCCGAATGCAGCAGAAGCAGGAAGGGAAGACATCAAAAGAAAAGGAATAAGTGAGAGGACACAATCCATCCGAAGGAAAGCACGCCCACTAGGGCATGCACAGGCTGTAGCTCCTGCGAGTTGACTTTTGGGTGATCCAGTCTTCTATCGTTGATAGAGGCAAAACATCTCTAGATGAAAATATTGAGGGCTCACTTCCAGCCTCATGGAAAGAACAAAAAATCAAATACGGCACTAGGAATGAAAAGAGGATGGGACAGGGAGGAATACAACAATGCAGGAAACAAAGAAAACACTTGGGATGCGAGTGAGGATAAGGAAAAACGTTACCAGGCAAAAAGGGTAGCTATATTTCAACCTTTATGGCAGTGATGTAAATTGCTCTGGAAGTGTTTCTATTCTAGTAATCCCTTCCTATATGTGACATGCACTAGTGTCATCATGAAGCAGGTATCTGTTGTGACAATGGCATTCTTTCTGTTATAGTGAGGATCTTTCACTATCTCTTACTCTGTTTGTAGATCTTGAAAAATGCCAAAGCTAGTTTCCAGGGCCCTGTTTTCACATAGCGGAAAACTGATGTATGATTTGTCTCCATATTCTTTGTTTCCAAGATCTATTCCTGACAGTACTTGGGAACAGGTTGTGTGAATATCTTAGATCCTCTCTGGAAGATGAAGAGCTCTTGGATTTGGAATTTCATCTTTTATTGGCATCTTTGGGGCTGCACATAGGCATGGTCAAAGGTTATCTGGCGGCCTTATCCCTATTTAAGAAGTCACCAAATCAAGGTTCCTCCTTTTCAATCCCAGTTATGGCCCAGTTTCTGAAAGGCATTGTAAATAGGTTTCCTCCAAAGCTTTGTGGTTCCGGCCAGGGACCGGAATTTAGTTCTCACTTTTTTATGGTGCATTCCACATCCATTAGGATACTTACTCTGAAAATGGCCTTCTTTGTAGCCATTACAAAGGCAAGATGTGTACGCAAGCTTCAGGCCCTTTCCTGTCACTCACAGTTCTTGTGGCTTTTCAGAGAAAAGTTTTCACTGAAATTCTGTCCAAAGTTCTTACCTAAATAGTCTCAGAATTCCATATATCCCATGGGATAGAATTGCCAGTGTTTTAACCACAGCCTCATCCTTCCAAAGAAGCAGAGAGACAACACCGGCTCGACCCGAAGCAGGCGCTGAGCTTTTCTGTGGCTAGTAAGGCAGTTTTCAGACAAGATGACCAATTATTTGTTAGCTTTTCACAGTCAATGAAAGGACTGGCAGTGACGGAACAGACAATTTCCTGCTGGAAAGTCCTCTGTATCGCCAAGTGTTTTGAGAAGACGGGAAGGAATTGCCTTCAGCCATCAGGGCACACTCGACTAGGGGTGTGGAAACCTCCTCTGCGCTGAGGAGTGCCAGTGAAAGACTTTCTCGCGAATATGGAATGGGAATTTACAGCACAAGGGTTGCAGTTCGCTAAGCCTTCTGGCAGATGTGATTGCGACCAAAAACGCAGTTTTAAGGGACAACATATGCAAAGAACATGAATGCATAGGCTCAAACAGAGCCGCCATCAAGAAGGTCAGAACCAGATTAAGATCCCAATCTGGGGCAACAAAGGGGGTTGGTGGAAACTTGTTGAGAAGGCCCTTCAGGAACTGGGCCATGATCAGAATGGTGAAAAATTATTCTTAGTCTGGGGACCCCTTGTACATAGACAGGGCCGCCAAATATCCTTTTTCACTGTGGCAACCTTAAGAAGCCAGTGACAGCAGGATAGGGTCAGTCTCACGTTCCCTGCACCATGCCTCAAATGTTCTCCACCTGCACGCGTACAGAGATCTAGTAGAGGAGCTGCGTGCGGCCAGCAATACCTGAAGCACCTCCTGAGAGGTCCCTATCATCATACCTCATCCTTGCATGTAGATTGAGTGAATATGGGGGTCGGGTGGAGCACAATACCCTCTGACTGGGTTAGGAGATCCCGACACTGAGACAACCAGTGAGGCGGGCAGATGGTCAAATCCAGGAGATCGGAGTACCATGTTCTCCTCTCCCAATCCGGGGCGATCAGGTTCATGGATGCTTGAAATCTCTTCAACCACCTGAGAACCCAAGGAATAATGGGAATCGGAGGGAAGGCGTAGTGGAGAGGGAAGTTCCAATCCACCAGAAACGCATCCCCCGGTGCACCTTTCGCTCGGAATTCCCCCGAGCAAAACTGTTTGTGCTTCCTATTGGTCTCCGTGGCAAACAGATCCACTGCCGGGATACCCCAGAGAGTGAAGACCTCCTCTAGGACCTCCTGGCATACTTTTTTTTTTCTTAAACTAGTTTTTATTTTGGTTCACATCCTTACCTCTTCAGACCACAATTTGATACATGTCACAGAATTAATACATTGACAACAACGCTGCATACATATGTTACATCGGTAGGTACTCCTCCACAGGCACTTTGGATGCCCTCCTCTTCTCTCCACATCGTGTCCTCACCCTGAACATTGCACCCTGTTTTTCACCCGATTCCATCCCCCTTACTCCGATGGTGCATCCCTTGCCACCAGGTACGCAGTTAGCGGACCCCAAATACATTTAGGCCTGTTTTGTTGCCTGCATAGGGCAGCGTAGTCTCGGTCTGTAGCACTCAGCCAGATCAAGTCATTGATCCATTTATTTACCTCGGGAGGGATGGCATTAATCCAATTCATTAGAATACATCATCTGGCAGCTATTTTGCACGTCGCCAGAAGTTTGCAGTGCAGCCTGGCCACCCTGGGTGTCCACTCAAACATACCACACATCACTATACACGGGATAGCCAGACCCACCACCTCGTCTTCATCACTGCCTCCCAGTAGGGGCGCAGCTTGTTGCATGACCACAGCATGTGTACCATGTCTGCCGGATCCGCACTGAACCATGGGCATGAGGCTGGTTTAGTATTGTCATATTTATGTACCCTTGCCGGTGAAGAACAAGTTACTTAACTTATCTGGTAACGTTCCATCAATGGGATGTTCCTCCAACGTATTCCACATCTATGACAGGTAATGACCACAGCTGTGCTGCTTCGGAAAATTTTTCGGCGTAGGTGTCCTGCGTCGATGACATCGATACGTTGTCCCTCACGGGTCTCCGTCGAGGGTCGATGTCACGGGATGTTCTATATAGGACGCATGGCGCCCGTACCTTCAGTTGTAGTTTTTTCCCAGAATGTGTGGCACCAATCTCCTGCCAGTATGACTGCAGAAAGCCTTGCGGAAACGTAAGCTGCAATCGCATAAGAAATTCTGTAGAGGGGATGGCTGGGAGGGTTCGATGTGGAATACTTCGGAGGAACATCCTATCGAAAGAACGTTACTAGATAAGGTAAGTAACTTGTTCTTCGAGGGGATTGTGTTCTCTGACGTATTCCACATCTATGACAGACTCCCAAAGCAGTACCAACGTATGAGGTGGGGAAAGAATTTACAAATTTAGAATATTAGAATGCCCAATCAAATTGCTGAATAGAGGACTGCCTTACCAAAGGCCAAATCCTGCCCATGGATAGAGTCCAAGGAATAATGTCTCACAAAAGTATGGATAGAGGCCCATGTGGTTGCTTCGCAAATATTGCGAATCGGAACGCCCCCACTGTAGAGCAGTGGAGGCAGCCACAACCCTAGTAGAGTAAGCCCGTAAGCCTACTGGAGGGTCCTTTCCCACCAAATGGTAACACTCAGAGATCGTCAAAATGATCCATCTGGACAAGGTCTGCTTGGAAACAGGCTGGCCTAAACGCCTTCCAGTATAACCAACAAAGAGCTGATCGTCCACTCTGACCCGGGACATCCGTGAGAGATAGAAACTCAAAGCTCTCCTAGGATCCAACCTATGGAGCCTCTCCTCTTCCTTACCAGGATGCGGAGGAGGATAAAACGCCAGAAGAATTACCTTCTGGCTCAAATGGAATTCCGACACAACCTTCGAAAGAAAAAAAGGCTGCATCTTAAGGACAACCCTGTCCTTGTGAAACACAGTGAATGGTGGTTTGGCGGAATGTGCCTGCAACTCCCTCACTCTGCGTGCGGAAGTAACCGCAACTAAAAATAAAGTTTTAAAGGATAACAGTCGCAATGGACAAGAATGTTAAGGCTCAATCGGAGCTCCCATCAGGAACTTTAAAACCAAATGCAAATCCCATCCCAGCACCTGGAAAGGCGACAGTGGAAACACATTAGTTAGCCCTTTTAGAAACTGTGAAATCAAAGGAATCTTAAAATAAGAACATTCCGCAGACGAGCGCTTAAATATAGACCACGCCTCCAGGTAACCCTTAATGGTACCCACTTGCAGGCCCTTGAGGGTTAAGGAAAGCAAAAAAGACAAAACCAAAGGAATGGAACATTGGAAAGGATCCGCATTCTGTACCATGCACCAGTCGCAGTACTTTCTCCAACGGCAATGGTACTTGGATTTCGTTGCAGGCAGCCTGGCCGAAAGCAACACCTCCATCACGTCTTCGGGGAGGTCCCAATCCTTATACCTCAACCTTTCAGATACCAAGCATGAAGGCTGAGAGACTTGACATCTGGATGGAGAACCCGACCCCCCTCCTGTGAGAGCAGATCGTCTCGGTAGGGAAGACGGAGTGGGGGGCAGATGGACATGTATAGAAGGTCCGGGTACCACACTCTCCTGGCCCATGCTGGAGCAATGAGGATCATCCGGGAACCGAACCTCCGTATCCTCCGCAACACTTGCGGAATGACAGGGACTGGAGAAAACGCGTACAGCAGTGGGAAGGACCACTCCACTACAAACGCGTCCCCTAAGGCTCCTCTTGGAGGAAATTCCTGCAAGCAGAATCTTTCGCACTTCATGTTGACACTAGTGGTGAGGAGATCCACTTGTGGGGTTCCCCAAAGGGCGAAGATCTCCAAGCCAGCTCCCACTCGTGAGAGACCGTGCTCTGCCTGCTCAGAGCATCCGCCGCCGCGTTTTCGTCTCCAGCCAGATGAACTGCCGAGATCGAAATTTCCTGCTGGATGGCTCATAACCAGAGCTGCATCGCCTCCCTGCACATCGGGAGTGACCCTGCCCCCCCTTTTTTGTTGAGGTAGTGCATGGCCACCATATTGTCCGTCATAATCAGGGCATTCTTCCCCCAAACAGACGGCAGAACAGCCTTCAGGGCTAACCTGACAGCCCGCAGCGCTAACAGATTGATGTGGAGTCTGGACTCCGACAGAGACCAACGGCCACTGGCTGTCAACTCGTTGGCATGAGCTCCCCACCCTGTGAGGGATGCGTCCGTCACGATCGTCACCTCCGGCCACGGTTACCACAATGGAGCTCCCTTCATCAGATTGCCATTGACGGCCCACCACAGAAGATCCTGTGCGGCCGAGGGTGGAATCTGAACGAGATCCGACATCCTGCCAGAGAACTGCGACCACTGCATCTTGAGCACCCACTGCAGAGATCTCATCCGCAACCTGGCCTCTGGCACCAGGAAAATGCAGGAAGCCATGAGGCCGAGCAACCTCAAGAACTCTAACGCCGGGAGACTCTGGGCACGCTGAAATGTGTCCACCATCTGCAGAATGTGATGAGCCCTTACCTGGGGAGGCGAACACAACCCCAGGGAAGTGTCGAGCACTGCTCCGATGTATTGGAGCCGCTGGGTAGGTGTCAAATAGGACTTCTTTAAATTGAGGGCGAAGCCCAGCTTGTGAAGGGAGTGGCAGGTGACGGACAGATGATCCAGGGCTTGCTTGGGAGAACGTGCCCTGATCAGCCAATCATCCAGGTAGGGGTAGACTTGAATCCCCCCTTTCCTGGAATACGCTGTCACCATCACCATCAGCTTGGTGAAGACCCTCGGGGCGGAGGTCAATCCGAACGGCAGGACCCGAAACTGAAAATGCGAGTCGCCAACTGCGAACCTCAGGTACTTCCTGTGCTTTGGATGAATCGACACATGAAAGTAAGCATCCTTGAGGTTGAGAGACACCAACCAATCCTGAAGTTGAAGGGCCTGGAGGAATTGAGAAAGAGTTACCATCTTGACCTTGTCCTTCCTGAGGAGCTTGTTCAGCCAATGCAAGTCCATGATGGGTCTCAATCCCCTGTCTTTTTTCGGGATCAAAAAATAAGGGGAATACCATCCCTTGTTCCTCTCTGCTACAGGCACCAGTTCTATGGCGCCTTTCTCCAGCATGTTTAGGATTTCCTGCGCAAGGAGCGGATCTAGACTCTTCAAAGAGAGCTTCCCCGGTGGATTGTCGTGAGGCCTCTGCCGAAAGGGAGACAGCAGCCGTGGATTATGATCTCCAGCACGCCATTCTCCAAGATGCTGTGCTGTCTGCCCCCAACCAGCAAACCATGGGACATGGCCTCATGACTGGGCGGGCACGGCTGCGGCAGTGCCTGAGGGCAATGAGGCAACTGCCAAGCGGCTTTGGAAACTCGAGTACCTTGCTTTCCACCTCTGGTACTCCTACGGTAGCCCCTTTGACTAGCAGCTCCTCTCAATCTACCAAAGGAAGAGTAGTACCGAAAGGAACCTCCCCTCCATTGCTGTCCCCTAGGACGAAAAGGCGGAGGTTGACGTACTGCAGCGCCCAAAGACTTTGCTGCCGCTTTGGAGGTCTGCAACCTCTCAAGGCTCTCGTCAGCCTTGCTGTCAAACAGATGGACTCCATCAAAGGGCATGTTGAGAAGCTGGAATTGCACATCAGGAACAAACTCTGACTTTCGCAACCACTCAAACCTGCGTATCACGGTGCTCGCAGCCATGGACCAACTGACACAGTCTGCCGTGTCAAAAACCGACTGAACGGCTTCACACATGGCATCCTTGCCGTCCTGCACGAGGGCTAGAAAACCATCCCGTTCCTCCCTCGGGAATATGCTCAGCCGCCAAGGATGCACAATTCCACAGAGTGTGAGTGAATCTTGCCAAGCCACACACGGAGTTGGCTGCCTTCAAAGCCATACCCCCAGATGAAAATACCTTCTTTGCCCAACCATCAAAGCGCTTATCATCCCTAACAGGAGGGATGGTAGGGTACGCAGCCTGCTTTGTGGGGGCCGTAGCCGCCTGCACCACCAAACCCTCCGGAGTAGGGTGCGTCGACAAGTAGCAGGGGTCACCACTGGCTGGACGGTATTTTTTTGGAAGCAACTTATTCACTGCCGGGAGACTCTCTGGAGCAGTCCAAGCCGTCGCCACCCTTCTTTGCAAAGCCATATGAAATGGCAACACCGGGTCAGTGGGTGGACCTTGGTCCAGGATATCCGCCAGATCATCCTGCAGAATATTAACAGGTGGAGCAGACCACCCCAAGTATTCAGTCACCCTCGACATGAGATGCCTATGTGAGGATTCGGCATGCGTACCAGGCTCAGGCCTGCCAAGCTCCACCTGCGGAGAGGTGTCAAGCACTCTGGCCATACTGGCGTCATGCACAGAGTTCTTCCATCTGACTGTGACCAGACAACAGGTCATCAGGGACATCAGAAGGCACAACCACCTCCTCATCAGACCCTTCTTCCACTTCCGAGATATAATCCAAAGGTTGGAATAAATCCAATCTGGGTGGAGGAACAGAGAAGGACTCAAAAACAGGCCTCACAGTCATACTGATAGCCGTACTCAGAGTTTCAACAGCCCTCCGGGGGAACCTCCGCAAATCCTCCACAAACGACATCGAGGGCACCGATGGAATCAGCTCGACGTCGACCGAGGCGCTGATGACTTCGACAACTGCTTCGAGGCCGGAGTCCCGAGAGTGTCCTTCGACGGCCTCATCGTCGATGACTTCTTCGGAGCCTCGAGAGTCCCTCAACGGACACGGCGCTGATGGCATCGATGCCTTCTTGGAAGGCTTCACAGGTTCCGACGGTCTCAATGGCGTTGAGGACCGGGACCTGGATCTGGCACGGCTATGGCGATCAACCTTGTGCGATAGGGACCTCAACCGCTCCCGATGATCCCGCCGACCGCCCAAAGGCGTGTGAGTGGTGGCCCTAGCCCGTTCCTTGCTGGCTTCTCTCAAAGGCGTGGACGGGATAGTACCTTGCGATTCGAAAATCGCCATCATCTGCTGGCGGAATGCCTCCCATTCGCCCGGCGACGAAGACTTGGTGGGACAAGTCAACCGCCTTCTGGCGGAGTCTTCCGATGAGGACAGGGAAGGCGACCAGTGACGGTGCTTCCGAGAATGCCTAGAAGAGGCAGAGGAATGGCGGGAACCACTCCGAGACCAAGAGCCCCCGGACTTTCGCTGACGCAGAGAGTCGCCCCTCGAGTCGTCGGTCGACAGCCCAGCGGATTTCGACTTATGGGTCTTAGACACCCTACCTACTATTAACAACTTCTTCCGTTCCCGCAAGGCCTTCGATGTCAGGGACTGACAGTCATCGCAGTCATCGGTGGCGTGGCTTTCGCCGAGGCACCAGAGGCAGACGTCGTGCGGGTCTGCGATGGACATCTTGGAACCGCAGTCCCAACATTTTTTAAAGCCAGACTTTGGGGTAGAAGAAGAGGAAGACATTGTTTTCAAAGTAGAAGAAACGAGCACGCCGAGACTCCAAGCAAACACGTTTGCGGAAAAAACGGAACTGAGGCTACGGCCGCCGTGCGTCCTATATATAACATCCGGTGACGTCAATCCCCGACGGAGGCCCTCGAGCAACAACATATCTACGTCATCGACGCCGAAAATGTTTTCGAAGCAGCACAGCTGTGTTTATTACCTGTCATAGATGTGGAATACGTTCGAGGACAGAATCCCCTCAAAATATAAGCTCTATAGAGAGTTTTGAGCTGGATTAATTGCAGTCTGGAGTTGACGGCTCCTGTGTGAGTCATGCCACATATCATTTTCCATTGCTTGTCATTCAAGGTCCCCCATGCCCCCCGAGTCTACCTCCCATTTGCCTTTGCAGCTGAGGGGGGCGCGTTGTGAATCTACCTGGATGGTCCTATATATTGCTGATAATGCCCCTTTGCATCCCAGAGAATTCCTGATAAGTTGCAGTAGAGGTGTCGTTTGAGGGATGTTGGGGGAACACCAGTGACCACTCCCTGAAGGCCGCCCTCATCCGAAAGTATTGCAACCTGCATCGGGGCCCGCTTCCCAACTTGTCGGCAATCTCTTGCTGTTATACAAACGTGCCGTTAGGGTACATGTACCCCAGCCATGTTATCCCTGCCCCCTCCCAGTCCCGCACTAGGGAGGCATCACATGTCGGTGCCAGGGCCTCAATCTGCCATAATGATATACCTGGGTCAAACGGGTGGTTCACCCCCAGCCTCTTCATATCTTCATAGCCCTCCTCCAGGCGTGTACCGTGCATGCCACAGGGTCAACCTTAGACCTGATTGCTACCGTTCCGGAGATCAGCACTCCTTGTAGTGAGCGGGGTTGCACGGAGCCCCTCTCTAACCGCGCGTGAGGTGTTGGTTGCGCTCCAGGCATCCATAACTTTGCAAAGGACAATTGGGCGGCTAGGAAGTATGCCTCTGCTTCCGGTGTGCCAATTCTCCCCCTTCTCCCATGGCAACACCAGCGTCTCCCAGCTTATACGGGGGGCCTTCGGGTGCCATGCTAGTTTGATCATTTGGGAGCGCGCTTCTTGAAAATAACGCATTCCCGACCGTACTGGTATGTTGTGGAACATATACAATAACTTGGGGACCACCACCATTTTTGCCACAGCTACTCTGCTCATTAGCGTAAGCGGGATCCTACACCATTCTCTAAACGCTGGCCCATAGGGTCTGCAGGTAGTTCTTGTAATTATTATCTACCAAGGATTGAGTGTCCCTGCTAAACTTTTCTCCCAAGTACGTGACAGCTATCTGTTCCCAGCCGAACCCTTCTGTGTCCGGGAGAAAAGCCGGGTTTTCATTCAAAGGGAAAAGGGTGGACTTGGACCGGTTTAGTCTAAGGCCTGAAGCTTGCCCAAATGCAGCTATCTCCCGTGTGATTGGTGCCAGGTTAACCGCAGTATCCTAAACATATATGATTGCATCGTCTGCATACAGAGAGATTAATTCACTCAGCCCACCCATGGGTAAACCCAGGTGACCGTGATTTCTATGTATCCTACTGGCCAGTACCTCGATCGCGATAGCAAAGATTAATGGGGAGAGTGGGCACCCTTGCCCGGTCCCCCTCCCTAGTGCGAACCGTTCCGACCATGGCCTTGGAGCTTACATACAGCAGCCATACTGCACTCAAGAAATATACAGGTACTCCCACCTGGGTTAATACTTCGAGTAGGTAGTTCCACTCAACTGAATCAAACGCCTTTTCCATATCCAAAAGCGCTTCAGCCGCCTGTGTAGCAGGGTCTATCCGGAACCAGAATTGCAAAGAGGCGTCTGAGGTTCAGAGAGGTCGACCTACCAGGAATAAACCCAAACTGATCTCTATGTACTATCTGGGTGACGCAGGGAAGCAGGCGATCCGCCAGTACTTTGGCAAATATTTTCATGTCCAGATTTAATAAGGAGATCGGACGATACGCAGAGCATTCTAATGGGTCTTTTCCTGGCTTGAGTATTAACGTTATTACAGCCTCCCGAAACATTGCGGGGGGGGGGGAGAACTCCCAACACCAGTCCCTCCTCCCACACTTCCAGCATATGCTGTGCTACTTCCGGGCCACACTCCTTATAAAACTCGGTTGTTATACCATCCGTGCCCGGAGCCTTCGAAGCGGGTAAGGCCCTCACCGTGCTCAGTATGTCTCTCTCGTTAGGGGTTTTGCCGTGGCCTCTGCTGCATCAGCGTCTAATCTCGGGACTGCTGCTGCCTTGATATATTCCCTGAGCTCTTCTGCCGGTAGGGAACCTCTCGTGGTGTATAGGGATTCGTAGTATTCACGGAATACCTCAGCAATCTCACCACTACTATCCCGTCCTTAGCCCTACTTCCCTATGTCCCCGTTCGTGCCTGATCAGTGCCGACAGGTGGCTACCCGGCCTCCGTTCTTCCCCATACCTACCCCCAACTTGCAGTGGATTACCCCTCCCCCACACATAACCCCACAACGTATAGCATAGCATGGGCACCTGTCCGGGGGCGCCAGACACCACCATCCAAGTGGCCTCCAACACCACATCCTCGGAGGAGGACAAATTCAACATAACTACTTGTGGATGCCACTGGTCTGAACAGGTACATTTCTAATACTGGTTTAGCATGACCCATCTGAGCTATAGCTCAGCACTCCACGGCCCGAGGCCACCCACGTTCTAACTGTAGGATTCATGTGTCACGGTGCTCGGGCAGTCATTTTTGCAGAGTTTCAATGAATTTGTGCTCTGCTGCTGCTCAAAAAATGTACCCTACCATCATATTGGACTGAGTTTGGAGGGGTATCGCATAGAATATTGTAACTCACAATCACGTAGTGCCCTCATCGCTGCTGCAAACGACATACATGCTTTCTGGACGGCAGGGGTGAAGTCCGGGTATAATGATACCCTGCTGTTTTTAAACGAGAGGTTGTCGAGTTCCCTTGCCCTCCTGAGTATAGCATCTCGGTCTCGGTAATTGAAAACCTTTGCAATTATAGGTCGCGGGTTCTGTCCCGGTTTCGGGGCAATCTGAGATATCCTGTGCATCCTATCGACCAAGAATTGAGAAGACAGTGTTGGACCCTGCAGCACCTGTTTTATAAAAGTCTCCATAAACACTTCCATGTTCTGCTGGGGCAGTCTCCACAATCCCCACCCCCCCTTATATTATTTCTCCTCAATCACGCTTCGAGGTCCTAATTTTCGTCTCTCATGGCTCTCACCTCCGAGCGCAACTCCTGCACTGCCTGTACGGTGTCATTGCTGGTATCTTCCAGTATGCCGACCCTGGCTTCCACTTCGGAGGTCCTGCTGCTCTCTTTATCGATGCGCTCCTGCATCCTATCCACCTTGTAGGTTAAGCCGTCTAGCTTCGGGTTAATGGCAGTGAAACCAGAGCGCATTTCGGCTATTACCATGCTCAATTCCGACACTGGGGGGGTCCTTCACTTGGTCCAGCCTTTGCTCCCAAGGAGAGGGGGTAGCCACCATTGTAGGGGATCTTGACATGGCTGCTGGGGTCTCTGTTTTTTCGCAGTCACTCTTTTTGTATGAATGACAAGCGGGTCTGTCTTTTGCCCCCCCTCGCCATAATGTTTCCTTTTGCCGCCATCCTCCTGGGTCCTGGGACCTCCACCCGTCCAAGGGACCTGCACTTAGGGCTTGTGTCCTGGCTCTCTCGCCACCTTTCTGCTAAGCCGCATGGGTCCAGTGCACTTCTGTGGCTCCGCTACCTCACCAAGCCACTGGGCACAACAGGGGGGGTGTTGCGCTCCCCGTCCGACCAGGGCCGCCACCACCCGTTGCCCTGCGCACCAGTCTCCTTCTTTCACCTGTCTTCACTTGCGGGCCAGTGTTGGCTCTGCATGTGTGGCTGGGCTCCGGTGCTTTCAGTGTCCCTTTTTCTCCTGCCTCACCGTGAGATGGTTCATGTGGTTCCCAGCACCACTTCTGGTGTTTCACGTGCCCCACTATTGCGCCTCTGTTATCTCTCACCTCTGTCACGTGGGCTGCAGGTGCTTCGCACTGTCTACCTGTGCTGCTTGGCTCACCACCTTCGCTCCTGTCCTGGATTGTTTGCAGTTCACAGGCGTTGCACACTGCCCTCCATTCCGCCCCTCTGTGTCCGTGGGCCCTCAGCTTCCGCTGCCTCTCCGTGCCTCTGTTGGCAGGCTGCTAGGATTTCAGTGGATAGGCGAACCCCACGCCCTGCTCCTGATCCGTGCTTATGATTATGGCACTACTCCTTGGAGTTTGCTTTGGGCGTCCCACCTATGCGTATCTTGCAAGGCCCCAGTGCTACAGGGGCCTTGCAAGATCTGCAACCCCCTGTGCTGTCCCCAGTTTGCTCCCCATCTCCGGCAGTCCGCCACAGGGGCCTATGTACATGTCTAATGGGGGTACGAGCCACAAAGTTCCAGGCTGGGCGCATCCACCCTCTCTGGATGGCCTCCCAGTTCCCCCTCCTGTGGCGAGTGATGCCCCAGCGGGCGCGCACTCTCCTCCCCGCTCTGTCTCAGGGCTCCCCGGGGCTGCGGTCCCGCTCGCCACTTACTGTTGGTGTTCTCGGGCTCCCAGTGTCGGTGCTCGCCGCTGGCTGCTCCGCTGCGTCTCTCCTGCCGACTACTCTGCTGCCTTCCGCGTTTGAAATTGCTCGAGCTCTCCCACCCTTGGTTTGCGGTGCAATGCAGCTTTCCCCATGGCTGGTGCCACAGACTGGAAGTTCGCCGTTCCGCGGCGGGGGGAATGGTGGGCCAAGAGTCCAGTGTACCCCTACTTCTCTTCTCCCGCAATCGTTATTCGCCTGGTCCCGGCTCCCGCCTAAGGCCCGTCCCGAGGCTCTGCAGGGCCCTTTCGTGCGACCCTCACCTCACACCCCCATTACCGGGTTCTTATCATGCCCCGGGATGCCAGTGTTCCGCCCCATACACTGCAGGCTCTGACATTCGTGTCGATGATCCCAGCAGTTCTTCCCGCTTACCAGCGCATAGGCACTCGGACACCGGTCACCCGAGCTGCGCTCTCGGCCCTTCTTCACCGGTGGCGCACTTTGCTGCTACTGTGCCTCCAGCCGGGCTACCTCCTTCAAACTTCACCCACCGCATCCACGGGCGGTCCGACCCACTTCACCTCGATATGTAGCCGTTTTTGGCCCATATGGGTCAGGGTTTATCCTCCTCCCCTGTTAGGGAGAATTCTCATTTCATGGCTAATTTCCCTTACCTAATGAGTCCCTCAGCAGCTTTGCTGGATCTCTGGAGTTATTTCTTTCTACTTGGTAAGAGTGTGAGCTTTTCCCCCACTCTTACTTGTATTTTGCTATGTCTTTTTACCTGTTTTTGGTGATTGTGGACTCTGGAGTACACCACTTCAGTAGCCCCCTTCTTTTGTGTGTCACACAGCATCTTCCGTGCAGTGACACAGGGTTGTCATTCAGACTTCCCACCGACTCCATTTCTGAGGCGGACTACTGTCCCCCAGAAAAGGGTAAAGTTACCATTAACTTTACTTAGTCAAATTAACCACAGATACAGTACACCCCATCCTACATGGAGTACTGGAAGGGTTAACTCTTAGCCCTTTTTATCTGTACCTCCTAGAGCATTGTTTCGCTCTTTTAACATTAGGCATGGTGGTGGCAGTGGTATCTACCCTAATTTTCTACTGCGGTTATCTTATATAACCGTGGTAATATTGTAGGCTATTGTGTTAGCCTCAAACTTAAACCCGCTTGACCAAATGCTTTTTCTTTTGGCTCTGGTGCGGTTTATTCGCCATTTCTTTTTGTTAAACTCCTTCTTGTCTTTTACTTTGCGCGGCAAACCGGGTTTGCTTCCTTTGTTCAATGTCTTTTGGTGGGCTTCTGCCAAGAAGCCCTCCGCAAGACGCCTGGGTGTCTAGGTGGACTGAATGTGAGGGAGGGATGTAGTCACCCCCTGCACAGGGTATCCTAGGAAACCCAAGTCACACTTTTGATGATTGGCTGAGGTGGTTGTCCGGGCTGGACAACCCCCCTGCTGGGTGATTGGCAGCCACGCTGTGTGAATGGGGGATTTTCGCATAAAAGGCAGGTCTCTTGGGCTGGAAGTCAGAGAGTCACCACTGGAACTACAAGAAACCGAAGAGAAGCGGGGGAAAGGCCAACTGCTGCAACTATCCCGTCCCGGCGAAGCCCTGCTGCAGTCCTGAGCTATCTACCCTTCAACGACTAAGAGAAGATCCAGTCCGGAGTCTTCTTCCCTTGAGCCTGGCGGGGATAACCTGCTCATCATCTTCAGCCAGAGGTCCCCTTCGTGGTCGAAATCACTGCACACTGCTGTAGTGGTCCGGATAGCCACCTGAAGAGCCTCTCATGTTTTTAAGGAGTGCACCTTTTATTCATCGTCGCTGCTGCCGGCCTCATCCCTGTGTGGTGTAGACCCCCTTCATCGTCCTTCTTCGTACTGAAGCCAGGAATCGTGGGTCTACAGGAAACTACCAGAAACAACTGCCGTGGCACCAGCTTCATCTTTGAAAAGGTACTGTGCCCTGCTTGAGGAATCTTGGGTGAAATCCCTATTTCTCGCTTATAAGGCTTGCCCTTATTTTTCCCTCCCTCTTATAACTTTTGCTTCCGAACATTTGACAATATCTAAAGTACTCTTGGCAACTTTGAATCGCGAACTATCTGACATGTGATCCTCGACACAGGAACCCGGTTTCACTAGACACTGGCTCCGGCCTCTTGACTCTTGCATTTCTGTCTATTAGTGTTCTTCGATTATGTTTGCCTAACTAACATATTGCCTATGCTTTTTGCCCCCAACTCTCTCTGGGTATCTCAGGTGCTAAGTGTGTTTTTGCCCCAGTAGCATTTCTTGTCACGGATACGCGTTTATTTAGTAGACAGAACTGTCAAAAAGTGATCGCGATCGTATTCACGGTAACGTGTATTGTTCCATAATACTGGTTCTCTCAAACACAGGGTACTTACCCTGATTCCTACCGTACAAAGTGAATTGGTCAGTTGTAGTGTATTTAAAGTGTGGTTTTAATTTTAATAGAAGTGTTGTGTTGATAACGAATGGTTTTAAAATAAATGTACTTATATTTTTCTACCTGAAACCTTGAGTCAGTGTTTGCTTGAGTCACAGTAATTGTGGTCCCTTTGCGTAATCTCTTCTACTGCTCATATACTCTTGAGATAAGCCTGGCTGCTCCGCTACTGCTACCACTTTAACATAGTAGTATAGGCTTGTACCAAAGGTAGAACTTGTATTGCCACCTGTAGTCTTAATTGTGTGTAGTGGTCCCTAAGGGCACTGCACAGGATTCTGCCCAACATCCCCTACAAGGTTTCTCAGGAGCTCACGAGGATGCGGCCATCTTGGTCCAGGGCTCTCTAGCGCCCCCCGACTTCCTGGCACACTTCCCACTCGTGTGAGACCGTGCTCTGCCTCCTCAGAGCATCCACCAAGGTGTTCTCTGGCCCTGCCAGATGAACTGCAGAGACCGAGATTTGGTTCTCTCTCATCCAGAACCACAGCTGAATTGCCTCTGTGCAGAGTGGCCAAGAGTGCATGCACCCTGCTTGTTGAGGTAGTGTATGGCCACCATGTTCTCTGTCAGGACGAAGACATGCTTCCCTCTGAGAGACGGTGCAAAGGCCCTCAGGGCTAACCTGATGGCCCGCAGCTCCAGCCTGTTGATATGCTACTTGGCTTCTGATGGAGACCAGAGGCCGCTCACCTGCAAATCCTCACAGTGAGCGCCCCAAACCTTTAGAGACACATCCATGACCAACCGGGCTTGGTGCCAAGGGTCCCAAAGGGTTCCCCCGACACCGGATTTCTGTATGTGTGCCACCAGCCGAGTTCGCTGACTACTTGGCTGGACACTGAAAGGCGATCCGTGAGAGCTCCCAGATACTGAGACTACTGGTCCCTCAGGAGCCACTGAAATGATTTCATACGCAGCCTTGCCTCTGGCACTAGAAAAATACAGGAGGCCATGAGACCCAAGATGCAGAGGAAGGAAGCCACTGGAAGAGTGGCGTGGTTCTGAAACAAATGCACAATCTGGATGATGTTGCAAACTCTCTCCTCGGGAGGCAAAACCTTCCCTACCCGGGTGTCCAGGACTGCTCCGATGAATTGGAACTGCTGAACTGGCATCAGATGTGACTTCTTTAAGTTGAGGGAGAAGCCCAGCCTTTGCAGCAGTAGGCAGGTTTCTTCCAGATGAGACAAGACTTGCTCCGGCGACTTCCCTCAGATCAGCCAGTCGTCCAGGTACGGAAATACTCCTGAGGTGAGCCGCAACTACTGCCATGAGCTTGGTCAAGACCCTTGGCTCGAGGTCAACCCAAAGGGAAACTCTTTGAAATGATAGTGCTTGTCGGCAATGAGGAACCTTAGGAACTTCCCGTGCTTTTGGTGTATCGGCACATGGAAATAAGCATCCTGTAAGTCTATCGACACCAGCCAGTCCTGAAGTTCCAGAGTGTGGAGAATCTCTCTCAACGTCACTATCCTGAATTTGTCCTTCCTCAGGAACTTTTTCAAGGCCCTCAGGTCCAGGGTGGGACGGAGACCTCCTCCCTTCTTGGGCACCAGGAATTAAGAGGAATACCAACCCAACCCGACCCTCTCTGATCTGGAGGCAACTCTTTCACGGCACCCTTCGACAACAGGGCTCTCGGTTCTTCCTCAAGCTCCTTTCCCAGGTGGATTGGGGCAGGTGGAGGTCTGTCTGGGGCCTCTTTTGGGAAGGCAGACAATAACCCCACCAAATCAACTGCAGGGCCCAGGCACCGGAAGTAATTTCCTGCCACTGGGGCCAATGCCCTGCCAACCGTCCACCAACCGGTGCATCGTGGAAGGGGAAATCAAATCGGCTTAGAGGGCGCGGGTGACCCTGCCGCTGCTGTTACTTGTTGGCCTTAGAGGCCCCTCTGCCCCTTCCAGGACGCGAGAAGCACCGCTGCCCTTGCCTGGCTTGCGGAAGCTGCGCCTTCCTGCCACAGGGCATGTAACGTCTATAGCCTCTGCCCCTAGTTGCGAAGTTCCCCTCTTCTGGATATTATACCTTGTTCCTCTGTGACCTTGGGTGACTGGAAGGGCTTGAGAGGCAGTCTTATAACTATCAGACCCTGTTCCATTGTTACAGTCTTCCATAGTCTCCAGTGCCTTCCTATCTAGATTTTGTGGTTGCTTGTCCCTAGATTTGTGTTTGTGTTGCTTTGGTCATGATTTTTTCAATCGCGCTCCAGTTTGACTGAGTTTTGGGACTTTTTTGGTGTCCATGGATGAGGCTGCTTCTACATCCTTTTTCGCTGCCCCGGCCGTCGACGGTGTTACTTCTACTGCAGATTGCAAAGGTGTTGGAGATTGCTGTGTACCATCAACGTTGTCATCAGATTCTTCGTGGACAGTACTGTCGTGGACGAGCACGTCGATGAGGCTTCAGGGGTTTGATCGTCATCCACAGGCACGCCGTTGATGCCGTCATTGATTAACTCTTTGCTGCAACTTCTTTCTCTGTCGGCGAGGAGGTCGACAAAGTCTTGGAGGTGCCCAGTTTTCCAGTCGACAATGAGGGTGTCATCGACAATGATTTCTGGACCTCGGTGGAGACGGTTGTGCTCGTCGTCTGAGCACCTGATGCAGGTTCTGTAAGGAACTCATGGTAGCAACACTAAAGACAGACACAAGTGATCACAGTTCAAGGGTGTTTATTGAACTATAAATGCATGGTGGAAAAACACCTAAATCTAAGATGGGAGCAAGCGATGACCATCAAATGAAAAATAAGGCAGTCCTAGTGGCGTTGTGTCAAAATGAAAGGGCCTATACTCTGAAAAATGTATTTCCAAACCCTTACACCTAATCACAGAAAGAGTGTGGGATGGGGTATCAAAACAAAGGAAACAGTGTTCAAATAATAAGTCAGGATGTGATTGCCTCGAGGTCTCCCTTCCCCACGTTTTTATCACGGGACAAGCTGGGACTAAGGAGCAAAGCACACACTCAAGCCTTCCCAGCACGAGCTAACAGTTCCGTAGTAGCTATCAGGTTCTTCAATGGTTAAGTCTCTTTTCAATAAAAAGTCTCTCGCCTTTGAGGCCTGATGCTCTCAACAAACAAACACAAAAGTTCTGTTCTACGAACACTTTAGGTGATGGCTTCACCTCCGGGTCCCCCGCTTCTGGGCAATGACCCCTCAGAAATTGTATTCACAAGACAGTTCCCTTCTCAGTGAACTTTGGGTGATAGCTTTCCACCCCTGGATCTCCCTCAGCCGGGCTCGGATCCCAAATGATATGGGGGACACTTCCCTTTCCCTTGTCTTGCAATACTTCTTGCTTTCAAAAATCTTAATGTCTTTTACGCAGGTTTTCAGGCTTTGCCCTTCTTTGTCAGTTTCCCTCTGCCGGGTTCACTCTCGATGACTTTTCCGATATACAGTTTGTGTACTAAATTTTCACCATGCAGGATTCACTTCCCTTAGCTTTCGCAATCATCTGCCAGTCAAAGACTTTCGACGGTACAGAGGATTTTACGAGACCCCTGTATAACCTCTTTGACTGTTCTTCGCCTCTTCCCTAGGGCTTCTGGTTACAGTAGTTCCTACCTTTGGGTAAGCGCCCAGAGTTTCCTACTTGAGCACCCACGTGGTGCCATACTTCTCTGTTGCTGGTTTTCCCCTTCTTTTATCAACGTATCATTAATCCTTTCAAAGTTCAAATTAGCCGTTGGCTACTTTTCCTTCAACACAGTTCGGGCTCCTCTGGTAAAGTCAGACTAAAAAGTTGGGGGGTACACAACTGGAGGGAAAATTACACATAAATGGATTTTGTGTTAACAGCACACTTTTGGGAGCCCTGTATAACTTTCCCCCTGTCGCCAAAAATAATCTTCACCAAACTGGCAAGAGTATTTCGAGTTATGCAGACACTTTTCAGGACAGTTTGGTGCAAATTAGTCAATGGGTGTAATGGTTCAGGTTACAGGCCACCAAAAGCTGCTTTACTTACCAAACTAAGTGTTGTGAAGTACTTGTTCTGTATGCATGGAAAGCTGATGTGAGGCTGTGAAATGTTTGGTGATGAATGTAGTGTCAAGGTTCCAGCTCAAGTCAGTTGAGCCTGGGTGATGGGACCCAGTGGTTCTGTATCTAACAGCTTGCTGTAGCCTGTAATAAAGCCTATGTACGAAGCTACAGAAGACTACAGAGTTACTTTATAACACTAAGCATGGGAGTATCCAGCATTGTAAGAGGGGATGAGTGACGAAATGCAGTGTGTGCAATGCCACATGGCCTCATTCGCGCCCCCAAACCGCCCACCCCTACCCCAATCTACTTTTTTGGTAACATTAGTGGCATTTTAACACATAATAAAAAACAATTAACTGCAGGATCATTCCAGATGCAGGAAACTCATCTATTAGAGCTCTGCCAAGCCCTTTGGGGAAAAATACATGCAAACCTCCTAATTTGCATATGGATTACACCAACAGAAGTGACTTCACAGAAAAGGACATTGCAAGGAGCATCATCAGTCTTTGATACTTGGAGGCACTTCACTTCCGTGAAGTGACTTTAGAATAAGAATTGTTACATATGGAGCAACTCTACAGTCATTAGGCTTTTTTATTATAATAGCGGGATATATTAACATAAGCTTTGAAGTGAATCGGAATCACTTACAGAGCTGCAGATAAAGTACAATGTGATACAATTATTTGCCCAGGATCACACACTTTGGTTAAATGGTGAAACTGGTATGTGGACCATTTAAGCAACTGCACACATCTTCCTAGGTTTAGTTGATATAGATATTTATTGAGGTTTTGCTTTACATTTCATGTCCTTAAATATATTTATAGCAATGCCTTGGAAGTAAACCACATTACGTAATAAACTAGCCTTTCTTAGTAATCTAACCCTACACTATATACAATGTCATAGAAATATGTTGAGCAATGAGAGTATGGCTTTAGTTTTATTCTGCCCATCCTGCATGCAAAGTCACAATAGCATTGTGCAGATTAATGTGAGTCTAACAAATCCCCCTTGGGTTTTAAAGACATAGTAATTATTTCAGGAAGCATGCAACATTATGCATCCTTCTCACTTCTGATCACTCCCTCCCATTCACATTTCTAAAGGGACAAAAGTCCCTGCTAATAGTATCCACCCTCCCTCCTATCAGTGCCTAATGGCTCATAATGTAATGCTCTGTTGACACAGAGCAACATGAGGACCCTCTGCTACCCGCGGCTCCTTGGGACATTGTCCTGGCAACGGGACAACTCTACCGTTCGGAATAGGTAAGGTGTCCTGCTGCCAAGACAATAAGCGTGCTGAGCAGGAATAGCTCGGCACACATTGTCCTGCCAGGGGCACACCTTTCCCATTGGGTACCCTCTTTGAGGTGCCGAATTGGAGAGGTGACCTATGGACAAATGTCCCGGTTTGGCTCTTACAAGAGCCACGGGGGGGCAGCTTGCCCCCCAACTCTCCCGCTCGGTACTCCACTGCTTGAAGACAGGAAAACATACCTTAATTTTAATCAGTCAGCATCTCGTAGAACAAATCTATCAGCACATACACAAATGAGGCGCTGTGCAGAACCAAAGTTTGCAGATAAATGGCATTTAAAAATCTATACCAAGTATACCTGGTCACCCACTGCACTGCATTAAGCCGATGGCTTCTGCCTTAGAAAAATCAAGGGAATTGCTTTCATTCCAGTGAATCTGTTCCTTTCTGCCATGGCTTTGTAGTACAGCTAGGTCAAGTCAACGTAGCCCAAAATGTCAGGGATCAGAGGGTTATAAAGCCTGGTCTGCTCAATGGACATTGCGCCACTGTTTTCATGTATTATTGTGTATGTACATATAAATGTTGTGTGCACACAGTGTAGGTCAATGGCGGTGCTGGGTGCATTTGTGTGTGAGTGAGTGTGTGCAAGCACGTGTGTGTTGACTTTTGTGTCTGAATGAATAATAAATAATGCATTGTTTGTATGTTCTGGGTGGAATGAAGTTTGTGAATGTTATGTTGTGACAGTTGGTGCATGGCAGGCCCGGCTGAAGATGTGAGGGGGCCCAATTGAATGTTAAAGATACGCCACCAGTCTTATGAAAGCTATGACAGAGCGTTGGCAATGGACTCTTCTGGTGTAGTAGTTTAGTGTTATCCCTCGGAGCCACCATCTGCCCTTCCTCCACCACACCCCTTTCCTTCAGTTGTCATGTCCCCCCAACATTTTCAGCAAAGTTACTCCACAGCTCACAAAGAAGCGTAGCACTGGCGGGCAGATTCCTCAGGATGTGTGTGTCGAGGACATGTCTCCCAGGGGAACGAGCACTGGACTGGATACGGCCAACAGGGCACAGTTTTCCCCAATCCGGCTCCATTGATACATGGCTTCCACGCTGCAACCCCTCTGACACACAGGATCAGCGTTCTGGCACACCTCTCTCCTCCGGATCTTTCAGACTCCTCCAGCTGCAGCCTTCTGTTCCCTGGCTTCCACGAACCATCCAGCAATCCCAGCTCACTCCTTTACTATGTGTAAGGAAAGCATGGTATAGAGCAGTAGACAAAGTCACTAGATACAAGTTTCGAAAACATTTATTTCATATTTTGGTTGGGTTGGTAGAATTCCTAACTGGCCCTAACTCTAGAATGGGGGTAGACTAGACCATTAAACATATAACAAACATGTCCAACTCAGTCTAAAAATGTCTATACTAAAAATAAATAACCTCAAAATAACAAATGTGTTAAGGGAATACAGAAGGAAAACAGATGTCAGAATGGTTTAATTAACAGCTCCCTTTCCCCACGTTCATCCCTACAGGGTCTAGAGAGTTTCTTAAAATGAATAGGTGGATGGCAAAATTCGGTCTTGCACACTTTTGCTTACTGGTACAGTTCAACAGTACAATCTTAGGCTTCCAACTTCTGGTAGTTGAATCACTTCCTTAGGCTTGGTCCGCCTTGTCATCAATACTCTGTTCACATTCACTTTCTCAATTTCTCACAGTTCTGCACAGGCTTCCTTCTGCCGGGTACGAGCCAGTCTCTTATCACTTCTTCACACAGTTCTACACAGGTTTCCCTCTGCCGGGCTCAAGCCTGTCTTCTTTGTGGGGGTTCCCTTCCCCATGTTTTATTTTAGGTATCTGTTCACTGTAGAAGACTTTCGAAACTGAAAGGATTATACATAGACCTCTTCATGACCACTTCGACCTCTCTTTTACAATTTAGCAATTCACAATGTAACACCAATGCCTCTTGGTACTTGTAGTTCTTGTTTACTTTAGTTTGCCCTCTTGGCCTTTTTCAAAGTTCATACTTTGCCTTCTTGGCATATTAAATGTTCACATACTTCGCTTTCCTTTTATTCAACTTACTTTATCGTGGTTACTTTCTTTCCTTTGGTTCCCTCTGTAATCTATTTCAAATCTCATAACATTTCACAGAGACTTTCAAATGTGCAACTTCGCCTCACAGGACCACTCTGTTACTTTGTATCCTTTCCTTTTACAATTCAGCAATTGTTCTACACATTTGCGTTTAATGAGCACACGCACAACCTTCAACTTTCAAATTACAGTTGCTTTACAACCTAGTTTTTGTACTGTTGTTATATTGTAAAGCGCCTTGGTGTAAAGCGCTATATAAGCTCAATAAACATAACATAAACATAACATAGTTTCTGAGGCCATCTCCCCCAAGGACAGTTATTTGTTGTATAATCCGAGAGGACGCCCTTTGGCTAGGTTTGGCTGCCAGGAGAATATTTTGTTAGCTTTTATGGAATACCTCTGTTTAAGTAATAAAATAGCTTTTTCTAATTTCTTCGTTAGATGAAGGTTTAGCCTGCCAGCCGCTAAACTGAATGCTTTCGGCATCCATTTCTTTCATGGTATGTGATAATTCTGCTTCTAATTCTAATTTGAGGGCCATGAGCTGTTTGTGTTTTTTGGCGTCTGCAGCTATAAAGATAGCCCTTGTAGTAGCTTTACACGTGTCCCAGAAAATGATGAGTTCGGTCTCCCCCCATTAAATTTATGTCAAAGTATTCGGTAATATGTGCGGCTACTTCATCTCTAATAACATGATCCTGGAGTAAAGCAAGTGGGAATTTCCAGGACAAGAGCTGCGGATTGGCAGTTGGAATATCTAATGTTAATGTGATTGGGTCATGGTCCCAAAGAGTGATTGGATGTGTGCTAATTTGTGTTATGAAGCCCAGCAGTGGAGTGGAGGACCAAGCGTAATCTATTCCAGAGAACGACCTATGTACGTGTGAGTAAAAAGAGTAGCCTTTCTCCTCCCCCTTCAGAGCGAGCCAGATATCTACTAAGGAAAGATTTTCAATATAACTTGCAGCCTGTTCGATGTGGGGCGCAGTGTGTTACCCTTCTTCTGTCTCGTTCCGGGTCCCATGTCAGATTAAAGTCCCCCCAATATTGATAAATCACCATCCGTGAATAGCTCCAGTAAGCTCATCACATGTTCAGAAATCCATCCTCGCCTGCGCTGGGGGCATATATTGTCGCTACTGTTAATTTGATAGTGGATACCCTAAGGACCGCTAAAGCATATCTGTGCTCCCTGTGTATTTGAGTGCGAAGTATTTGAAGACCACATCGCTCTTCAACAGCTATCAAGACACATGGGTTTTGCTCGTAGCACATGCCTGAATTATTGTAGGATAATAACGTAGGCAGACTTTATTTCTGTCTGTTTTAAAAATATGGGTTTCTTGGAACACCACCAAATCCGGTTGGTGACGCCTCAAGAAGGACTCCTACGTTTTTCGGCATGTTGAGCCCCCTTACATTCCAAGTCAAGCACTTGAACTATGGTTGTATGTGAAATATGGCAAAGGGCTAAAAGAGATTGACACATTGTTAGTATTATAAATCAATAAATAGCATACTTATGCTCTGCAGGTGAGACCCCCCTCAACTAACTGCCCTCCCCACTGCCCCTGATAGCCCCTTAACATAACTGCCATCAGGTATAGCTTCTCCTTATCTCCCCGTAATCCCTTCCCTCCCAAAAGATCCCAGGTGTGAATTACAGTATCTAACATGTACCTGGGTGAACTGACCTGGATGCGATCCACCTTTAACCCCAGGAGAAAGTGTGAGAAGTCCTAGCTCCCCCATCTGTTACTAAGAACAAATACACATTCCAAAAAGAGAAGGTCACCCTCCGTCTTATTCGTGTCGGGAACCCGAAAGTCTGTTTGATCATTCTGGAGAAAGCACCCAATAAAGTCTAGCCAGGTATTATCTTAAAGAGGATGATTTAGGGATCGGGCCTCTCAGTCTTGAACGCCTATCTTCTTTTATCTGATCCCGCTATTCTTTTTCGGCCGTGTGCTGATTTGCCAGTCCCCAGCCTTGGATTTTGTGCTTCTTGTTCCAGCATTATGTTGAGCGTTTTCCAATGGCACGCCAGTAGGGTCCTCTTCTATTTGCAGCAAGGTCAGTCCTGCTTCCCTGGTCTTTATTCTATGCTGCCTGCTATCCAGGATAAATGATAGTCCAAAAGGAAAAGTCCATTTATATCTTATGCCCCTGGTTTGGGGGGCTCCCACCACATCTTGTAGGTCTCTGCGTTTTTCTAGGGTTATCCTGGAAAGATCTTGATATAGTTGAATTTCAGCGCCCTTATATGAAATTGTCGCTGAGGCCCTCGCCTCCTTAGGTAGGAGTTATTTTTGAGGATATGATGTACAGGCTGCCAGAACATCACGGGAGCAAGAGCCAGGTTTGGTTCTTTTTTATCCAACCCTGTGAACCATGTCAATGGTGTATGTCAATGGATTCTTCTCCGGTCAAGAAATGTACGAATTTCTGTACTGTGGCTTCTTTTAGTTCTAAGTCCAAGATCGTTTCTGGGAGATTCCTGATCCGGATGTTGGATTGACATTATCTATTTTCAAGATCTTCATATTGAAGTTCTAAATTATGTGTTATTCTAGATAGATCTAGTGCAGCATTGGTTTGTTTAGAGTCAGCATCCAGAGTTTGGATGGCTTGTTCATTCAGGTCAAATTATTCAGCTAAGGATGTTATTTCTTTGCTGACTTCAGCAATTTAGTTCCTTATTTTTGCCGTGAATGCTGTAAATTACAATTGAAATTTTGAAGTGAACCTCTCCTGATATTCCTGAAAACTTTTTGTGACGTCTTCCCTGGAAGCCACCATGTCTGGGGGTACCCGTGGTTGTGTTGGCGAAGAAGGGTGTTTTGGCGTACCTGTTGGCACAGAGAGGGTTTTGTTGCTTGCCCAGAGTTTATCTAGTGATTTTTGAGATTTTTGCTGAGACATGGGTTGCCCAGCTTGGTTTTGTTTATCTCTGCTCCCCGACATGCATCAACTGACGTGAAAAAGAATTCACCCTTGTGCCTGGATTAGAGCTGCATTGCTGGATTGCGCCCAGGTTTTTTTTTTTGTGCCAATGAAGATATATGGTAACAAACACAGGATCCACTGTGGGACACCCTTTAGGTCCCGATTGTTTCACTGTCAAGCCCCCTTCTCATGTGTGTGCCAGCGTAACGTACCCTGTAACAGATTATGCGTTTATATATAAGGTGCCGGGCCAGCCCCTGCTTATATGGGAACACAAATGAGTGAGAAGTTGGTAATGAGCAGGATTTAGTCCTGGAAGGCAGGTTCCCTTCCAGGTGGAGCAGATGAAGCTATGCAGTTTGCAGTTCCACGTGTCCAAATATATTGCGCTGCAGATAGCAGACAGGAGCGGTCAGAAAAGCTGTTCGCAGCGTCCGATTTCCATAGTCGTTTCAGTGAGGGATCACATGGAGAGGCCAGCTAACATCGGATGGTTGATTGCGATTGCCTGCCACACCTTGGTGTTCGCTACTAGTCACAGTGCTCCCTTTCTGATGTATGCCCCGGATAGTTCTGAATCAAATAAAAAGCTTGGTTGATCACCAGGGCATTTCACGCATGCAGTAGCGTTTGAACTGCACCCGAGAGGCCGTTACTTGGCTCTGTGTCCTCACTTCTGAAGTGGGCTCGGGGCTGGTACGGCAATGCTGTGGATAGAGTCGTCCCTCACCTTATGTAAAACGTTGCTTCCGCCTTGGTCGTCAGGGATAATGCAGAGTGCCGCCCGGATGCCGCCAGGGCACCCAAGGTTATTTGGTCCAGGGGTGTAGCTGCAGGGACCTGCGCTCAGGGGCCTGGTCGGTCCATGATACCATGGTATGGGGTTATCTGGCTGTAGTCCGATGCTGGCCTCTGTATCACTGTGGTAGGAGTGGGAGAGCAAGCGACCACTGCGGTGGCCTATTAAAGGCTGGAGAGTATTTTATGGACAATCTCCGGGTGGAAGTATCTGCTTGAAGACGGAGAGTGCTCGAACACGTCTTCCTTATACAGTGGCCATTTTGAAATCTCACTCACAGGCTTCTTAAACACTTGCTCTCCGGGTTGCTCTGCTTCTACAACATCTGCCACAATTTCTACTCCATCTGGCTTCGTAGGGACCCACACTCTTCTGCTCTGAAGGTGTCTCCGGTCCAACCACATGTTTGTTGAGCCCTTCTTGCTCTTGAGATCCACGGATTGACAACTGCTACTCAGTCTCCAACACGTTTGCTGCACGGCAACCACCGCAATCAGGCTGACAGGGGGAAAGGCTTCTCTCCTGCAAGCCTTCCACTGCGCAGTCTCTGCACTTCAGAGTTTGAGGGAACAGGACCCTCTCAGAAAACACAGGTGAAATCTGCTCTTTACATGTTCCGGAATCCCTCTTGTTCTCCAACTTCTGCTTGGTATGCCAGCCTTGGTTTGTTTTTTCATCTCCCTGCTACTACTGTTCACATCCAGTCACAGTTCCAGCTCCTTCCTCTCTCTCCTCCTGCCCGCACCGTGTCTTTTATGCCTCTCAGGTTTCTTCAGGTGTGGGCTGCTGGGATTAATTGCCTGACTATTGCATGAAATCCCTAACAACAAAAAGTTCTTTTAGGTATTTGCTTTACTCCCCTCAAAGTTATTTAAAAGTGAACCGTTGCAATTAGATGTTCCAGAGAAAGTTTAGTTATTTAAGACAGCATTTCCTGATTCCCTTACAGTATACCCTTGGAAGTAAGGAGGGTGTTAAGTTTGGACTATACAAAAAGGTCTTTCCATTGGTAATGCTTGTTTATATTTTATAATACTTGTGTCCATAAGCTTAGATCTTATATGTGGGTCAGGGACATTATAATGACAATAAGCCATTACCTCTTTTGGTAAGAAAGAAAGGTTCTTCCTTTGAGAGGAAAAATACTGTGTCTCATCCGACGGAATCCCCTCAGCACCCTGGACCTCGTATCCTCCCCAGAGATCTACCGCAGTACATCACATCTAGGTTTAGGATCAGGAAGCGTCTGCCTTTCACTGGCCACCTGGGAGGAGACTTTAGGCAGAGATACAGTGAGGGATCCGTAGGATTCTTCACACTAACCAACTGCCGGAACATGTTGAAAAAAACCCACTTTGGACACCCGATATCTGCACCAAAGACAAAACATGATGCACTGACATACAACAGGCCCTCTTCAACAAAATAACTACCCTTCAAAATAAAATATCCCAAAAAAACCCATCCCTTAACCATCCTCCTCACAATATCACTCCTTGCGAAGGACCCACTGGTTAACTTGACCCCCCGGTTTAATTTCAACAAAATCTCTACCCTTGAGCCAGAGAAAGTAATTCTTTCACTCAAGCACTCTAACTGCCAGGGAGACATCTGCCCTGCTCAGCTCATAAAAGACGCGGCTAGAGACCAAGCCCCTTTCATAGCCAAACTCATCAATGCCTCATTCAGAACTGGCACCGTCCCATCCAATCTCAAACAATCCTGGGTGCTCCCGTTACTAAAGAAACAAACTCTAGATCCACTTATACCTACTAACTACCGCCCCATTACAACGGTCCCCTTTCTGCTAAAGATCCTTGATAAAGTTGCTGATCTTCAAAGACAAAAATACTTGGAGCAACATAAACTCCTTGGAGCACGTCAATCAGGCTTCCGCCCTCAACATGGAACTGAGACTGCCCTTATCGACCTGAAGGCACAGGTAGACGAGTTGAGAGACAAGGGGAAATCAGCCTTACTCCTATTACTTCACCTCTCAGCTGCATTCAACCTTGTGGATCACAAGGTCTTATGCAGACACCTAGATTCAGCTGGCCACTTCTCTAAAGATGCTATTACCTGGATTGAGTCCATCTTAAGCAAGAGAAATATGAGGGTCTTCTCTCCCTCAGCAGCAGCAGACCCCATTCTCATCACCTGTGGCGTGCCTCATGGGTCCTGTGTCCCCCTCACCTTATACAACATATTTACCAAGCCCCTCTTTGATGATTTGGACCTTCTTGGTATCACCTACACTAACTATGCAGATGATACCCAGATTCTTCTCCCACTTTCCGGGGACTACAGAGAGGATTTGGCCTTGGTGAATAGGGTGTATCTCATCATCCAGGCATGGATGGCCACTCACGGTCTATGTCTGAATGATGACAAAACAGAGCTTATCATTCTTGGCACCCACACTAACCTAAAGAAATTAGGACAGGCTTAATCATCTTTCATTATAGACGGTAACCTTATTAAGGTGGCTAAGGAAGTAAAATCGCTTGGCTTCTACCTTGATTCTACCCTCTCCCTAGCCAAACAAGTAAGCTCTCTGGCCTCTGCCACAGCATACACATGTAAGTGGATCAGAACTGGTAAAGCCTTTCTCTCAGACGACAACTGCATTACCTTGGCAAGAGCCCTGATCCTATCAAGGCTCGACTATTGCAATGCATTATACATTGGGGCCAACAAATCTATCATCCAAAAACTTCAAATCTTGCAAAATAATGCATTAAGAGCTGCCCTTGGAGTGCCCAAAAGGTCACATATATCGGCAATAAGGCACTAAAATAACTGCCTCTCTACCCTCAATAAAATTCAATTAAAAACGGCCTCCCTGACTCACAAAGCATTGGACCACACTGCACTTAGCTATCTCATGAACAGACTTCAAAGAAAAATCTCCAACAGACCCACAAGACTTATTAACTCCAACTGCATCACCATCCCTAGATTCAAACTTTCTAAGGATGGTAGAAATAGCTTCAACGTCAAAGCTGCTCAACTGTGGAACTCCTTAACTCATCACATTAGAGACGATCAATCTTACCCTAAGTTCAGACTAAGTTACATCAACTGGCTTCAGTCGAAAGACATTTAATGTTTGTGTATACACATCCATCCAGTAGGACTACACTCCCGCATCACTGCACTCCCTCTAGCATATTTGCCTGTACCCTACCGTATCCCAGTTGCTCCAACCTTGCCTTTGTATCCTGCTTATAATGTAATGATTGTCTATGCACAGTCCTTTGCACTGCCCTTTCCGCTCTGTGTTCCTCAACTGCACTATTGTTTAATTGTATTGCCATGTCTGTAACCGGTTAACTAAGCTTCGCATTATCTGTAACTGCTGCGCCCTGATACTCCTGGGTCTGGTGCGCATTACAAATGAATAAACTAAACTAAACCTACTGCTCGATGGCCTTCAGTCAGGTTTCTGCTCATTACATGTAACTGAGACTGTACTTATGGCAGTATGGGACGATGTACTGTAGCTGGCCGATAGTGGTGACTTGACATTATTGGTGATGCTGGATCTATCGGCTGCCTTCGACAAAGTGGATCATGATATCCAACTGTCTCGTCTTGTGTCAGTGGCGGGCGTCTCTGACCACTCCTTTTGCTGGTTTAGCTAATTCTTGTCTAACTGTTTTCAATGTGTGAAATTTGCAGCACATTATTCAGGCCTACTATCAAAACATTGGTGATTTAACCACCTTACAATCAATTCACATGTTTTTCCTTTCAGAGTCAGACCCCTGGTTTTGCACATATCACATAGCCAATTCTTGTCTAACCGTTTTCAATGTGTGAAATTTGCAGCACATTATTCAGAGCAATACAAATGAATTCTGGTGTCTACCAAGATTCCTCTCTCTCGCCCAGTTTCTTCAATCTCTACCTCAAACCCCTTATGAGTGCCTTGAGGAAATATGATCTGAGTTTCCACTCATTTGCTGCCGACATTCAGATTGACCTGAAAGTCATAAGTCAGCAAAGTCCTAATACAATAGAATACAATGCATAGAAGAGGTGAGGCATTGGATGTACCAGTAATCGACTCCAATTGAACCCAAGCAAAACAGAGGTAATTCTACTTAGACCCAAACTGCTCATAGCAAAGAGATCCAAATCCCTGCTGCCACTTTGTTTATTGGGATCTAAACTCGCTTTTCGGCCCACAAAATCAAGAACCTGGATTGCATCTGGCAATCTGATCTCGGCAGTGAGCAACAGGTTGGAGCCATGGTGCAATCAGTGTGTTATGCCCTTAGGTTGTTGCGCCTTGCTCTCCCATTCCTCCCACAAAAAGACCATTCAATCATGGTTGGGACAATAATCAACTCACAACACGACTATGGGAATAGCATGCTAGCAGGCATTCCCAAAGTCCAAATGTCACGGCTGCAGAGGGCCCGGAATGCAGCAGTTCTACTTATTTTCAAAGAATCTAAAGTCACTGCAATTTCACTGCTGTGTAGATCCCTCAACTGGCTGGGTGTTTAAGAAGGGATCGATTTAAAAATGATTAGCCTGATTTTTAGGTGTATCCACAAATACACAATCTTGCGCCTAAATACTGTGAAGGGTCAGGAATGAAAGTAGGACACACTTGAGACATGGTTTTGGCTAAAGACATTTATTGATGAAAATAAAGGGTTGGGGAAAGGCCTCACTGTCCCTGTGCTAGAGGTATTTCCCTACCTAAATCAAAATCTAAAGATCTTTCAGTGTCAGGATGTCCAAAACAAAACCGTCCTGTGTCCAATTCACTATTCTGACCCTCACATTCTAATTAAATACATCTTAAGGTGAAAGGGGTAATGTCTTTGGCCTTCAGCGTTGTTAGGGAGAATTCTCACTTCAGTGCAAATTCCCTTCATCCTTTGAGATGCCTTGCTGGACTTTAGGACTTTTTCATTTTAACCCTGTGGTGAGCGAGACCTTTTTCTCACCCTCTCATGTTTTTTGACCAGATTTCGATGATATGTTTATTCTGTTTTTGGAGTCTGTCAAACTCCATAGGCATCTACTTTGTGTATGGTGACACACAGCACCTTAGGTGCAGTGTCACTGAGCAATCCTTTAGATGTCTCATAGGGTTTAAATACCTTTTATTGTGTGAAATACTATTCCCAAGAATAGTAAAGTGAAATTGACTTAACTTACCTTTTCTCTTTGTAGGTCCAAGCACACACCATCTTATTTCGGGTGCTAGGGGTTTACCTAGTAGTCCATTATCCTACTTTCACATGTAGCATTTTTTATGTTACCCTCACTACTTTAAATGGCTGGTAGCAGCGGTTTAGTTTTCCTACCATTCTGCTTTACTACAGCAGGCTGAACCCTCAGCTGCAGTATAGCACCCATGGGTGACCATTGATTCAAAATGGCCCCAGTCTTCTTTTTTTGTCATTTTCTGTTTGTGAGATCTTTCTTGGGTTTTACTCTGTGCGTCGAGGCAGACTTGAGCCCTTTCTTCGTTTTGCCTTTGGCAGGCTTCACAGTACCAACTTGTGTAGTACATATCTATAGCAATAGGTGGGTTACCTAATACCAAGCAGATAAGTGTTGTGTTGTGTAGTCTCACACAGTGTTACTACATCAATTCTTACCTAACACTGGTGGCAGGCGGTGGGATTGGCGTAGAGTGGTTACACTGACTATTTGCTGTACTTGTGCACAACTAAACCAGCCACAAGGCTAAGCTCCACCAAACAGTTAAGCAATTGTAACATGCCAAATATGGATAACTCTAATGAGGCAGCCCTGATTGTCCTAACAATAGACCAGGGGTCGGACCCTGAAAGGAAAAAAATGTGAATTGATTGTAAGGTGGTTAAATCACCAAAGTTTGGGTAGTAGGCCTGTAACCCCTACTCACCCAAGTAATGTGGACGATAATGATGAGGATGCTAGTTTAGAGTCAAACTCCAATCTGAAAGAAGAGCCAGAGGAGGTAGAGGAGTCTACAGAAGGGAGATCCCCTGTGCCACAGCCTGCACTTGTAGAAAGCAAAAAGGTTTCCACCCACAGATATTGTTCATAGCACTACCCTTATGTTGGGGTGTCTAAATAGTTTGTGTTCAAATTGTTAGGAAATTGTGCTTCAAGTAGTAAGCCAAATATCTTTATCAATACACAATCAAGTCACCACATGTGACAAAATAAGGCACGAATCCCTCATTCTTGTATTAATAATGATTTTGTTCAATTTATTCATTGTTCATATTAATCTCTTTTGACAAGACAACATAAATGACTGACTTGTTTTTATGAAAATGGACAAAGGACAGTCAGACATCAAACCAGTTTAACAAAAAATTAAGTATTTCAATGGTTCAATAATCATAAAATTGGTTAGTTAGTATCAAAGTGTACAAGAAACATTGTACAGCATGTATGGAAACCGTAGAAAATATTTACATTCATATACCCGAGAACTTTTCAACATTTGTCCAGCATAGGTATAACAAAATATTTTCACCACTTGTTTGATCCCCTAGTTATAGCAAAAGGCTAGTTATTGGCCCTGCTATACTCTGAATGCCTGGAGAGTTGAATTTAGCAGGCTAGATTGAATTTTCAGGGCAAGACCAAATTGGTTGGTTTCCAACAATGCGTATTATCAATATACACTTAAAGAACCAAAAAGAAATGGGTTTAGTATGGGGGAACCCGATTTGCGGCCCACAGGTATAGCCGGGTGCAACAACTACCTAGCTATACTTAGAGGGCTGAAAAACTCAAACAGAGGACCAAGAACCATCGGCTTGCACTTGTACCCCAGTCTCTTCTCATTGGGACCCCCACAAGGTCCAAATCTAAGCCCAGAATACATTTAGCTTGAGAGACTAAAATTAGAGTTGGAAATCAAGAAACTAAATGTCCAAGCTGAAGCCATACATCAAGAGGTGAAACTAAGAGAAAGAGAGATGCAACATGAAATGGATATGAGAAAGATGTCCCTTGATTCTGTTTCTCTTTCAGGGACTTCTAGGTCTACTAGTCACAAGAGGCCTCGCCTGCCCAAAGAAGCAGTGAGTATGTATGAACCTAAACTTGATGTGTTGGATTGGCTTGGTACGTTTCAATCTAGGCCCCCGTTGAATGGCTGTGATGCTGTGATGGAATTGGGTACCAGTGAGCGAAAGGATTTGGAATCGATGAACCTGGCATTAATAGCCAGGTTTGGGAAAACTCCTTCCCAGTATTAGGACCCTCAAAAAGACTGATGGTATCCCTTGGGCTACCTGGGTATGTGAATGTTTGGAAAACCTAGATGATTGAGTTAAGGGGTACAGAGTGCACCCCTTTGAAGGAATGGGAAATCTTTTTTTGCTAGAATCTATTTTTGATGCCTGCTCTCCTGAGATGAGACAGCACGTGGTACAATCAAAAGAAATTCACCCTAAAAGGCTAGCACAGGCAGCTGATTTATGGGTAGTCAACACGCCCACTTACAAGGACTCTGGGGCAACTCACAAGAAGGAAGAGGGGAAGCAGCACAAGAAAGAAGGGAAAGAGAATTCTAATTCCAACCATCCAAAAGAGGGCCACAAACCTAGCAAGGGTAAATTCCATGGAAATCCTGGTAGGTCTAGTGAATCCTCTGGTCAACAGAAATCCCTATTCCAGAGAACATTTGGGAAATGTTTTGTATGTGGGTATGTAGACCATGTAAAAGGGGATCCCAGGTGTAAGGGTAAACCTTCAGAGATACACACCGCCTCATCAGCCTTCATCCCAGAGGGAGAAGCACAAATGGCAAGTGCACCCTTTCATCTATTGGCTGAAGGCCCCATTGGAGTTAAAGCCAGTATCTTTAGTGTCCGGGGACTGTGGGAACAATAGAATGTTGATGTCTATAACTACATACCAGATACCACAAAAGATTATTATAAGGACAGTGTTCTTGTGAATGGTCAGGAAGCCTCTGCCATCAGAGACAGTGGGGCAAGCATTAAAGTGGTAGATGAAAGCTTTTTCAAACATGAGGATGCAGCTAAGGCACCCAAAGGTCCCACTAAACCTGCAGGAGGCCCTAGCCAAATGGTTCCTTTTCTGCAAGCTCTCATCCAGTGCAATAATATGACTGCTAGAGTTCCTGTTGGTGTACAGAAGTACCAGGGAGAGTCCTGTTGGGAAATGATTTCAAAGCTCTTGGAGTTGTATCTAGTACCCACAGGCCTCCCAGCAAAAAGAAGCAGGAGCAAACTAGATTGGCCAGAAAGGCAACATTGAGAGACTCGTTTTGAGGTTGAGGAGATTTCCAATACCTCCAGTCCACAGGAAGGCCACCCTTCACTTCCTAAGAAAAAGAAAGAGACAAAGGAGAACTCCAAGGTCTCTGGGAAAAAGAAAGTTCTCAAACATAAACCTGTTCATAGGATAAGGACATCCCCGAGAGGACTGTCCCAGGTCACCCCAGTGACCCCTTTCGCAGCTGAGGCTGAGTGGGAAGACCAACCAGACTGTGGAGACAGCTACTGGTGACACAGAGCTGGAAAAAACCTTCCATGCATTGGAGAGGTGGATCCTAGAGAATATCCTGAGCTGCAGACCTTACTTGCAGAAGGTGGGCCATCTAGGGCAGACTTCAGCAGAGGACAAAGAGAGTGTGCCTCTCTAGAAGGTCTGCACCAGTAGACGGCTTCCCAGGTGGAAGGGCAAGAGCCAGGGAAGCATAGGCTCTACAGGGGGGATGGCCTACTTTACAGTGAACCTAATGAATCTACCCCAGGGTACTACAGGAGACTGGTAGTGTCCAGGAGATGGGACAACAGTTCCTACAGTTAGCACATGAGATTCCTTTGGCTGGCCACTTTAGTTTCAAGAGGACCAAAGAGAGGCTATCTCTGTACTTCTACTGGCCCAAGAAACGGGCGGATGTAGATAAATTCTGTAGGCACTGCCACACTTGTCAGACTTCTGGCAAGAGTGGGCCCAAGAATGTGGCACCTTTGGTGCCCCTCCCTGTGGTGGGAGTCCCTTTTGAGAGGGTGGGGATTAGCATTGTTGGCCCATTACACCCTCCAACTTCCTCAGGAAACCAATTTATATTGGTTGTGGTAGACCATGCTACCAGGTATCCTGAGGCCATACCTATGAGGACTGGTACTGCTCAGGCAGTGGCTAAGGCCCTCTTTGGTATCTTTACCACGGTAGGTTTTCCCAAGGAAGTCATCTCTGACAGTGGATCCAACGTTATGTCCCACTACATGCAGACCATGTGGAAGAACTGTGGAGTGACCTACAAGTTCTCAACAGCCTACCATCCCCAAACCAATAGGTTGGTGGAGAGGTTTAACCATACTATGAAGAGCATGATAGGTGCTTTGGAGGAACCTGTCATGATCTCTGCTTCCAAAAGATCAGAACTTGCCCGACTCCCTTGGAAGCAGACCCATAACCCCGGTTCCGAGTGCCAGCCAGTCCCAATTGGGACCTTTTGGACCCTGTCGTGGCGCCAGTGGCACCAGGCTCATAAAGATGCCCAGTCCCAGCGCTGGAAGCGCCGGGCTCATAATACTTGGGTGGACTTACCTGCAGCAGACCATGCTGCTTACTTACCTGCCAGTTGAACCCCTGATCCTCTTCTGTTTGGGACTACTTTTCCTGTTGGGTGGGGCAGGAGCCACTCCCTAGGTTCAGAACACTGGAACTCTTCTAGAAAGCAGGAACTCTTTTCTTACCTAGGCGTGGCTGTGGAAGGAGACACCTAAGCACTACAGGAGGCTATTTAAACCACACCCGATGGATGAATCTTGCTTTGCGTTATTCTGCATTCTCTGCAGCAGAGCGCTCATCGTGTCTTCTGCTTCTGATCCTGGGCCTAAGGGAACAAAGGCTTACCATCCTGGAATCCAGTCTTCAGCAGCACCTGTAAAGACAAAGAAAGAACAGGTTAGCACTACGGTCTTCAGTGGCAGCGCATCTCTTACCTGGTCCATCGGCTGTCACCAACGCCTCGCGCTGCATTCCGGCATCTGAAAGACAAAGGCTTACCTACTCTTCGCATGCTCCGGAGGTCTTCGCACTGCATTCCGGCATCTGAAAGACAAAAGCTTACCAGCTCTTTGCACGCTCCGGAGGCCTTCGGCGCTGCATCCCGCATCTGGAAGACAAAAGAAGGTGCGTTTAAAGACATTGGGCAACTTTATTACTCACGTGCCATTACTCCTTCCCACGCCGAATCCAGTGGGTATTCCAGCACCCTTCAGCTTCTCTAAAGTTCCGAACTTGTACCTGCAAGATAAAAGGGACAGTTAGTGCGCATCGTGAAGCAGGCTACAAGCGCTTACTTACGTGCTTCCAGGCGCTTCTATTCCTCACGCGGGTTCGATCCTCAACTCTCATCAGCCCGCCATCCGCCATCGCCGGAACCCTGCAAAACAAGAGATATCATTACAAAAGACTTTTAAGACATTTGAAGTGCCCAGAACTTACCGTTCGTGCAGTTAACGACGGACAGCAGTCCTCTGAGGTCAAGAGGCCTGCACCCTTATCCAGTGAAGAAACTGGTTACGGCACCCTGCCCCGAGGCAGATGGAGAGTTCGGCGTTCACTTACCTAAGGTGAGGGTGTTAACCTTTGGGGTTCTACAGGAGACGAGAAAGGGAAGGAGAGAGGCACCCAATAACCCCAGTTCATTAATCCCATATTTTCTATCTGCAGACATCTTACTCTTCGAGTCAGACATACAGTGCACAGAGGTCCAGCCCAAAGAGCCAACCGTGTGTTACACATCACCTTTGAAGATACGGCATTCACCCAGTCAAGACCGGCGCCTCTGCGGGAATCAGGTGAGCGTTACAGAACCCCTTAGAAGAAAGGGGGACTTTCTACTGCCATGCCTTCCTCAAGCAGGGGTCGGGTTCAGCCCCTTTAAACTTCTTTATGGTCATCCAGTCAGAGGTCCTTCGGCCCTGATCAAGGAAGGGTTGGAGAGTGCACCTTCTCTACAGCCAGTGAGTCACTGACTATGTGCTAGGCCTCAGGAAGTGGATGGCACTGATCATGACAGAAGCTTCAGAAATCCTGAATGCAGGTCAGGCTCTGGTCACACACTGGCATGACCAGAAGGCCAACATGGTGTTTACTCCAGACGAAGCTAGTCTTGGTTATGGTACCTACAAGGCAGAGGGCCTTACAGGACAAATGGATTGTACCCTTCAGGATTGTTGGTAAACTTGGAGAGGTCAATTATTTAGTGGACGTGGGCAATCTCAAGGAGCCCCTAGGGTCTCATCCCACTAACCATCTGAAGGCTTATGTTTCCAGACCAGAACTAGGAGCTTTGCTTCTAGCCTCTGATCAAGCGGAGGAGGAGGGTGAGCCTCTCCCTGATCTACTCAGCGAACAACCTTCAGATGAGACAATTGAAGGAGTGAAACTCTCTTCAGATTTGACTCTGCAACTACAGGAGTAGTGCAAGGCTCTGGTGAATCAGTTTGCCTCCCTGTTTTCACTGACACCAGTTTTGTCCCCTTAGGGCCAGCATGATATTCTCACTAGTGACAGTGTCCCTGTCAAAAGCAGGGGTTACAGAATGTCAGAACCCACATAAAAGAAGAGGTCAAAAAGATGTTTGATCTTGGGGTTATTAAGCCATCTGCAAGTACATGGGCTAGTCCAGTTGTACTAGTGCCAGAAGCAGGACCCAAAGAGTTGAAATTCTGTGTGGACTATAGAGCTCTTAATGCATTCACCACAACTTTACCCAGGACAGATGAGCTGGTGGATAAACATGGCTCAGCCAAATTCCTCAGTACATATGACCTGACCTCAGGCTATTGGCAAATAGCTCTGACAGACCATGCCAAGAGGAAAACTGCATTTTCCACTCCAGGAGGCCTATACCAGTTTAAGATTATGCCTGTTGGACTCAAAAATGCACCTGCTACATTACAGAGGATGGTGAATCAAGTTCTGAATGTTTTAGAGTACCTCTGCATGGCATACTTGGATGACATTGTAATTTTCAGCCCCACTCGGGAAGAGCATCTTCACAACCTAGGATATGTTTTGCAGGCCCATCTGACCATAAACGCTAGTAAATGTCAAATTGGTCAGAGTAAAGTGGCCTACCTTGGACATGAGGTAGGAGCAGGTAAAGTAAGGCCATTGCCTAGCAAAGTACAAGCTGTACAAGACTGAGAATTCAAAATTGTTGAGATGGTCAATCAGCCTCCAAGGGTTTGATTTTATCATAGAACACAGGTCAGGGTGTAATCACCAAAATGCTGATGATCTCTCCAGAAAGTATGACCGACTGGAATAAGAGATTCATCCAGGAGTGGATTAAATCCTCCTGTCCCTTAATCTGGGGGGGACGAGTGTTATGGAGAATTCTCATTTCTGTGCCAATTCCTGTGAAGGGTTTAATCTCAAGGAGGTCTCCAGCAATAACAGGCTTCAGGGCAGGCAAAAGAAGAAAGGATAACATTAAGGGGGCGGTGCTTAGTTGATGGACAAGTGGGAACTTCAATGGTGCATGTATCAGTACGTGGCTAGGTGCTTTCCTTTAATGTGCATTGTTTTTGGTTGCCAGGAATCAACTGAACCAGGTGAGGAAGCAAATGTCTGTTACCAGTGGGCTTATTAATGAAGCTCTGTCGTAATATAAGAAGGGAGAGAATGATGTAAGATTCCTGTTTGATGAACCTGCTATGTTAATATTGTTGAGGAAGCAGAGAGAAAAGTTGTGCTGTTGCGCCAAAACATTTCATTTAGTAAATAAGAAGAAAAGAAATTGCTAGCTTCCCGTCGCGGCGATCATCTGAGAAACTGACGAGGACCTGTGTTACTGACCGAAGCCTGAGGAGGCGGGGCCTATCAGCGCGACGGAAAGGAAAGATTTCGCTGACTTGGACGCACTCCGCTGTGATCAGCTGGTAGAGAGAGAGAGAATGCTGTGAAGCTAACGCGTACATGACGCAAGTGAAGAGAGGTGTGGCTTACGGGACGTCCGGCCCTCCGGAAGCTACATCGCTTCGTCCAACAAGTGTATTTCAAGATGGGCAGAACTATAATCCGCCTCTTCCATGGGACATTAGTCACGAAGCCCCATACTCCTGTCTCAAGGTACCACGAATGCAAAGGGGGTTGAATGGTAAAACGGTAATGCGTTGAAACGAGATAGGAAAAGGAGAATGTTCCTACACAGTTCTATCAGAACTATAATAACGTTTGTCAAGAGTGAGAAAACCACATATAGGGTAATCTTGAACAGAAAGTACTGGTCTGAACCCTTGAAGCTTGCACCTATGGAATGAAAGAAGGCTGGTTGAAGAATAGATCGTAGCTGCAAGAAGAAAGAACTGATGCTTATGTTTTAAAAAGTTTACAATACGGATTACAAATATAAAAAGGGACAATTTCCTGAGGCTCACCTTTTTTCTCTTCTGGAACGAAAAGAAGGCCTGCTGCTTCTTGAAGAAGGATCATTGGTCCGTATCCTTTACAAATTAGAATTTAATAAAAGTTATGTTTAAAGAAATGTTTTTGCCTACGTGTGCTCTTATTCCCAAAGGAAAAGTGTGACAATTCCCTTCAATCTTAGAGACACCCAGCTCTTTTGCTGGACTTTAGGACTTTTTTTTTTTAACCCTGGAGTGAGCGAGACCTTTTTCTCACTCTCTCATGTGTTTTTACCTGATTTGGATGATAGGTTTCCTTTGTTTTTGTAGTCTGACAAACTTCATAAGCAACTACTTTTTGTATGGCGACAACAGCACCTTCAGTGCAATGTCACTGAGAAATCATTTAGATTTCTCCTAAGATTTAAATACCTTTTCTTGTGTGAACTACCGTTCCCAAGAATAGTAAAGTGAAATTGACTTTACTTACCTTTCCTCTTTGTAGGTCCAGCATACAGCATCTTATGTGGAGTGCTGGGGGGTTACCCATTAGCCCCTTATTCTACATTCTCATGTAAAAAAAAATGTATGTTACCCTCACTACTTTAAATGGCTGGTGGCAGAGGTTTAATATTCCAACCATTGTGCTTTTCTACCGCAGGCTGAACCCTCCGCTGCAGTATAGCACCCATGGGTGACTATTTTGTCAAAAGGGCCCCAGTCTTTTTTTCTCGCCATTTTCTGTTTGTGAGGTCTTTATTGGGTTTTACTCTGCATCAAGGCAGACTTGAGCCCTTCATTAATTTTGCCATTTGCAGGCTTCAGCCTTGAAGCGCGCCTCTGGCTCCAGTGTGTCTGGAAATGCAGGATGTGAGGGAGGTTCCCCAAACTCACCTGTCCTTTGTCTCTAGGAATGCCTGGATGCAACCAGTCCTGATTGGCTGGCTGTCCTTTCAGGACAGTCACCCTGCTGTGTGATTGACAGCCTAGGCTGTACATGAATGGGAGAAACCTGCTTAAAAGGCGAGGGTTTTGAGACTAGAGTCAGAGTCGACCACTGGGAGAAACACCCGACGAAGAAACTGAACAAAGCTGTCTGAATCCTCCTTGACCTTTGAATTGCCCGGTGAAGCCCTGCGGCTGTGCTGAAACTCCTTTTTCTGACTGACAAGAGAAACTCCGGAAGAGAAGACCTCTTCCCTTGGGTTAGTGGGAGCAACTAACCCCGAGACTAACTCCACTGGACCATCTTCCCTTATTGTCTGTACTTCTTGGCTGCTGCAAGAACCGAGTGCCAGGGATTGAGAAATCCATAGTCGAGTGCAACGTCTGCAATCCTGCTAGAAGCTCCAGGAGTCTCCCAAGGACACTCCAGAAGCAGGACTACCAGAGCTTGAGCCTCCTCACCAGAGTGCAGGACCCAATGAGTGAAGGAAGCCCAACTGGTATCCGAGATCCGCAACTGTCCTGTTTATCGGGTGAGGAAACCGCGAAGTGCCACTGATCTGAAAAGAGCCCGTAGCTGCAGACAACCTCCAAATCGCTGCCGCAGGAGTCCTCCAGACGTCCTCCCTCTTGTCCCCATGACTAAGACTCAGGAACCCAGGGTCTGCACCGCTGCAACAGGACAGAATCCAACTGGACTACTCTTCTTCAAATCAGAGGTACTGTTTAGATGTGGGGTACTTACTTCAGTGTCTTTTTGAGCTGTGCTTTTCTCATTTGAGACTTGCAATGACTTACCTTAGAGTTGCTTCCAACTCTGCTTTTCACAGGCTTAACAGCTTGTGACCCTACAAGTGATTTCTACAAACTCTCTAACTTTGTGCAAGACTTTTTTTATCCAAGAAGTGCTGTCCCTCGTAGGTGGCAACTTGTTTTAGACTGTTATTTCTGGGAAAGGCTTGCCTACATTTCATTGGAAGATTTTGTTTTCCTCATATATATTGAAAACCTGTTTAACCTTTGTTTCCTTCCTTTAACCTTTCCTTTCTGCAACCTCAGAATCTGTAAAGTATAACTAGTGATATATAAATGCCATTACTGTCCTTGTGAATGGAGTCACCTCCGGGTGTAGAAGGTGTGTAAAAAGCATATCCAAAGAGTAGCCACTAACTCGTGCTGATTCTGAAAAAGTATTTTAAAGTATATTTGTTACATATGTTGCCCTTTTCTAAACAACGCTAATTTAAAAATAAATAAATATTTATTACTGAAACCTTGAGTGTAAGTGTTACTTGGTTACTTGTATTTGCGAATTGCATTGCTCCAGCTCTACAGCTCGCATTTACCCCTCTTGAGATAAGCCTGGCTGCTCAGTCACACTACCAACTTGTGTAGTACAGACCTATACCAAAAGGTGGGTTACCTAATACCAAGCAGAAAAGGTTGTGCAGTCTCACACAATGTTACTACATCAATTCTTTTTTTTTTTTAACTTTGTTTTATTGACATAATACATATAAGGTAGGGTGCGCGAGCAATCCCTGCCAGCAATACATCAAACAAACATAGATAACGGTATTTTTACTTTTTACTCCCATCCCGCCTCCCCCCTCCCACCTCACCCCCCCCCCAACTTTTCAACATACCAAGTTTTGAGGTTTTGCAGGTTATAGAAGCAGCGGAGAGAACATTAAAATACCATTGTGTTATTAGTCGTACAATTTGACATAGTGGGGTCAGATCAGTTCACAGCAGGTTGGGGGCCGAACTAGGTCCCTGGGGTTGGTGGTGAGGTGTGTGAAATGGGAACATAATGGGTTGTACTTTACAGGCGCATAGAGATGCAGTCATCGTTGAGAAGAACTGCCGTCCATTCCTGTACAAATTCTGACATGGTATCATTTGTTACCGCTGTGAGTTTTTCATAAGTGAAGATCGACCTAAGTTTGCAAAGCCATTCCTCCTTAGATGAGCTAGTGCACTTTTCCACTTTTGGGGTAGTGCTAGCCTCCCCGCCCTTAACATGGCCCCGATGACCCTTGGAAATGCATTCTGTTCTGTCTCCGGCATAGGAGTGCCCAGTAGGATTTCCAGTGGAAGTAGCGACGTGCAATACCCCTCTATATCCTTAATCCAGCTGAGCAATTCTGACCAGTACACCTGAATGACCGGACATCCCCACCACATGTGAAACCAAGTGCCCCGTTGCTGACATATCCTGGGGCAAAAAGGGGATACCTCTTTAAACATTTTGGACAGGGTGTCTGGAGGGCGATGCCATGAGTGGAGTATCTTGAAGCTGTGTTCCATAGCTGCGGTATACAGTGAAGCCGTGAATATATATTTAAAAATTGCCCTCCATGTGTGGTCGTCCAGCGTCATACCCAGCCTTTCTTCCCATATTCGTTTGAAGGGTTGTATACCTTCCAGGTTCACCCTTATAAATGTACTATAAAACATAGATAGAGAGCCTTTCCGGGAGGCACTTTTGGCTAGGACATTTTCAAAAGGAGTGAGGGGGCATATAAAGTTATCGGCCCACCGAGGATGGGTCAGGATTCCCTTCAGGTGCAAGTATTCAAAGATTGAGGGGGGGGTTGTCACTCAGAATCTCGGTCAGTTGGTCGTATTCTATGAAGCCCTCCTCGCAAGAGAGTTGAGCAACCCTCTCCAAGCCCATATCTGACCATGATTGGGTATCGCGAAAGCCCCTGGCGCCTAGGTTGATGGGGGGGCCCCACAGCGATGTTAAAGGGGATGGCCAGGATGAAAGGAGTTTATTATCTTTGTTCGGTTTCCAGGCTGCCCAGAGGGCGGCTAAGGTAGGGTGTGTTTTGAGGTGGGAGCGGAGGGCTTTAGGGGGGAGGGCCCCAACATGTCCCTTACTTTTTTGGGTGGGTGTGGACGTCCTCAATATAAGTCCAATATGTCCCCAGGTCATCCCTCATGTGCTCTAACATCACACGGAGCTGGGCTGCTTTATAGTATAGCCTAAAGTCCGGGAGACCGAATCCACCATAAGACTTTGGAAGAGTCAAGGTGGAAAATTTGACTCTTGTTCTTTTACCGTTCCAAATGAACTGAAGGACTCGGGACTGCAGTACCTTGAAGAAGACATCAGGGATCACCACGGGGAGGGCTGCAAAGCGGTAGAGTAGGCGGGGAAGGATGTTCATTTTAACCGTAACCATACGCCCAAACCAAGAGAGTGTAAGGGGTGCCCATCGTTTGAGGTCGCCACTAATCTTAGCCAAGATCCCCGGGAAGTTGCAATGATAGAGTTGTGACAGGTCCCTGGGAATGATGGTGCCCAAATACCTGGTGGATACCCGCTCTATTCTTACTCCCAGTATTTCGGAGTTACCCCCGATATCATGGTCCCCGGGACCCATGAGCATAATGCTAGACTTGGACGTGTTTACCTTGAGCCCCGAAAAGGTGCCATCATAACTTATAAGACCGAATAATCGGGTAAGAAGTCCTGGAGGTTGGTCAGGTAGCGCAGGATATTATCTGCAAACAGGGAGAGTTTAAAGTCACAGCCGTCACATCTTATCCCTGTGATTCCTTGGTCTGCTCTGATCACTATAGCCAGGGGCTCCATTGCCAAAGCATATAGAAGGGGTGACAGGGGACAGCCCTGATGGGTGCCCCTAGAGAGGGCCAGAGGTTCCGAGGTGCCGCCGTTGACCAAGACTCTCGCTGAGGGGCCGTTATATAGTGCTGAGACCCATCCACAGAAATGATCCCCCAGACCCATCTTTCGAAGAACTTTACCCATATAAGGCCACTCGACATGGTCGAAGGCCTTTTCTGAATCTAACAAAAGAAGGTAGCCCTCCACTCCCTGCCTTGAAGTCTCGTGCATGAGATCCAGGGTCTTCCGTATGTTGTCTGATACCTGGCGTCCCGGAATAAAGCCCACCTGATCTCCATGTACTAGGGAAGGGAGGAGTCTCGCCAGTCTGTTTGCTAGGAGTTTGGCCAAGATCTTAACGTCGGCGTTGAGGAGGGATATAGGGCTGTATGATTGGCACTGAGAGGGGTCCTTCCCCTCTTTGGGGAGTACTACAATCAGAGCAGACATCATCGTGCGTGGGAGGGAGCCCTGTTCCAATGCTGAGTTGAACATCTTGGCCATAAACGGGGCCAGCGTTGACCGGTAGGTCTTGTAAAACTTGACCGTATACCCATCATCCCCCGGGGCTGTTCCACTCTTCAGAGAGGATATGGTGTCTATTATCTCTTGTGGGGTTACAGGAAGTTCTAGTGAATCTGCCTTATCGGGAGGGAGGCCCGGGATCGGGAGGGAGTCCAGGAAGCTGTCAATCTCGGTTCCGTCCCCTATGTATTAGGAGCAATACAGATGTTCATAGTATTGCCAAAATTGTTCAGCTATCTTACTGTCTCTCACGGTCGATGCCCCTTCCGGGGTGCGAATGGAATTCACCCTCCTACTATTTCTGAGCTCGCGAAGCTTCCAAGCCAATATCTTATCCGCCTTTTCCCTCTTTTCCATATATTTCTGTTTCAGGAAAGACAGCTTCCTTTCCGTTTGTCCCACCTGGAGGTCTGCCAACTTAGAGCGCAGCCTTTGTAGCTCCTCCCATTTTCCGGGGAACATCTGCATTTTCAATTTCCCCCCCGGTTGAATAGTATCCATCTTTTCCCTCAGTAGTTTCTCCTCATGGCCCCTCTCCCACTTTTTTCTTGATCCTCCTTGATCTCAATAAGGATGCCCCTAGTGGTTGCCATGAATGCCTCCCAGACTCCCATGACGCCGACCTCCCCATTTTCATTGACAGAGAAGTAATCTTTTATAGCTACTACAAGGGATTGGCGTACTTCCTGGTCATGCAGAAGGAGGTCATTGCACCTCCACTGGGACACGGATGCAGGGGCAGGGGTAATACCCATTCTTATCCTAACCATGTCGTGGTCCATCCAAGGAACAATCTCCACTCCCGAGTCTGTGACCTCTCCTCGAAGCTAGGAGTCAACCAGAATATAATCAATACGGCAGAATGTAGCATGTGGCTTTGAATAAAAGGTGAAGTCGGGATCTCGGCCCTGCTTAGTGGTGTGCGTATCACTCAAGCCCAATTCCCCATTATCTTCTTGGAAAACTTCTGACAGTTTTTTATGGAGTCACAAGTTAGGACATGGATTGACTGACTTCCTATCCCTTTTGGGGCAGAGAACCATGTTAAAATCCCCACCCACCAGTAGAGCGCCCTCTGAAAAAGCCATAATTTTCTCTTTCATCCCCTCCCAGAAGCTATCCTGCGCTTCGTTCAGAGCATATATGCAAACCAGGGTAAACAACCGGCCCCCTCACCTCCCCGTTGACCATGATATATCATCCCTCGGGTCTGACTTCTGAGCTTTGAACATGAAATGGGCCTCGGGAGAGACTAGTAGGGCACCTGCACGTTTTTTAGCCTGGAAGGACGCTACATACACCTGGTCAATGTTTTTAGCCCTTAGCTTTGGTTCCTTGCCCCAAACCTGGTGAGTTTCTTGTACAAATAGGAAATGAAGCCGGAGCCTTGTAAATTCTCTCACCACCAATGACCTTTTTGTAGGAGAGTTAAGCCGTCGTACATTTAACGACCCCACTGTCAAAAATTGGAGCGGATCATCCATTAAAGCAATGGGAGGCTCATGGCTCCCACGGTGGAGCACCAAATGTCATTGCTCCCGCAGTGCTTCCGCACTCTGCTAATGCCCTGAGACAATTCTAAAGTTGCAAGATAGTCCAGAAAACTTGGCGTGTCCCAACTAAATCCCCAATGAACAAACCCCCCTTTTCACCCCACCTCCCCCCTCCCCCTGAACACCTGCTTCATCTTGTCGCTGAGCCAGGCCACCATTGTCTCCCCACTCCGGGCTCTTTAACTCTTCAAAAACAACAACTCGAGCCCCCCAGCCACTTACCCCAAAAGGGTCTATGAATAATTACGTCACTCCCCCACTCACAGAATCGACTACAAGCTTCATCGTAGAGCTCCCAGAGGCTCTTCAAGTGTTAGGCTGATCCGGGGATGCCGGTGCCACTCTTCTAAACTTCCTGTGGCCTCGGACCTTGCGCCTTTCCTGTGGAGCCTTTGTCCCCTTGGGGCCAGCTGGGGCTCTCTCGCATTCTTGCTCGCCCAATTCCATATTTGGATCATCCAGGAGTTCCCCTGACACCCTGCGAATTTCGTCCTCCGTGACCAGGGCATACTTGTAGCCTTCAAGCTCAAAGGAAAGTGAGAATGGGTATCCCCACCTATACCGGACCCCCTTGGTCTGAAGCATTATCGTCAGCGGGGAGCAGAGCCGACGTCTTGCCAGGGTAAAGGCAGACAGATCCTGATACACCGAGATCTGGGTCCCCTCCAAATCCACTGGGCCTTTCTTGCGAGCTAGTTCAAAAAATGTTCTTTTCTCCGCAAAGTAGTGGAATCGTACGAGAATTGACCTGGGGCCTCTGTTGGTTGCACCTGCTCTATGGGCTCTATTGATAGTTTGTTTAATTCATATTTGCCCCTTCGAAGAGTGATCCCACCACTGCGTTCACATCTTTTATAATATCTGTTTGCATTTCACCATCACGCTCCGTGAAGCCTAAAAAACGCAGGTTGCAGCGACGTTCCCTGTTCTCCAAATCGTCAAGTTTTAGGGAACATTTCTCTTCCCTTCTCTAGAGCTCCGCCAAGCGCATGTTGAATTGAGTCTCAAAAATGTAATTCGAGGACGTATTGTTTTCTAGCGCTTGAACCCTGTCGTCTATGTTGTCAACCTTTTTATCCAAGGTGTCCAGTCGTACCACAATATCCGCTCTGAAGCCTCTGATTTCCTCCAGGAGGGCAGCCATGCCTTTGGTGACCGTGCTAGTATCTGTTAGTTCCTGATGCGGTGGGCCGCCATCTCAGGGAGAGTCGGGGAGCCAGGGGATAGGCGTCGGGATCTCTGCAAGGACTCCTTCCAGTTCATAGGCCCCCCCGGACAATCACCACTCCACGAGGCCCATCACAGAGAGCCCCAGGTCTATCGGGCACCACCGCCGGGTCACAAAACAACTCTCTGTCTCTGTGGGCCTCCCGCACCACTCGAGGACTTTCTATCGTTGGAGTCCCTCCACTAGCACCTCCCGGCTACCAGTAATACGTCCTGCACAGGCCTCGGGCGGGGTTTACGTCTTCCGGACCCCAAATCCCCCCAGCCTTGTGGGAGTCGGGTGATGCCAAAGCTCTATACCAGGTCCTGCCCCTAGTCTGTGGGCTGGATCCCTTCCTCACTCCCCGGCCTCCCCTGCCCTGGGTGCAACTCCCGTCACCTCAAATGACGGGGAACGGATCCCGAGCACTGTTCTGGTCCTCGGGGGTACTGCTCCCTGCCTGCGGCCCAGGCCTTGTACTCACTGTTAGGGTGGGGGGCTGTTCGGGCCAAATCTTCAGTTCACGGCCGATAGGGGCCTATCACGCCTTGTCCCAGCGTTGGATTCAGTCGACTCAGCTCGAGTTCGTGGTGTCTTTGTGGGAGTGGTCACTGTTGTGGGGCCAGGCGATTGTCCAGGGGTAGGCCCTCTTTGCCCTTGATGTTGTTTAAAGCTCTGGGGCAACCTCTCGCCTCGCGGGGGCCCGCTGCTCCCGCGGCACGTCTCCCGATCAGCTGCTGGATCCATGGAGAGCCCGATGTGGGAGGGATGGGAGGACTTCTGTAGGCACCCCTGGGGAGGGGGGAGTATGCCCGCTCTCTCGAGTCACCAGCGGGGGGCCGCTGCTCCTGGTGGCCCTGGTGAGGGCCGACCCCGTGGGTGGAGTGGGGGAGGCTAACCAGCTCTGCAATGTGCTCTCCTGCGCCAGCTCTACGGCCCGCCAATGCCTGTGGTAGAAGCGCGAGCCGCTGAGCACGGTGTGCAGCCCCGGGATGCAGCTTCAAAGAAAAAAAAAAACCCTGAGGCACAGTGTGTCCCCGCCCGGGCTCTGTGGGGCTCAGGAACCACAGCAGTAAAGTTCAGGGGGGGAGCCGCTCTCCCACGCCGTCCGGCGGAGTTGCAAGCCTCACATGAGCCGCGGCTCTCAGTTGTTTCGTGCGGAGCCACGGCGCAGGGGGAGGCAGGCTCTCTCTCCCTCCTGATTTCGGAGGCTCCCAGCACGATGAAGGCTCCGCATCGGAAGAACGGAGTTTGGGTGCCCCGGTGCCCCGCGTCGTCAGGAGGCTGCGGTGGGGGTCGGCGCTTCACTCCTGGGGAGTCTGGGGGGGCTCAGGTCCCAATGACGGCGTCCTTCGGAGGAGATGAGTGGAGATGCGTCAACACATCTCTGCGCCCCCTGGTGGTTCCTCCTACATCAATTCTTACCTAACAAGCGTTTCAAAAGTGTGCAAAAAGAAACAAATAACAGCAACATAAAGTCTATTGTGGATATAGTTCCTTAATCCAGTGGATGTCACCCTTCGCCTGGATTCTTCAAAATTTCTAGGCAATATTAACTCCTGTGGTTTCCTCTTATTCAATATCAAAGACAGTTATGTGCCTATCGTTGGCCTTTAGATCATCAGGATAACTGGTATTCGCTCCTGCCAGTGATTTCTCTGCTTCTTTAGTTTCATACACTTTGGCTGCCTGGTGTACCTTCCTGCCACAGCCTTTTGTTTTCGCACACTTATAATTGCTGGTATACTCTCCTGCGAGGGCTTCTGGATTCAAACACTTGGAACTGCCTGTTGTATTCTCCTGCCAGAATTTCTTGTAATTGTCTGTTAGTTGACTCCACCTTAGATAGTTCATCACATTAGCTCTCTTGGCTAATCCCTTCGTTTCATACTTGATCTCCTCATTAGCGTTTTGCTCATACTTCCAATAATTCACCACCTTATCATTGTGGGATAATGTGTATTGTCCATTAAAGACTATCTGGAGGCACACATGCTTTTAACTTCTTACTTTGAGTATCACAAAATGATTTCCTCTCTTTATCAGACTTGCATGGTTCAATGTTTAACATATGGGGTGTTTGCCACTACTCCCGGTGATTTCTGTGTCCCAGCGCAGACTCACCAGCTCTACGTGGTGTCTCCTGCTCTGCCTGCAGTTCACCGAGGTCAGCCGCTGGACTTTATTTATTTAATGGATATTTATATGGCGCTTGTACAGAAACAATTGACATGGCAATGAATAAGTTATAAAATGAAAAGCGGTCCTATTCGGCAGGGGAGCGGGCAGAGGTGTAAGTGCTATGGGGTCCCCCAAAGGAGGAAGTGCCAAAGGTGCCTGTTGGGGAGGCAATGGGTAAGTGCATGGGTGGGATGTGTGCCAAGCAAAGCGGGAAGTCTACTGCCCAACAGTTAAGTGCAGGGCTGGGACAAACCACCCAACAGGTGGATATGGGCCAGAAGAGAGTGCAGGTTGGCGGGTGCTGGAGGCGAATGGGCAGAAGGCCAGGTCCCTACTGGAATCTTGAGAGACCAGGCCACCAATATCAGTGACTGTGGGGATGGTTAGCATGGGAGGGAGAGAGGTAAAGAGAAGAAGAGAAAAGTCTTGAGTTGTTTGCGAAACTTGAGGTGGTCCAGTTCAAGACAGAGAGAGGGATACTGCTCCAGAGGAGGGAGCCAGACGAGGAGAGAGATCTGCCCCCAGCTCTCTGCTTGGAGAAACATTTCATCAGCAGAGAGTTGGAGCTAGAAGATGGAAGAGATCTGGAGGACTTGTTCTCAATCGCACTGCTTGGCTTCCCACATCTCTCGTGGTGCTAGCTGGGATTATCCTCTTCTCACGGCCTCCCAGTAAGTTTCTCTTCACGTCCATCCACTGGTAAAAAGCCCAGGAGCCCTCTTCTCGCTTCTGGCATTTCTGCATGAAAGCTTCTCCATGTCCCCTCCAGTGCTGCTTACTCCCATGAGCCGGTTGGCTCCAACGTGCTTGTCTCGTATCTCTGGCTTCTCAGAGAGCTGCAGCCAGCTCCCACCAGCAGTCTGCCATGCTTTCTTCTGATCTTCTTTTAAATGTCACAGGCACAGGTGAAGGCTCACAACAACTAGAGCGTTGCCTGTGCTCGGGGCTCCCTTTGATTTGCATTCCTTCATTCCTCTTTTTCTTCGCAGTGTTAAGGGATTTCTGGGAATGGTAGTTTCTTATTACCAATTTGTACAAAAACATTGCAGGAATGGTTTCAACATGTTCTGAGGACAAGTACATGTTTGACAATTGGTTTGGAGTTTTGTTTGAGACAATCCAGCACTTTCCTTTGGTGAACAGAGAGAAGAAGCACAATAGGCCATTAAGAAGTTGTGCATGGGAGTGTTACCCTGTTCGGGGAAAAAGGTGATACTAGGTCTCATCCATGGACATCACCATTCCCGCCTGGAGGTTGTCTTCCCCCCCATGTGATCCTGCCTCATGCAGTCGCCCCCTAGGGTCAGGATCAGGTAGCGTCTGCCGTCCCCTGGGCAAATGGGGAGAAGTCACTGCAAGAACGGGAGTAATGATGCCATTGGATTCATTACAATACCTTGCTGATAAACTGACACGTTACGAACCAACTCGCCTGCTTCGTTCGTCAGATTATGGGCTGTTTATGGCCCTAGACTCTGAACTCCAGAGTGCTGCAGAGCTCCCAAAATTTCGGAAAGCCATAAAAACATATTTGTTCAAATAATTGCCCTCAGGGGCCGTCTGAATTTTGCTTCTGACTGATGTGTCGATGTACATAAATTTCTTCTTTGGTCATTCATCTGTGCCCACATAGTTTACTCTGTCCAGTGCGCTATACAAATGACTCAAATCAAAATGCACCCTAGTGAGCAATGAGCTGTCACCATCAACTGTGTTGTAGTGCACTATGGTGGAGTAAAAGGAGTCAATCCTTGCCACTTAGAGTGGGGCCTTGGTCCATGAGGGTGTAGTTCTCAAGAGTATTTGAATGTCTGGTCCAGTCCACTTACTGGATGGCATGAAGTAGGTGACTAAGCAAATCAGGGGCTTGACATTTTGGTCATCACTGAGTAACACTTTAAAATGCGATATATAGAAAGAACATTGGTATCCTGCAGGCCATCTACCTCCTACAGGATCACTCAGAATAGGTGAATACACCATCTACATACTTGACAATTAGTCCAAAAACGTATTCGTGTGTCGATCTATAAAGACCTCTTGTAACCCATCTTCTAAACTCACGTATAAACAAAAGACCATGCACCACCAGCAAATAGAATGGAGTCGGCCCGCTCGGTCAGAAAATGTAACTGTACACTGTGAAAAAGAGGAATATCTGTCTAGAACATTAGGTAACCAGTAAGAACATGAGTGGTACAGAGGTGAGGAGCGGAATCGGAAAGTTAAAAAAGTGTTAGGGCTGGGATACCGCCCAACTTTATTTGCGTTAGCGCCCACCCGTCTGGCGGTATTACTGCCGGATCACGGGTTGGGCGCTAAATGTTAGTCTCCATTCCCCATTGGGTCCATTTGGGGAATTTTCGGCGCATGGGCATGTTTCTGAGCTGGGGGTAAACACTGCCATACTCGAGATTTGGCGGCCCCTTATATGTGGCGGTAAAACTGTTACCACTGCATTTAAAGGCTACCGCCCAACTCGTGATCAGTCCCTTAGACCCCTATAACACAAGGTCAGACATAAGATGGAAACTTAACGATCCAGCACATCTCATCATTCCCGAAGTAACGCACACTTGTCAACACTATTCACAGTCTAGCATGATAGTGCTAAATATGAATCTGAAATGGAAAAGTAGCATCAGAACCTCAGAAAACATACTTAAAAAGTATAAGAATCTCAGAATATAAACAGGTAGGGGCCCCTGTCTCAAGCTCATGAGGAATGCAGAAGTACAAAACTAAGTGAGGCGCTAGTCCTCATTGATGCCCGATGACTTCAGCTGTAGTAGAAACACATGTTCCAGATTCAAATTCAGTAAAGGCCGCCTTAACAGAGCCAGAGACCGGACATCTCCTGGTGTTCAGGATGCCCCCATCTTCAGATGACTGAACATTGACCCATGCAGAGCACAGTAAGCACCTGACACAGGAACCAACGTGTCCGAATCCTGCAATCTTTTAAAGTACCAGATGTTTATCTTGTCATCTACGTCGATGAGGCTAGCGAGGCGACTCTTCCTGAGATCCAGCTAGCCTCCACCCAGGTCATGTCCTTTCCCAGAGATGCTACAGATGACACTGGATATCTCGAGAGGAGAGGTACCCATTGTAATGCCATCCTGAAACTGGGTTCTCACCATGCTCACAGGTTGCCCCTCACAAGCAGCAGCGGTCCAAATGAAACTCCCGGCACTGCTTCCAAGGGCGACATTGGACCATGACACACAGCCGCCATAACAGACGCGACTATGCCCCTCAGTGATCTCCTCAATGTTTGGCTTGTGCATGGTCTCCAGCCCCTCCGATGTTACCAGTAAATGTTAACCAAGGCGGTGATCGAGCTCTTGCACCAATTCAAACGCCGAGACCTTCAGCATCTTCCGGCAGAGCCAGCCATGGTAGGGCCAGAAAAATTAACTGCCTGGCCTACTGGTGCATCAAGGGAACAAAATACGGACAATGGAACAGGAGCAAGATGCGTAGCTGCAGCACAATCAAAATGCAACATCACAATGTTGCAAGATGCAGCAGCAACCTTGCCCTTGGTGGGGCTCAGACTGTGACATGGTTAATGGGCTCTAACAATGGTGCAGTACATTCAAGATGGTGGCTGCTCCCCCCACCTCAGCGCTGAGGGATCCAGGCAAGGCGTCCAGAAGGACGCCTTGCTGCTAGTTATGTTGAAGCCAAAGTCAAAGCAGGAAAGAGGTCCCAGTCCAGCGATTCAAAGTAAGTCTCCTTTATTCGTATGTACCAAAGGGACAGAGAGGGAGAGAGGCACCAGTGTCCACCACCCAGTCAACTTGGACTGAGGGAACACCTCGGGGAGGAGATTTCTCACAGACTACCAACCGGAAAACATTCCACATACTACATCACACACACTCATGGCATCACAGCCCAGTCACGTGGCATGGACTAGATAGGCAGTGTACACGAAAACATTCCCACGTGAGTCAGGAGACAGACTCGCACAAGGCAGATTGACTCACACAGTAAAGTTGCAGAGGGGGACCAACGTACAGAGTCGGGGGAAACAGCACACACACTCAAGCCGGCAGTACACAGGCTCATTGAGGATAGATGTTCTGTATGTGAGCGTGATGTGTTCCAGTAAGGATGGAGTAACAGTTTGCATAAGGTGGAGAAAGTTCCATAAAGAGGGTGTTTTACCTGGATGCTAAATATTCGTTTTTTTGTTTCTGTGGTTATGTTATTTTTTATGCTAATTTATTATGTTTGATTGTCAGATCATTTCCCTTACCGCTTTACTTAGCATATCAGTGCTGGACTGCCCTTGTGGGGGGAACAAACACTGATATGCAAATGTATTTCTCCTCTGTGAGGGGTGCTGTGAGCTAAAATCGTAGTTGTAGACCCACCCGAGTGGAAGAAATTCAATGGAACCGGGCATTTGACCCATGTTCATTCTCAGTAGAGAGGCTCGCTCCCACACTCCGTAGCCTTTTGGAGCCATGTCTGCACTTTTGTTAGGTTTTGACCTGCTCCCTATCCATGGTATGTGTGCTTGGGTCATGACTGGAGTGTTGATGTAGGATGTTTAGACTGGAACTTGCATGAGTGTTCTACTGTGCATGAGTGTTCCTAGAACAGTTGGGACCTGCATCTTCATGGACTAGGGGGCCGGTGGATGTCTCTCCCTGCCTATGTACTTTACCTTATTATCCTGATGTACTTACCTGTAGATTTAACCCAGTAAAGTCTTATGAAACCCACGAACGGCTTCACCTGTATGTTTTGACTCCAAAGCATAAACCTAACATTAGCCACCCTAAGATGTCCCTTGGTCATAAGGTGAGCGCGCCCTATTTGCTAGGGCTTGCCAAATACTGCGCCTCTTGATCACTTGGGGAGCCAGCTTGCACTAAGCTGGGGCACTGAACGTTTAAAGGACCCATAAATTACGCTCGTCTTCCCCATTGAGAGGACGCTTAATACTGGGTATGGCCAACTGGATGAGGGGGTTTCCCCTGAACAAAAGAGAGAGAGCGCTAAGGAACATGCTGGTGCACCAACGGCTAGCATTATACAGCTGGTTGAGGTTCCAATGTCCAGAAGCAGAAAGAATTAAGTGCGCTTTTATTAATGGGAATGACGAATATTTCCAGGGACTTACCGGCTCTTTGGTTGCGGTGCTTATTCTGGGCCGTGGACTGTGCGGTCCGGGTTGTTGCGTGGACTGTGCGGCCTGCGCAGCACTGGGTGGGCCCTGGCCAACCCACCCATCCAGGCAGCCTTTGGGTGACGGTTGGAGCGGAGCTCTCCTTCCGTGGCCGCTGTCATCATCCGAATAGTGACATCAGATGGATGCTGAGGGTGTTGGAGATGGTGGCTGCCTTGGAGTGTTCTTTCTGACATTCCAGCTCCCGGTAGCGCAGCCATCGCATCACAAGCAGTGTCTCATGTTAGAAGAAGGGACCTTACAACGTGATGTCGACGTGCCCTAGAGCCGGGCTTCAGACGGAAATACAACTTTGTAAGGTGGACGTACTAGCAGCCAGTGGGCTGTACAAAGGATTGAGTACGGTGCGGCATTCATATGGAATTTCTTTTTACTCTACCTGGTTTTCCAGCCTAGGCAATTTACGGCGCATGAGGTTTTACCTGATGTCATATTTTAATGGAATTCTGACAAGCTTTGGAAAATATGATGCCTCACCAGATACAAAGACAAGTGTCAGAAATAATTGGCGCTTCGGTGATGACAACAACAGGGAAGTAAAGCGGCAAACATTAACGTGAAGAAATATATGCTACAAACTACTGTAGAACTATTTTGTATTTACAAGTACTGGAAAGTAATTTATGGGTGTTGCTGTAGTTATGGCGACTATTTTGATCAATCTATGGGTGAATTGGAGGAACTGCATTTTAAACTCTAGTACTGGGAGTTATTTATGGGTGTTGCTTTAACAATGGTTACGTCAATCCATTAATGGATTGTGTGTTTGGCACTGCTGTTGGGCGAGTTAGATTTGGCAATTTCGTCAAATGATGCAATGCAATCCATGATTTATTGTCACGTGTGCATAACTTTGCATTTTCTTTTTTATTTTTATTTTTATTTTTTTTTCATTATTAAGTTTATTGAAATTTACATAAAAACATACAGAGCATTAGATTCATCAACGCTATAAATATAGAATTCATCACAAGTTATATTTCCACATACCACCATCCCCTACCCTACGTAACATAAATCAATCTAAATATCATTACAACTCATCCAAGAATCTACCCCACATGTCAAACAATTTCATTTTTTTATTTCTGTGGAGAATAACCTTCTCAATTCTGGAACCCTGTCTTAAATCCTCAATCCACTCTGAAAAGGTCGGTCTCTCATAACATTTCCATTTCCTCAAAACTATTTTCTTGGCTGAATTTGCTGCCCTGAAAAACCAGCATCTCTGTGGGTAAGTAAGTTCTTCCACCTTATCATCCTCACCCAATATGACAGTAATGTAGTCAAATTCTTCTTGCAACATTAGAACCTCATTAATCTTCTCAGTGACTCTCCCCCAAAATGTCCTCAATTCATAACAATCCCAGATCTTATGTTCAAAAGAGCCAACTGCATGTTTACACCTCCAGCAAGCCTCTGAATCAATCATTCCTCTTGCATGAAGTCTTTGGGGAGTCCAAAACACTCTGTTAAGAATTTTGATTTGTCGGCTTTGCTCTCCCAAATTAATGGAAGTGAGAGACACATTTTTACAAATACACCTCCATCTGTCCTCAGACATATCAAGTATCTCAGACCATTTCGATAGTAATTCCTCTGCCGGTACATGGCGTTGGACCAGATTCTTGTATACCTTAGACGCCATACCTCCCTCTGCCTTATATGCAGACAACCATATCTGCCATCCATTACCATCAACTGCACCCTCATTCCGCAGGATTCTCCTCAATTTCCTGTATTCTCCCATTGTACAGTCACTGAGATCTTTGACTCGTGCAAGTCTTTTAAAACTGATCCATTTGACATCTTCAAACAAATCTCTCAGCCATATTACACCCCTTAGAAGCCAGTTCAACCACAGTAGCGGCCTTCCATTCACCAGTATTCCTGGATTCAACCAGATCGGGATAAAATTATTATCACAAATTCTGCGATTACTCTTCTTCCACAGCTCCTTCCAGCACGTTCTCAGAAATTTTGTTGGCAGAGATGACTGATACCCAGATCCATCGACCGTGGACAGTATAGCTCTAGGAGGTAATGGAGATGAACGGCTTGATTCCGCCAGCGTCCAGACATCATTTCAATTGTCAACAAATGGAACCAGATGTCTGGCTCCAAAAGCCAAATGATAGTTTGCAAAGTCCGGAACCCCCAAACCTCCGCAGTCCTGGGGCAGCTGCAATTTCCACAATTTGAGGCGCGGCTGCTTATTTTCCCAGAGAAAAGATTGGATTAAACCCTCAATTTTCTTCAAAAAGCTCTTTTTCATTTTCAAGGGGAGCATACTTAGCACATAATTGACACGTGGCGTGGAAGTCATTTTGATGGCATTCACTCTCCCCCATAGACTCAATTTAAGTTCACTCCATCTCTTAAAATCAAGCTCCAGGAATTGAAACACACTAACAAGGTTGACATCCATCATTTTTGAGATATCACTAGTCAACCAAATCCCAAGGTATCTCATCTTACTCGGACACCATTTGAAGGCAAACTTCCTCATTTTCAAAATATTGCATGAGGCAGACGCTGGCAATGCTTCCGATTTGGCCCAATTGATCTTGTATCCGGAAATTCTGTTGAATACACCAATCAACTCAATCAGTACAGGAATCGAGTTCTCCACATTCTGAACCACCAATAACATGTCATCCGCATACAGCCAAACTTTTTGGTTGGTCGCACCATAATGGACTCCTTCAATTCTCTCCTCCTCTCTTATCTTCACCGCCAACAGTTCCATAGCAATGACAAACAGGATGGGTGACAAAGGACAGCCTGTCTCGTGCCTCTCTCAAGCTCGAAAACCTCAGAGTTCATGCCATTAGTCCGAACACATGCAGTAGGTCGCGAATACAGCAGTCTTATCCATCCAATCATGTGTTCCCCAAATCCGAATCCTTTCAAGGCACTTAAAAGATATTTCCACTCAATACGATCAAATGCTTTTTCACATCCAATGATAATGTCACCACATCATTCCGATGCTCCTTGCTTTCAAATAAAGTCAATAACAGCCTTCTCTTATTATCTGATACATGTCTTCCCTTCACAAAACCTGACTGACCTTCTTCTATAATATCCATCAGAGAAGATTCAATCCTCATGGCCAATTCTTTGGCTAAAATCTTATTGTCTATGTTCAGTAAGCTGATTGGGCGATAACTGCCTGCCTTAATTGGTGACTGTCCATCTTTCAGAAAAACAGAGATCGAAGCGTGCCTTGTTGAAACTGGAAGGCACCCATCTCTTAAGGATACGTGCTGCATTTCCAACATAAGTTCAAAAACCTCCCCTGGAAAGATTCTATAAAGTTCTGCTGGTAGTCCATCTGGACCAGGACATTTCCCAGCGTTCAATGCACAAGCCGCCTTCCTGCGATCCTCCACACTCAACTCTCTTTCCATGCATTCCAATGAATCTGCACTTATTTTCTTCAAATGACAGTCCTCAATGAATTGACAAATCTCATTCTCAGATAAGTTGACTTCTGATGAATATAGGGTTTTGTAATATGACTGAAACGTGACATTAATTTCCAAAGGATCAAAAGTCACCATCCCATCTGGTCTCTCTATTGCATTGACATTTCTTTCGTTATCCATGACTCTCAAGCGATGAGCAAGAAGCCGATCACATTTTTCGCCTGTTTCAAAGTAATTGCTTTTGGTTCTAAAAAGTAGCCAATCAGCCTTCGAAGAATACAAATCCTCCAATTTTTCCTTTTTCAGTTTCAGCACTCAAAGTATCACTTGAAAAGTCATGCACATTACCCCTTTCAAGACCCTGAATTTCCTCATTGAGCTTCTTCACTTCCGCATCTCTCAGTTTTTTTTTCTTGCTTGACAATCCAATCAGCATACCCCTCATATATGACTTAAAGGCTTCCCATACAAACTCCACTTTGACTTCTCCAGTCCAGTTCTCATTTACAAAAAATCTCACCTCTTGGACTATCTTATCCACAATTTCATCATCCTCTAGAAGTGAGACATTCATCCGCCATGTGTTAGATTTTGGAACAGGAAAGGCTAATTGCAAGTCTATGGAGATTGGATCATGATCCGAAATCAGTAACGGTTTAATTTCTCCCCCTTTGAATGATTGCGTAGAGAGGCCAGAAGTCAGAAGTAGGTCAATCCTTGAGTAAACATTATGGCTTGCAGAGAAGAATGTATATTGTCTCATTGAAGGGTTCTGCAATCTCCAGACATCAGAGAGGTTCCATTCAGCCATTAACCTTTTCAACGCTGACCTTTTCAGAGTATTTTCGCCATCAATTGACCCCATACCTTTATCAAGTTCAGGTTCCAGAACAACATTAAAGTCCCCACCCACAATAATATTACTTGCATGTATATCCTGTAAAAACTGTGCTAGAGAGACAAAAAAAACTACCACCCCCCCCCATTCGGAGCATATATGCTACAGAAACAATAGTGAACATCTTGCATATTTGCACTGACACAGACAATCCTCCCTTCTGCATCCTTTTCACATTCCATCTCAGAAATCTGCAAGTTCCTTCTAAACAGGATTCACACGCCCCTAGAACTAGTAGTGAAAGATGAGCAATAAGCATCTCCGACCCAACCCCTTTTCCATTTATCTATTTCTGTATCTAGCAGATGAGTCCCCTGAAGCATCGCAACATCTGCCCCCATTTCTTCCAGTTTAATCAAAATCATTTTCCTCTTTGTAGCACAATTAGCTCCATTCACATTCCAAGATACCACCTTCAAATTCCTTTGAAAAGAGTAAGACATGAGTGGATCGAGCACCCCGTTCCTAGTGATGAATTCACAAAACACAATAAAACTTAAACCTACAACTACTATAAAAAACCAAACTGAAAATATAAAAACACTCTTGGGTATGAGCCACCCAAACTTCCAGAACTACTTACACACAGAAAGGGACTACCCCACTTCCTCCCATGGGTCAGTATAGAGGATCCCCAAAAAAGATGTTCATCATTAAATCATCAATAGTCAATACAAATTTAAGCTAAATATCCAGTATAGTCTGATCTGTGGCAAAGCCCAAACCCCCCACCACCTCAAAGCATTCCAGAGTATGAAAAACTTGAAGAAACCATACCAGAACTGGTGTAGTACCTCTTGACCAAGATATCTCCACAACACTTTCCACCCGAACCACCCTAGGACATTATGAACAATAGATTAATCTATACCATTCACACCACCTGTCTCCTCACACTAATTATCAGAGAACACACCATACCAAGAGACCATGAGCGTATGAAACTCCCAACCAAACGCTAAAACATACTGAAATATTACTATTAGATATGTCACACCTAGAATAAAATGAAACCACTGTAATCCTGCAAGTTATAATTGTGCATACACATCCGCATCTGAATTCCAGGGGCCCCCAGCCATTATAAAGCATTCCCCAAGCATATCCATTACGCTATTGGATTGGGTGGGGACTCCAGCGATCCAGCAGTCCATCCCATTCTGCAGACCACATATATCAAGTAGTCTTTCTAGACTGCATCACCCTAGTACAAAATACTCCATGGGACCAACAATTATGTGTCTAAACCAGTGTACTGCATCCACTATACCCTGGATGCACATTGTACCGCTCAGGTCTCAGTAAAACTACTACAAGACACAATTACAGCAGACACATAGAATCTTGTGGCATGTGAACACAACATATATACATACACAAATACATGCATTGAACGGTGTGTCAATAAGCCCCGGTAGACCAGCTCACTGCAGATGTACCATGGCATTCCCAATTCTAGGTTATAACTACACCAGGTGGACCTACTAATTCAATTAAATATCTACAAATGCCCCTGTGCAAAAAACCTCAACAGGACATGAATATCAACGTCTCGCCGGATGACATAACCTTGGCACAGCGCAGGCAGGCAGGCTCCACGAATAACCAAGCTGCGTTGGGGACATTGGTGACATCCAAAAGTGCCCATATAATACGTGACCACATGAAGCTCTCATTGACATGTGTGCCGTCATGACAATGAGTGGGTTCCTGCAAATGTGCCGCCACTACCCCTGAAACCACTTCCCATCCCCGGCACAAAAGCGAATCATCCACCCCATGACTGCAGTGCCCCCACCCCCAGGCCACACACCCGCCGCGTACTCCGGACTCCAGAGCACACAGCGCACTGCCCAATCCTGCAACACAGGCACGCCATGACCACGGAATCTCAAGCCCCCAGCAACATGATACGGGTGCAGTACAACTTAACGAATCACACTTACCGGCCGTAAGAACAATATCCACTACGGCACGACCGGCAATCCATCCAGAAAGCCCCGCACTCCAACCTCGCCAGACCCATGGCCCCACTGGCACTCCGAACAGAAAAACGCTCTATCTCCCCTAGAAAAACATGCAAAGACGGTAATACGGACTTCCGTGTTTACATCAGAGACTTAAGAGGAAAGCACCTATCAAAAATTCCGATCCTACAAGACGCTCGAGCAAGACTGGAAACCGTTATGCCAACTGCTCATTTTAGATATGAATAAAACAAGGACATAATATAAACATTTCAAACAATGTATCATGTTACGAAAAATACACATAAATTAATGAAAACCATAATGTTTGCCCACATTTATATTCCCAATCAAATATTAAGTGGCAACATTATTAAAATTTAGATTTCCATCTCTCAGCCATTTTTCTGCTTCAGCTGGATCGTCTGTGGTTTTAATACCAGTTGCAAAAAAGATGTTCAGTGTGGCCGGTTTTACCAACATAGTTTTAATCCCTTTGTCCTGTGCCAGAGCTTTAGCACATTTAAAAGCTTTTCTCATTTCCACTATTTCCTTGGGAAAATCCGGATAGATGGCCACCTGGTCTCCGTTCAGCCAAAGTTTTCCTTTTTCCCTTGCAGCTTTCAAAATCCTCTCCTTTGCACTCACTTTAGCCATCACCATGATGATCTGTCTGGGCTTTCCTGCTGTTGCACTTTTACCCGCTCTAAAGGAGTAGTCCAAGTCCATATCTTTCAGGATGTTTTTCCCTAGAGTCACATCCAGCACACCTTCAACTCTCAAGTCAAGATCTTGATCCAAGTCAGGATTTTCACTTACACCTAATAAGCGCAAGTTCAGGTTTCTCTGATCAGCCTCCAACAGCAAATTTCTCCTCTTCAGGTCAGAGACTTCATATCTTAAATCTTTGTACGCTCTGTAGCTTCCTGAAACTTCTGTGGCCAAAGTTGTACTTTCTGCTTCCACTTTGGAAACTCTGGTCTCCAGATGACCCACTTGTGAGGACAATTCCCCCAGGGTAATCTTCATTTCTTTCACATCTTGAGCAATCTGCAGAAGTAGTGTATACATATCACCATTCCCTGGAGTCTCATCCATCATCTCTCCTTGCTTAGCTTTTTTTGAATTAGGGTTGTCAGGGACCTCAATCTTCTTCTTTGGTAAAGGATTAATATTCATTTCTGTAATATTTCCAAATCAACAGGCTGGGAGGGAGCAGGAGCAGTTGGCTTAAGCTGCTGCTCTGTTCACCAACATTCCATAATCAACCTTGCATTTTCTTCAAGGAACTTAACCAAGAGGGCTCTAAGATTTTAATTGTTGGGATCAGGAGGCGTTTTTTTTTCTTACATGTATTATTGCCCACTTTTATGTCTGATTCGTTTTTTTTGGTAGGTTATGAGGAAGGCAGAGTCATTTATTAAGGCATGGTTAACATTATGAGTATTAGAGGCAGTGTCATTTATTGGAGGTGTTGGACATGGATTGGGCAAATTAAGTGCCAGTAGTCTGGCATAGTAGGTGCCATTGGTTTGGCATAGGTTGTGCCATTGTTGGCATATTAGATGCTATTGGTTTGGCATAAGTTGTGACTTAGTGCATAAGAGGTGACATTGGTTAGGCATTAGTTGTGCCACAGTTTGCTTTGGTAATGCCAATTTTTTAGCATAGTAGCTACACAGTTTGCATTTTAGATGCTTTTGGTATAGTGCATCAGGTGCACACGACGTCACTGACATGGCGTGAATAGTACATTTGAAGTGTACAATTTATGCCTTTGGTCTGGCATAGGATGTGCATTGAGGTGCATGTGAGATGTCATTGGTTAGTAGCTATTTGAGCATACTAGATGCCACTATGGTTATGTGCTTAGGTGTAATGTTTAGTTTCACATAACAATGTTTAAATGTTGGGTGCTGAGCAGAACAACTGCTGTATTACTTAAAGTAAATGCAATTGTAGTTACATGTGATGCACTGTATGTTTAACTAATTTTTCTTCCACAGGTACACACAGATGAAATGTATGTTTACCAAATATTTTTTTTTGCCACATGTACGCAAGCATCTCTCTGCAGGCTTAAATTATGGTCCTATTCCGGGCGTGTATTTTCTTGTTAATGTTCACCATATTTAATGCTGAATTCGAGGCTGTGTGGAGGTGTGAGTGGAGTTGGCTATAGGTTTGTGTGTACTGGACAAGGGTCAGTCATGTTGTGAAAATGTGGAAAACTGTTGATGGGGATAGACCCGTCAGCTTTATTTGTTTGTGGAACAAATTCACTCCTGGCATGTTTGCTAGGTTTTGAAGGTGTTTGTGCACACTTTGTAGTTGGAAGTTTGATGATTAGATTGTTTTGCATGGAACTTAGTGGTTATGGTTGACTGGTGAATGAGGGCTGGTACCCTGTTATTTGACGTCTGTGATGGGGCCTGCTGCAGAGTTGATGCGTGTCTAATGGTAGGTGCTTACCTGTTATTAAGTAAGAAAAAGTGAGGTTAGCAAATTTTTGCTTTGAGCAGTAGCTTGGTTAGTCAGAGTTGTATTGAGGAGGATTTGACCTCTGTGGTCATTATCATTTTTTGTTCAGAGCAATTTTGCATCTTCTCCCTGTGTTCTTATCCTGCTGTTGTCTGGTTATATAGGGGGAAGGTGCGTTAGGTTTTGACCTGCTCCCTATCCATGGTATGTGTGCTTGGGTCATGACTGGAGTGTTGATGTAGAATGTTTAGACTGGAACCTGCATGAGTGTTCTACTGTGCATGAGTGTTCCTAGAAAAACAGTTGGGACCTGCATCTTCATGGACTAGGGGGCCGGTGGATGTCTCTACCTGCCTATGTACTTTACCGTATTATCCTCATATACTTACCTGTAGACTTAACCCAGTAAAGTCTTATGAAACCCACGAACGACTTCACCTGTATGTTTTGACTCCAAAGCATAAACTTAACAACTTTCTATAAAATAATTTAAAACCCTTTCACATGAGTGAGTAGTTGTTTTCAATTTATGAGGCTCACACACATACACCCCTTTGTGATATTGAGATAAACTCCTAACGAGAGATGAAAAGGTGTACTGTTAAGGTTGGAATGCTTTTTTTGACTTAGATAATAAATTATACATTGAAAACAAAGTCAAAGTCCCTAATTAATTGTTCCCTCTCACCGTCAGAAAGAGGTTTCAATGTACACAGGTCCCATTAGGGCAACTTTACAATACATTGGACATAATAATATTATAATGTGCTTGGCTCATTAAATCCGGATTTACGCACACACCCCTTTGTTCCCACACTACTTTCCGTGTTTTGAGGCATCACGCCACATCCAGTAACTAACTACGTCTGCTCACTCTGGCTTTCACTAACAATGGCGATGACGCAGTACTGTCGCGGTGGAACCAGACGGACAGCGCAGAGCGGGGCAGCAGGAGTTCAAGCAAAGCCTCTCATTTGCTGCTTTCTGCTTCCTAAAAATGTCAAAGACAATTAGAGCAGCCACCCCCAATGCTGTCAAGAAAGAAGAGAGCACAGTGAAGGAGAGCGCTCATGGCACAAGTTCAAAGTTTCTATGAAACGACTTAGGCCAACAGTGAAGACAAGAGTTCACACTCTGTGCTTTGAATTCAAAGAGTGCACAGGTAGGGGGTGCTGGTGAGTGCTCTAGTGTTTTTTTCTGCGCCATGCCAGTGCCACAAAGTTCAGTTACTAGCGAGAAGGTACTCGTCTGTAAGGAAAACGAGTGTAAAGCTGCTACAATAAAAAAGGTGGCAGTGATGTAACACGCCTGTCTCCACAGGGTGGGCTGCACGCTATACAACTGGGCCTGTGGTAGGGATCTGTATACACTGAGGGATAAATATTTACAGACGGCTTTCTTTTGCACATTTCCGTGGACCAGGTCAAAGTATGAAAGTGTGTAGTGTCTTCATTTCACTGTTAATGACAAACTGTGACCCAACTCAATTATCTCTGGAGAGCGCCCTGCATGTGCCCCTGTCCCCATATGATGAATGCACTTAATGGACGGATATACATGTTTTCTCTTCAAATGCACAACAGTAATCTACATGCAAGTATGAAAAGTTTAAAGCTAGTACACAGTCAAAACAATGCCACTTTTCTCACCTCGCTAGTTTCGGCACGCTCGTCTTTAAAATAATTTCCCCTGTAGGTCGTGACTATTTTAGGGCATGCCATTTTCCTGAAATGATGATAATTACAAGAGAATAAGTAGCAAAATGAAATCCAATATGAACCTAAAATTTAGGGATGGAAGATTATTTTACAAGCAAAGGGAGAATTTAAAATCCTATCCTATTGGGTTGTTTTACTTTCAAGTCTTACACACAAAGCCCCAGAAGGCCATGGGTGATGGGAGGATATTGGATGGTTACCATTTCTTTTTAATATGGATTCTGTCGTTTGAAAAGTGACAGAGTGTTAGATGGTGCTGTATCCTTCGTCTTCAAGTCTGGCTGCGAGATGCAGGACTGCTTATGGAATCCTAGCCATGAGCAGCAGTTGGATGCGTCAGACCTGAAGGAGAGATGTAACCAGATGAATGACCGACGTCTATACTTCACTTTAAAACTCTATCTGAACCTGCATGTACAAACAGCCCTACAATGTAGTTGCTTCTACGAGTCATCAATGCGTGCTACTGGAATTTTTGGCGATTAAGTATATTTGTCATGCCATGTGGGAGCAGCCTACCCACCAGACACCACCCTCAAAAGACATTCTACATCCTGGCACCCCACTTTGAAACCTGGGAGCCAAAAGCCTCAGAGTCTGAGGTGGGAGACAAGAAAGGAGTCGGTGATCCTATTATCTGCAAGGGAATCATCCATCAGGAAGTGAAAGCTAGTGAGCCTGAGTCATTGAGCCAGAGAGTCTAACTCACCCTTCTTCTGCACTGCTGCACCACGATGCACAGGAAGAGCTACATCACTGGGCGGAGGCAGAAAGAACCACATCTTACTCAGGCTCCGACTGGCCTATCAGACAATAGGACAACGTCCGAATTGCAGAACTAACATGCTAGTGTGGGATAGTTTTCTTTGTCAAAATTGGCATGTTTATTGGCAAAAGCAGGCCAGTTTGATGAGTTACTTCAGTTTGTAGCTAGTCGTTTTGACCAGTGTTTCTGAACAAATATTGTTTAAATGCAAAATGCACAATTCGCAACACATTTTGCCAAAAAACACCTCACTCTTTGGTGCTACTTACTGTGAGAAACCAAAGGGTGCCTCACTTTCTCGTACCTGGGGATCTCTCTATCTGGTGGCCAGGGCACGGCCATCGCCTTTGGATCCAGACCCTGGGGATGGACCTGTGTGGTGGGGATCACCTGGGTGGGGTGGTCTTCGGGGAGTGGGGTTGAGGCACCTGATGGTGAGACAAAGTATTCCCCCCCTTTCCTGCACCCATACTCATCCTATTTTTTAGGATCCTCTAATGCCCCAACTCCCCCCCCTCCATTCTACACAAACACTGGGCCAAGGAAGAGGGAGACGGAGGGTAGAAATGCTAACACTTAGGATATCTCATTGGACATGTCCCGCTTATCAGGTCAGGCAGAGTCAGACACTTGACTTTAATCACATACATCTGATACCCATTAGCTCTCCCCACACGGATAAAAGGCGGAACATGGAGACACTCTTTGAGCAAGGTGGAACACGAGAAGGAGCAGATCTTCCGGGGCGAAGGCAAACCCACTGGAGCAGGACGGCCAATCAAGGAACTAGGGCAACAGGTAGAGAAACCCTGAAGTTCCCTGCAGGAGGTCGTTGCCTCTGAGAAACCGTGAAGGAGACGTGGAGAAAGCCAAATTGCAAACAAGAAGAAACTTGCATTGTGTTTCAAGGACACCAGCGACCCTCCCAGGTCAACGACAGAGTTGGGCGGGCGAGGCCGAGCCTGTGGTATTGACCTTGACTCGTGAATCAAAGCTGTAAAGATGAGAATGGAACGCACACAACCAGTGAGTTAGTGAAAGACATGAAAGGCCGGTTTGCGTCAAAGAAAGATTCAAGCCGCAACAGTGCATCTCACAATTGAAGGTTGCACTCATGATATGATATGTGATATGATAGTTTATTTATATAGCGCCTATACACAATGTGTTTCAAAGCGCTTCAAGGCAAGGGAGGGAACAAGGGAAAATACAATGACATTCTTACAGGCCATGAACAGTAAGGATGTGAAATTAACTATCGTTACCAGCCCGACGACATTTCAGATAGTGCAAGAGCTAAGGCATAGATAAGGAAGGGAGGGAGAGAGTGGGAAGGAAATGGAAACAGACAGGCGACTACCTTACTAGGCCTGATGACATTTCCGGTAGAGCTGGAGAAAAACAAAAGGTGAGGGAGAGGGGTGCAGAAAGGGAGGGGAGGAACAAAAGAAGCGACTGTCATACTAGGCCGGACATGTCAGATAGCGCTTGGCGGGGGTGGGACAAACAAGGGGAGGTGACAGACCATGTTGCCATCATACTAGGTCCAGGGACAAATCTGATAAAGTGCATAGAAGAAAGGGGAGGAAATAGAAAAAGGGAAAAAAAGGAGAGGGGGAGAGAACAGAGTAAGCAGTCAAAAAGAGTGGAGAAGCAAGAGGGGAGAGCGAATACAATTTCAGAAGTCAGTAGTAACAGGCATTGTCGCAAGCCAGGATACAAGATGAAGATGGGAACAGCATGAATTAGGGCCACCATGAGTACAAGATGCAAAGGAAATTCATCATGAGAATTGAGAAAGGGTGACGCACCGTGAATCAAGTCCATAAAAATCAAATCCAGCATTGGCCAGAAGACAGTGATGGTGAAACCAGAATCTTTCAGGACAGACTCCTGCAGAAGTAGGCTAGAAGAGGGTGGAGGGGGAGATGGGTAGAAGAATCAAGCAAACAGGCAACACCAGGAACTACCCCCACTACACCTGCCCTGTCTACATTACCTGTGAAGTATGAACCAAAGTATGTGACGTATACTACACCAATCAGAAAGCAGGAAGAAGAGCAACGACTCTGTGCAATACCCAGAAGAATACCTATACCCAAAAGAATATGAGAAGTGAAGTACCCATTGAGGTCACCATACTTACATCCAAGACAATATGATGGACATTTGAACGCGATTCCTGATGAAATAAAGAAACTGAATGACCAGGATGAATGGTGACGTCATACGAAACAGAATCGACTCCATATAGAAGTTAACTAGACCAGAGACAACCAGGATAAGTGACATCTTGGGATCAAGATAAAGAGATTTATGCCATAAGCATAATGAAGATATTTAGTCTAAACGTGTACAGATGCAATGAAATGCAAGCAGCAAAGCAATCATGAAGCTAGCCAAATACTTATAGTAAATAGATTGCGGAAAGCGCCAACATATACATATATGTATATACACCTCATAGATACATATGGATTGAATAAAGAGTGAATGTTCCACTACGTATATAGCAGTCTTGAACAACGAGGAAGGCCTCAATTCAGTGTCGCAGTTACAAAAGCAATTGAACTAAACAGAACATATTTCAGCTAAGGAGTTGGATGAGCCAAGAGAGCCAAGGTCTTATCAGAACTTGAATTGGCTGACATTGGATACAATTAATATGAAAGAACAGAAGCTCCTGTTCAAGAAGGTCAAGTGAAAACAAAAGACATCGGAGGACTATTAGAGAATGAAATCAAATACACGAAAAGGCTCAAATCCTGGTGTCAAGTCACGTGATGCAAGAAAGTTGGACGCATGAGGAGATCACACATACGTATGGAAGCCAGACAGTACCCATACTCCTTAAAAAATCCCATAGGACAGTACAAACTCAAGGCCAACTTCAAACACTAATTGACAGTGAACCATTGAGGTGATGATGGAGTGTACTTTTAATTGGTGGGAAGCTGGCATAGAGACAAGCTCACCCGCACCTTGTTGTTCAGTCTGCATGCTGCTCACGTAGTTGGAAAGCTACTGACGGGGGTTAGTAGCCAACCAATTGTAGAGGACCACGTAATTGGGGGTCTTATAGTTGTGTAGCCAATGGGACTTCGTATATTTAGTGACGTTCATAGTGTCCATTCTGAAGGGAGGGCCTTAGTTGCCCCACCTGTTGTTGACTATCCAATTATTTCTCTCTGTTACTCTATACAGATATTACACCTATACTTAGTAGTTCACTAAGAGCCAATCCCGCTTCCAGATAGGTTTTAGAAGTTTGCCATGCAGGATGACGTTGGTAATGACACAGGTCAACAAGTCAGCGATGATCAATTTAGGGTTTAAGAACCTAGCTTTTTTAATGAAATTATTGAGAGTTGAGTATCGAGCAATTGCTGATGTTCGTTGTACTCCCCGTTTTACTTATTTACATTAAAACAGACAAACTTTTTGTCAAGCTATTTGTGTTGTCTGAATTATTGATGTTTGATTCAAATCTGAATCCCCATCCATCTCCAGGGTATTGCTACTCATCTTAAAGGGCTGGAAATCTCCAGTTCAAGGGTGCGCAAAGGGATGGGGGGCACATGGAACATCACGGGGTGACCGGAGGGGGTGTCGATGGCCTGTGGGGACAGAGGGAGTGAACACACAAAATGCTGATGAGACGCGAAAGAAGATAACTGTGAAGCCAGTGATACAGAGTAGCGGAGTGGTCCAGTGAAAGGAAGTAGCCCACTCGAAAGTCTCCGCGAAATGTGTGATGTCTTGTTATAGAGCGGCAAAGTAAACAAACTCTGAAATGCGCAATGGCCAAGATTAACCCCGGCGATAGGTGAAGTCAAAGGTGAAAGCTTTAAGAGAAAAGTTTCTTTGAACTTTAGTGTTCATGTTATGTAACTACCACGACCAAGAGACACTGGAGTAAATAACATAAAGGGAAAGCTGGAGTGAAAGTCGAAGTGGTCCTGTGAAGGTCTATAGTAAAAGCCTTGCACATTCAAAAGTCTTCGATGTCAGTGATAGGTCCGAGCCCGACCGAGGGAGACCTGGGATATGTAATAAGTTAGCGGAAGGGAACCCTTAACGAATGTGCATAAAGCTTGGGGAAGGGAACCCCTGCAAGTGCTGTGATTGCGAGGCCAAGCCCAGCTGAGGGAGAACTATGTTGAATCAGGTACTTTTGGTTCAAAGGTCTAAGCTCGACTGAGGGAGACCTACGTGAACTATTGACGCTTTGAGACGTACGCAAACTTTTGGTGAACTGGATTAAGTGACTTTAAAATGTAAGGCCAAGCGTGCCTCGACCCACATTTTGAACTGCCTTTCTTTTTGATAACCTGAGCCAGAGTGTGTCATCCGGTCTACAGGGATCACCTTACTTTGTACTGTCCAACGTAGGGAGGAAAGCTGTCTCGGCCATCTTGATCCTTTATGTTGTAACATTGACTTACCTTTGCATACACATTACCCTTTTCACACTTTTTGTATAAGAGAACGAGCAGGCATTAGGTTTTGTTAGCATCGGCCATTTTTATTTGACAAAGACTGACTGGGTATGCGTTTTCTATATTATTTGATGGTAGAGACTACGCCCATTATAGCTATAGGGCAGAGCAGGAGTTTTTCCAAACCACAAGAATTTAATAAAGGTTTTGAAACTTGTAACTCATGTCAGTGTCATACTTGTGATACCATGCCTCCCTTACACTACTCAAAAGTCAGTCAGTCGGAAAATGAATGAATTGTAATTTTCAACTTTGTACCACTTTTTCCATTGGTGCCCGAGCCAATGTCATGCTCCAATTCGACCCTGATTAGACTGCCAGTGATCAATACATTGGCAACAAAATTATACTGCAGAATTGTTAGTAGAGCGCTGCAAGTTCGTAGGAAGCATAATATATAACCCGTGAACGACTTATGCTACTTTGTCATGTGAGGTGTAACGTCACTAAGGCAATAGGACCTTGAACCAAGAACAGAAAGGAACCAGTGCACCCACCAGATGCTATAGAGTGTCACCTCATGTGAGAGAAAGATTATCTACCACCATTGAAAGTGAACCTAATTGGGGACCAAGCACTCACTCTCTCCCAGCCAGACTGCACCATGGGGCACAATCAGCGCTGCACCATAGGGCAGAAGCAGGAAAGACGAAAGAACTACTTGTGAAAGATCCAGGGAGCAGTTTACTATAAAGACAGAAACTGCAGTTGTAGTGCTGCGAGGCTAGAGAGCCATGGCCCATTAGCAAGGAACGCTTTGAAGTTGCCTCAATGTATGTTGGCGAGTCATCTCTGCATGCACCTTTGATATACAACCGATGTCTTTCATTGTACGAGACAGAGATGTAATAAAAATGCAAGTTGTGAGCGGTGAGAAGGTGCGTACTTATCAATTGCGAGAGTAGCACTGTAAATGGGCTGGGGGCTCCTTCTTAATTGTTATATAAAACAAACTCACAGATAAAAGAAATGCGGGGACACAATTAAGTATAACCAAAATTAAGGGTAGGCTGAAATGCAGTAAATAGGCTTTACAGTATGCATTTCCAGCAAACGTGTGATCTTTTTATTAATCTGAAACAAAGCCACAGTGGCTGGTAATACATCGCAGGTCCCAGGTCGGCATGGTAAGAAGCAAACAATAGTTAATTTTTCAAGGTCACAGATTAAAAGCCATGCAAGGACGGCATAATCATTTTATAATCCAAAATGATTTGCAAAACGCGATTTTGGATGGAGTCAAAAGAACCACAGCGGTTTCAAACTGCCCCTTAGTACGTTTCTCCTGTATGTCCGTGGTTCAAGGCTCTGACAGTGCTATGGTAGAGAGCGCTTCTCATGAGAACTTAGATGAGATGACCGGGACATATGGAGAAAGTTCTGCTGGTCATCTCAAATGTTTCAATAAATTGTCATTATAATGTGGGAAGTGGGGGCTGGATTGTGATGTCACATGGTGTAATTAAGGTGGGTTTGGGAAGTTTTGTGGACCCAATCACAGTACATAATGTATGTTTTTCTATAAGGGTACTGTGAGAAACCTGAAGGCGTCTCACGGACTAGTCCCTGGCGATCTGTTATCCAGGTGGCAAGGACACAGCCATCACTGTTGGATCCAGTTCCTGGGGGTGGACCACTGTGGAAGGATCAACTGGATGAGGGGTCCTCGGGAATGAAGTGGGACACCAATGGGTAATATGTGGTACCCCCTTCCTTATAACACCTTTCCCCATCCTATTCCGTAGGATATTCAGAAACTCTATCCCCCCTTTTCCAACACAAACACTTGGTTACACCAGGAAAGACAATGGACTAAAACTAGGGCCGTTTAGCTGACATGTCCCAACACAAGGGTCAGGCTGAGTCAGGCATTTGACAATAATTACACACACCTGACGGCCCTTTCCCTTCCCCACCAGGATAAAAGGTGGAGCATGAGAGCACACTGGGAGCAAGGAAAAACGCACAAGGACGCGACTGTTCCAGGACAATTCAAAAGGAGCAGGAACATGGCTAAACCTGAAAGGACGACAAGGAGGGAAGTGCCCTTGCCCCTTTTGACCCAGACCCGCGAAACCACTGTGAAAGGAATCATAAGACCGGGAACGACAGCTAGCGTGTGGTGCAACAGATGTCAACGGTGCACAGTGGCCTACCACCCTGATAACCAAGAAGGAAGGAGGTGCTTATCTCCGTGGTACTATCCTTGATTCCAGAGACAAGAAACGCCAGGGAGTTCAGCTCAGCCGATGAGTCGGAGGGAGAAACGATAGCAGACCGGGCTGCGTTGAGCGAAGGTTGCAAATGGCAACATGATATGAATTGAAAGTGCTTGTGAACAAAGAACTTATGTGTGTGAATGAACTTTTGAGAACTATGGGGAGAACAGCTGCAGAGTAGTCCAGCACCACATGGGCGCTTATTCGAAGGACTGTGGTTGGCCCCCTTTGGTTGAACTAGATACCAGAAGGGCCTGGGAGAGCCCGACGTAAGAGGTCAAAGTGTTCATACAAGGGTCGAGTAAAATCCCTTGTACAATCGAAAGTCTTTGACCCGTAATCATGAGAATAAATATTCAAATGGAAAAGTAATGACAGCTATGCCGACACAGAAAAAAGGACAGGGACACAAACCACTTGCATATTACACTGGATCCCTAGATGCAGTGATGCAGGGACATTTACCATGTGAGCAGGCACTTGATGTTGCTGCATTTGAAATTGAGAAGGCTGACACAATTACTATGGGGTGCCCTGTGATTTTATATGTGGAGCATGCATTAATCGCAATACTGGAAAAAACAAAATCAGCATTGACAACTCAGAGTTCTTCAGTGTATGCGGTAATACTGACAAACCCAGCAATAAAAGTGGTGAGATGTAGGACTATAAATCCTGTAGAGTTATTTGCAGAATAAATTGAGGAGGGAGATTACATACATGACTGTGTAGCGTGCATAGACAGTAGCAAAGGTAAGACCCTGGATAAGGAAGAGGTGATTGAGAGGGGGGCATGATTTTCATTGACGGAAACTACAGTATCGATCAGACCACAGGACAAAGGCATTCAGGTTCCGCAGTGGTAGGGCAGAGACATGGAGTACACAAAGGGGATAGTGTTTTTGCAGGCACGACTACCGGACCACTACTTGGCATAGGCAGCAGAAATGGTAGTCTGGATTGAGGCAATGAATATGTCAGAGGGCCAAGGAGTAAACATTTTCTCTGATTCAGCCTATGTTATTGCCACGGTGCACTCAGGATTAGCAAGATGGTAGGGGAGAGGATTCAAAAAAAGTGATGACACACCTGTTCAGCATACAGGATTACTCAGTAAATCATTAGAAATGTTACCACTCCCAGTAGAACTAGCTTAAATAAAGTGCAAAGCCCACACAGGAGGGCAAGATTGCATTTCATTAGGAAACAAAAGAGCAGATAAAGAAGCAGCATATCGAGCAGAAGGAACGCATCTGCTGTTCCCTGGCGAAATAGAAAAAATACCCCTACTAGCAGTGCTAAAGGTGAGCAAACAGAAGGATGCATTACCAGAAAACTTTAATGCAACCCCAAGGATGCAGATAATCGAGTTGCAGAGAGAAGCATCAGATGAGGAGAAAGATGTGGAAGAGGCGAGGATGCTCTTAATCCCCAACTGATTTGGTATGTCGGCATGACAGCACAGGAAAAGTGGTCATGCCAAATAAATGATTGTGGGTGGCTTTGGAACAGCTTCACTAGCCTGCCCACGTATCAAAAGATCAGGTGGCTGCTAGGATAAGTGAATACTGGTTTGTACCAAATTTGCATGAGCATGCTGTGGAATTTGTAAATAACTATGATATGCCAAGAATATTTGCCAAGTCACATATTGAGAGTTGTGCAGGGAACGTTGCCACGACAGGAGGGCCCCTTTCGGCACTTGCATATTGACTATGTTGATATGCCAGAGAGATATACATCTTATAAGTACCTGCTTGTAGTGGTGTGTCCATTCTCATTTGGGCTTGAAGCTGGTCCCTGTGCCCATAATGTCTCCCACTCTGCTGCCAAATTCCTTGTGAGGTGTTCCCAAGGTGTGGGATTACAGATGAAATTCATTCCGACAATGGTCAGCATTTTACTAATGATATCTCCTTAATTAAATCAACACTCCTTGGGATAAAGCATAAATTATGCACGGTTTATCAACCACAAGCCCGCGGTTTGGTAGAGCAGATGAATGGACTGCTTAAAGGTGCTTGGCAAAGCTTATGCAAATGCTTGGGAAAGCCTGGGTGCACTGCTTGGCTCTTGCTTTGTTTGCATTGCGCAATACACCAGGAGATCATCACCACTTGACTCCTCACAAGATTGTTACAGGGTGGATAATGCATGCGCCTATTCCGACCTCGTGTACAATCTCTGATGCACTCTCTTCTTGCATATTGGGTTAAGAATTTGATGCGTATCTCAAAGGACTTACAAAATCCCTTCGATACATATCCTTGCAGACAAGGCCAAAAACTCAAACCGGACAATCAGGACAATATCCACAAGCAGCACCTCTTTGCCCAGGAAAAAGATATTTGTCAAGAATCACCTTTGCAAATGGAAAGAGGAGCGCTTTACCGGCCCACATACTGTGATCTAGTCGACACCCAAAGCAGTGAAGATAGAAGGGAGGCAAGGATGGGTCCACAGCATCGACGTGTGCAATGACAAGAGCTCAGTCTCCCCAAGCACAACATGATGCAAAGTATATTGGAGAAATCTTGAAGCTTTTTCTCTGCCTTTAGACTATACCGAAAACCAGCAAAAGAAAATGATGAAAATGTCTTTAAAGAAATGTTTTCACTGATGAAGAAACAGATGTTTCCTGTGTTTTGGAGTGTGATATTAATATGTTTTAGTATAGTATAGTATTAATGCTTTTGGTTTATTTGGTTTTAAGAGAAAAAAATGGCACACAAGTGAATGAAACTATGAATAGAGAAATAAGGAGTACAATGAATCAGGAGGTTTTCATCATGGCACTGAAGGAGAGCCAGAAATGTTTGGTACAATGAGATGTTATGTGTGGGTAGAGAGAAGGTGAACGGCACTTGCTACGTCTGCTCTATCATCCCACACATGATAGGAGTGCCCAAACTTTTTTACCCCAAGCTGCTTCTTATGAGGAAGCAGGATGCCTGATGTACCTGTCACTCTGTAAAACTAGAAGTTTATTCCAGGGAAAAAGGGTGACGGTTCAGTGGGTGGATGAAGGAGAAAACGTCTATGTAGACAATTTCGTAAAATTAACAAACGTGATTGAAAATGAGGAAACCCGGCATGAGGTAATAGAATATGTGACAGAAGGTCCTAAACAGGTGGAATTACAAAGACCACAAGAGTGCACAAGTAAGGAAGGGCAAAGCATACCCTGGTGTCATACAAGGCCATTGATGAGGGTAGAGGGAGCAGTGTGGTATGGGGACAAATGGGAGGGGGGACTAATGCAATGTCGTGTTGAGTGGCTGCCATGGTGAACAATAGTTGCAGGGCAATCTGGAGAAAAATATATACATGGATTAACTTGGTTACATGAAAAAACATCAACCTGTTGAATCAATAGCTTTACACAATTCCATTTGTGTTTCAGTGGGTCTATCTGGGCATTAACTCTTGATGCACCAAGGTGATGCGGAATGCAGAGCTGACGCAGGGGACTGCCGTAGTGATGGACGTATGGTGTGATTCTGGATCGAAGGCTTATGTCCAGCTTCTGCCTGACCGGAGTGGTGTTTGTGCTCTTGTCGCTTTGCACAGTCCTGCACTAGTGGTGCCTCGAAATAGCATTACCATGAAGATTATGTTGCAGGGAAAAATGGCACAGCAAGAGAAGGAGAAAAAAACCAATGAGGAGGAGGATGTGGGCAAAGAATTATTTTTCAGAGAAAAGTGCAAAAAACCTGCCCGCTATTCCTGAGGAGTGCAGACTATTCTCCGGAGCTGCAACATTTTTTACCTCACTACTGGCGTCCAGGCCACCATTAATGCAAAGCGGTCTCATCTGACTAGAAAAGAGCTGCCACAGTTGGCAAATTCAACAGCAAAGGGTTTGAATGCAATTAAGGAGGAGATGAGGGTGCTATGCTTGGTTGCCCTCGAAAACAGATACATACTGGACCTCCTAACGTCTATCGAAGGAGGGCTATGTGCAAAGCTCGGGAGCAGCTGTTGTTGCACAATGATACCCGACAGAGAGGCTTTCAAATGGAATATTGAAAGCAGCCATAACGGAGATATGGACACTCCATGAAAGAATTACCAGCAAAGTTAATGAAGTGCAATCAATACCTGGTTGGACAGCATTTTCACATGGGTACCCACCTAGCTTTCCGGACTATTTCGAGTGACTGTCCCCATTTTTGTGCTCATTCTAGTCACCTTCTGCATCATTAAGAACATTTTTAGAAAAAAAGGGCAGTTGATGTTACCCTTAAGTGTTGATGAAAAGGCTACCGAAAATAAGGGTGGTAATAAAGCAAATGGGGAAAATGAAGAAAGGGATCCTGATGGTTGGGTCTTTACATAACCAGAAGATTTAGAAAACTATCAGGAATGTTGATCTTCATGCCGAAAGGATGGAACAGGGTGTATATGGGTTGGGAAAACTCTGGATGGTTGGGAGGAAATTAGGGGAGACATGACAAACTTGGAATGAAATGTGATTCACAAAGATAAAGTAGCAGAAAGGGAACGGGATGCACAAAAAGAGTTAGTTATTGATACATCAATAAAAAGGGGGAATAATATCATAGAAATGCTGTTCTGCGAGGTGAGAAGGTGCACAATTATCAATTGGGAGAGTAGCACTGTAAATGTCGAGTGGGGCTCCTTCTTAATTGTTATTAACTCACAGAGCTGTGAGCTCAGGTGTGAGCAGTCAATGCAGTCGGCCCGAGACTCTGCACATTTTCTGTATCCTGAGTGCTTTTGACAAGTCTTTCTGCCCTTTCCACTGTTTGACCGAGGAGGAGCCAGCTCATCTACCAGCCCGCAACGCGAAGCGTTCGCGGAGCTCTGAGCTGAGGTGTGAGCAGTCAAGGCAGTCGGCACGAGACTTTGCTCATTTTCTGTATCCTGAGTTCTTTTGCAAAGTCTTTCTGTCCTTTCCACTGTTTGACCATGGAGGGGCCAGCTTATCTACCAGCCTGCAACGTGAAGCGTTCACGGAGCTGTGAGCTGAGGTGTGAGAAGTCCATGCATTTGAGCAGGAAGGTGAGGAACACGAGGTGCGGTGGAAGAATACTTGACAGACACTGTGGCAAGTAACTAAGCCGTTCGGGAAGAGATGCAGGACTGCAATTCACCTGCCGGCACCTTAAGCCACGAGCCATGAAGAACACCTAGCGGGGCAAACTACAACAACGAGGAACAATGAGAAGAGTGTGCGCGCATCATCACCGGGGAAGGCGAGTCCACTTTATGAAGGCCATGTTACAGTCCAAAATGGTGTTCGTGGAGGGGTTTATAACCGGACTCCAGAACAACCTGGACAATAGTACAGCGAGGGTGTCCGACCTTTTGCAAAGTATAATTGAACCTATCAGGAAGGCTACAGACACCAAGTAAAGAAATTAAACAATGACGTTGACCAAAAGATATAAATAAGTAACTTGACCTATGTAATTTCAACCAATGTCTTTCTCATTTTGTAATTTTCTTTTAAGTGTATGGTAAATGTATGTATTTTGGATGCTCTCGAATTATAATCAATATGTCTGTAACTACGCCATGATAACCCAGGGTTTGGGCGTATAACAAATGCAACAAATATATAAAGCGCATAGAAGAGCCTATAGGACCCTCGAATTGACAGACGCCCCATTAATAGAAGTGGTGGCTTCTAAATCTGTGACTTTTGGAGCTACTCAAACAGAACTGAATCCCTTGTCAGATGGGTCTAACAAAAACCTCATAGGATCTGGGGGAGACACAGACTCCATTCGAGAGAAACAGTGAACAACAAAGGGTCAACTGCAACAGACCGGAGTTCAAACACAGGAACCACAAGACTATTTAGGAGATATAAAATCGGACATTAATGAAGTAATCAATATCATGGAAGATGATGGGATAGTCAAGGGATCAGGATTAACCCCCGATGAACCAGAGCAACACTGAAGGAAAAGGAAAAGGCTGATGGCGGAAAAACACTGCAGCAGAAATTATCTGCAATTTCCACAAAGCCAACGCTTGACCAAAAAGGAAAAGTAACACAAGCAGCAACTGAAAAAGAGCAAAAAAAACTCCCTGCATAAGAAGGCCCATTGAGAAAGAAAATCCTCCAAAGAAATCTAAAAGTCAAACTGGTCAACAAAAACAGAAATCTACCGGTAGTAGGGTTTTCATTAAAAATATTACCCTACCAAAAATGAACACCTTAAAGGAAACCTTGAGTGCCAGTAAACTAATCCCGGTGGATAAATACTGTGAATCTGAAAAACAAAAATACGACAAAGGAGCGAGTCACTGGACTTAATGGAGGAGGTTGAAGATCCCGACATGCTGGATCTGTCGACATATACAGTATCCGAGAAGGAGTTGGAGGATGGGCGTATGAGACAGGACACCGACTTCAGACAGTGAGAAAGAACGGACGGAAGATGGTGATAGGGACAGGGAAAGGAGGACAGTGGGCCCACAGTTATTACAAGTCCCTCCAAATTCAGGAGCAACTCCTATAAGAAAAACAGCAGAAACAAGGAGTGTCTCACATAACCCCAGTGTGAGCTGGCAAGATGACAACGTGCAAGAATCCCCAGAGAAGAAAGTTAATTGTATGGGCACTGGGGGAAACCTAGAAAATGCTCCTGAAATTAAGGTGGTATGGGAAATAGGACGTGAAGAACGGGGGAGACGCACCAAGCATCAGTACATGAAACATCTAGAGAAGAAACGCACCTCAGATAAAGAGGATGATTATGTGATCTCACCCTTGAAAATATTGAAAGAGAGAAGAAGAGTAAGGGATGTTTGTGGGGTCAAGTAGGAAGAGCTAAATAAGAAATGGGATAGAAATGACCAAAGAAAGCCTTTGAGAAGACAGAAAACCTTTCAGCGTGACAGCCTAATACTAGAAAGGATCATTACTTTATATGATGGGCTAATTAAGAACCGGGCTAATGTTATTTGGTTATTTCACCATGTCCCCAACCATACTAAGACTTTTAACATCAGATGATCTGGTCGTTATCGAATTTCCAGAAGAAGAAAGAACAGATATGGTGTTCTGTATCCCTCAACTCCAACAACTATTAATGGAGGATTCCTGTTTGAGGCAAATCTGCGTCGACCTAATTGAACAAGAAACCCCGAGCCTCGAGGCACCTAAAAGCTTGAGAGAGAGACCAAAAGAGCTAAGGGCTGAGAGGTTGGATGTGGAGGAGAGGAAAGAAGAGGGACTAAACAGAAATTTTAAAACCAGTATGAAAGAAATCATAAGAGATGAGAAGAAGACAACCCACAAGAGCGGAAACAGGACAATAAAGAAGGAGGGAAGGGAGGAAAATGGAGGTGGCTGGCAGGTTTATTGGCAGACAGAATTAACCATCCATAATGCCATGTAATTCCTGATCCCAAGGAGTTCACACTTGCTATCTGGAACACCAGAGGATTCGCCCATCTGTTTCTCACAGGAGTCCTGAACATTGCAAAGTCCGACATAATTTCACTCCAAGAGACATGGCTGAGAGAGTCCCCAATATTGGATGGATATTCGGTCTATCTAAACCCTGCCGTGAAAGGAGTAAGAGGAAGACCCATGTCTGGACTCCCAATAGCCATCAACAACCAAATGCAGTTTAACTTACTTGAAGAATACAACCCTAATCCACACATCCAATTACTAGCAGGCATGTGTCAGCAAGGAACCAAAGTCGAGAGGACAGTGATTATTATGAACTTATACTGGAATCAGGCCAATTAGGGATGTGGCAACTTCCCAGGACAAGTGGCAAAGTTAATTGACAATCAAAGTGAAAAAATTGGAAAACCCATGGTTTATCTTGTGTGACGATTTAAACTGTAAATGCTTTGACGCAAGTAATGTGGAAATCGAAGATGATGTGCCGAAGCTGACCCAAGCAGAAAGAAGGAGACAAGCATGAAAAATATGTTGAACCTTAGAAATATAGTGATTCTAAATGGCAGCACAAAGGGGGATATCCCGGGAAGGATCACAAGAAAAGGGACCAATGGTGGCCAAATTCTTGACAACATCTGTGTTTCAACTAACATGATTATGGCGGTCCAGTCACTGAAAGTTGAAGATATGCCATCAAGTGATCATAATTTACTGTCTCTGCCCTGTGCCCCCTTAAACTATACACAGGGAGATAGACACAGCGAGGAAATAGGAGTGACCCCCTGGCGAGAATAGACTTAGGAGCAGTCCAGAGAAAAGTGTCAATACGGCATCTAACCACCAAAGAGGGAGACCACACAATCAATTACACTCGATTGTTTCAAGCATTTGAAACAAGCAAGGGAGAGGAAACAAACCAACTATGTGCCATTGGCATGTTTTTGATCAAGAGGTTTCTAAGAGAAAGCAGACACTTAAGTTCATATTCACTTGGCAAAGAAGACATCTCTAGGACACGCTATATCGTCAATCCAGAAGTTAAAAACTCATCGGAATTGGACAAGACTATATTAGAAAGGTCTCCTACAGTGGGATGCTGAAGCTATGTTTCAAAAGATCAGTTCAAAAACACAGCAGAAATCTGGTCAACAATAAATGGTCTGGACTCTCCGCAATAGGCATTATTGCTAAATCCCAAACCAGCATCAATTTGGGCAACATATTTCACCAGATTCTATGATTCTGAAGATGCAGAGTCTAGCCAGACAAGAGAGAACAGGGTTTGGAACCACCAAGCTATCGACATAACTTCCATACAGGAGATCATAAACAAATCCAGTAATTCAAGGGCACCCGGGCCAGCTGGAATGACCCATGCATTACTAAAGCAGGACCCCGAACAATGGTCCATCATTTGTTCAAATTGTTTGAACACATCAATAAATCTCAAAGAATACCGACAACATGGAAATCAACAGTGACAATTCCGATGTATAAGAAGGTGGCTAGGTCCGACCCCAGCAATTATCGACCAATAGTACTGCTGGGCGTTGCGGGCAAGGTATTTGCATCATTGATCACTGGAAAAATGGAGCACCATGTCTGGCAATAGGGATGAATGGCAATCAGGGTTCGTAAAGGGAGTCGGGACAGCTCTGAACATCTTCATAATTAACATTCTGAAAGCCTGAGTAGAGAGGGGGAAAGGGCAGAAGATGTACATGGCATTTATATACCTCGCACAGGCCTTTGACACCATAAAGCGCCCAAAGCTGTGGACCAAGCTAAAAAAGTGGGGTTGCCCAATTGATGTCCTGGAAACAATAAAAGACCTATAGTCAGGAACGTTGATAAGGGTGAGGATAGATAGATCAGGCCTTCTATCAAGCCAAATACCAACAAAAAAAGGATTAAAGCAAGAATGCCCTTTAGCACCAGAACTTTTTAATATGTTCATATCAGATGTAAAAGGCGCTTTTGCAGACATCCGATGTTTCCCTCCCTCAATAGCCGACACTCCGATAGGACGTTTGTTATACGCTGACGATGTCATGTTGGTGGACCAAAAGCAAATAGGCTTACAGCACCAGTTAGACGCACTGCAAAAATACGTCGAGGCAAACGGTCTTCTAATAAATCCGAAAAAATGAAGGATTATGTCGTTTGGAGAGCAGGCAGGGGGGACCATTTGCCTACCTGGGAGTATGCCTGAACATAGGTAAAACTGATGCCCAGAGAGTGGAAGCATTAAGAAATAATGTGAAAAACCTGGAAAGTCCAGGAAGAAAACTGCTTAAGAGATTCTGTGGGTTCATGATAAAGCCATTGGTTTCCTTCTATCATATGAAAGTCCTCCTGATATTAATGGAGCAGAAACCTTTTTCTCATTTCACGCAGAGAATTGGCCAAAGTTAGAGGGAATTTTTTGGAAAAGAGTTCACCGGCTACCAAAAAGTACACCTATTCAGGCAGTCAGGATGGAACTGGGCTTAACATCGATGAAGGCCACAGTGACATGGCAATCTTTGTCCCTCTCCAGTAAATGCATTGAAGACAAGCCGAAGGGGGGATTTACGATACTGAAAAAAGCTCTGGAAAAGAGCAATGAAACCACACTTGAGTGGAGATCGATCTGTCAAGCAATAATAAACGATCTGGGGGAATCAGACATCACCTTACTTGAGAACACAGACAAGATCAAAAAGAAACTATATAGACAAGACTGGATAACGATCCAGGAGGAAAGACAAACTTACAAACTTTATGGGAAACCATCCCAGGAAGCTAGGTCTTTAAACTTATTACTAAAATATCTTCAGCTGCTCCCAAATTGGTACTTCAGGGATCCATTTCTGAGATTTCGATTAAATCTTTTCCCTACTAGGGAAATTTTGAGTCGAAGAAGTGTAACAACGAGAGATGTCTCGTGCCGACTTTGCCTTGAAAAGGACTCCCGAGAAAGACGTAAGAAGTAAACTGCTGAGTGAAGAGATACAGAGATACAAGTTCAAGGACAGAGGACGACTGGTGGCAGGCGTTGCTTGCCGGGGAGCGGATCTCGACCAGCTTGGCACTGGTGAAATTGCTCATAACAATGTTTGGAATGATTGAAGCAACTACAGGATGAACGGCTCCATTCCAATAGAAGAAACAAATACAGCAATAACTGGAAAGTTAGGATGTGATGTAATTCAATTTTATGCTATAAGGACGAAAAGGCAAACAGGTTTTCTGTATTATATAATCATATGAAGCCAATAATAATAAAAAATATATTGTTATACAAGTGAGGCTCAAAAAGAAATGTACACACAGATAAAAGAAATGCAGGGGCACAGATAAGTATAACCAAACTTAGGGGTATGCTGAAATGTGGTAAAAAGGCCTTAAAGCATGCATTTGCAGCAAACGTGTGTTCACGTTTTATTAATCTGCAACAAAGCCGTAGTAATACATTGCAGGTCCCACGATCCCAGGCTGGCATGGTAAGAAGCAAACAGTAGTTGTTATTTTTTCAAGGTCACAGATTAAAACACTTGAGTCCTGCCGACAGGTAAGGAGGGGATAATAATTTTATAATTCAAAATGATTTGCAAAATGCGATTTTAGATGGAGTCAAAAGAACCATGTTGGTTTCAAACTGCCCCTTAGTATGTTTCTCCTGGGAAGAAGGTCAAAGAGTTCTTAATATGCAACATTTGTATAGCAGTATGTCCGTGGTTCAAGGCTCTGACAGTGCCATGGTAGAGAGCACTTCTCATGAGAATTTAGATGAGATGACCGGGACAGATGATTAAAGTACTGCTGGTCATCTCAAATGTTTCAATGAATTGTCATTATAACGTGGGAAGTGGGGGTTGGATTGTGAAGCCGCATATTCTGATTAAGGGCGGTGTGAGAAGGTTTGTGGACCCAATCACAGAACATAATGTATATTTTTCTATAAAGGTACACTCTACGAACACCAATCAGCTAGGTGTGTGGAGATTTTTTCATGTGAAATTACGAATGTTAATTATCTTGAGTGTTATGTGACGAAGGCTTGGTATCAATAGTAGACACAGACACAATGGATACAAGTTTCGAAAACCTTTACTTATATTTTTGTTTGGGACGGTAGAATTCCTAACTGGCCGAAATCTAAAATGGGAGTAATCTCAACCATTATACAAGAACAAATATGTCCAAGTCAGTCTGGTCAAAATAAAACAGCCTATACTAACCTTCCCCTTCCTTCTTAGAATACCAAATGTGTTAAGGGAATACAAAATGAAAATATGGTCTCAAAAGGAAATGTCAGAATGGCTTCAGCACCAACTCCCTTCCCTTTCTCAAAAAACAAAGGATGGATGAATGGCACAATTCTGTCAGTCTTGCACACTTTGACTTACTGGTACAATGGAACAGTTCACTCTTAGGCTTTCAACTCTAGGTAGCTCAATCAATACTTTAGGCTTTGCCCGCCTTGCCATCAATACTCAGTTCATATAGTCTCAATATCTCACAGTTCAGCACAGGCTTTCTTCTGCCGGCTCAAGCCTGTCTCTCTGTTGTGGGGGTTCCCTTCCCCACGTTTTTATCTCATATCTTTTTCACTGTCAAAAACTTTCAAGACTTCAAGGAATTTACATAAACCTCTGCATTACCACTTTGACTTCTCTTTCAACAATCCTTCAATTTGTAATCATCAGCATATTATGGCACCAATACCTCTTGGTCCTTGTGATCCTTCTCCCTTTAGTCTGCCCCCTTGGCATTTTCAAAGGTTTATATCTAATACCAATACCTCTTGGTATTTGTAGTTCTTATTATTTTTTAGTTTCAATGTTCATATTCAACACCAATTGGCTCTTGATACTTGTAGTTCTTGATTAATAGTTCTTAGTTCTTATTCTCTTCCACTTGCCTTCTTGGCCTTTCTCCAAGTTTTTTATATTTAACTTTTGCACATTTCACAGTTCACTTTACTTTTTCCCTCTTGGCATATTTCACAGTTCACAAAATTCACTTTACTTTTGCCCTCTTGCCATATTTCACAGTTTACAAATGTCACTTTCCTCTTATTCAACCTTCTTTCCTTAATGCAGCTTCATTTGACCTCCACTTGCAATATCTTTCAAATTCCATAAACATTTCACAGAGACATTTGAATGTGCGACTTTCCCTCGCAGGACCATTCTACTACTTTGTATCCTCGTCTTTTAACAATTGTTCTCTTCCTCTGCAACTTATCAGCACACGCGCAACCTTTAACTTTCAAATTACAGTCACTTTCCCTTTAACATCAACCAGACTTTTGTTTCCCTCAATAACTCAATGGCTCTATTAATTGGATCTCTTTCATCTCTTTTCTGCAGCTCAGGGCCGTTACCAACGCCTCTTCTGCTCCTCCCCAAATCCGCCCTTCGCCTGGGGGCTGGTGGGATGCAGGCCATTTTCTGGCAAATTGAAGGTTTCTTTCCTCTGCTCGCTCGGATTTGCTTTTCGAACAGCCCCTTGAAAGTATGGAAATCTTGCCTGGCATCCTCGGGATCCTCTCCACTGTCGAACCAGCCCATTGGCCTTCCACAGTATGTTTTGCAACAGCCTTGGAAGAGTAGTTCCTTCTCGTAGCCAGCCTCGCTCAAAGTGTGCTCGTGTGCGCTACCTTTTATCTTCACAGGGAGTGCTAAAAAGTTGCAGAAGTACATTGTTGGAGTTAAATGCCCGACTCTGCCTGGCCTCATTACAGGGGAAAAAGTGTCCTAAACTAATGGACACTCACATCCCCTGCACACCACAGTTACTGACACAATAGTCAGTCAAATCCTATTGTAATGAATGAAATTGCTTACGGTTGATTGAGTCAAGGTAGTATAGTTGTATCGAGTTAATGGCTACACTTTACTCAAATTATTACACAATTTAATGGACTATTCTATATGTGAGGAATTCATAAAACATAAGTACTTTTCAATAAAGTTAAGAGCTGGACGGGTTTCGGGAATAAAATCCCTTCATCAGGAGCAACATTTTCATTGGATTTGTGAAGTGTGACAATCTTCTAGCTTGAATTTAAGTCTCTAAAGCAACACAAAAGGAGCTCGTTAAGTGTGATATTTCTACAGGATAAAAGTCTTGTGAATGACTGATGATGTATAAATACGTAAATGTCACCTCGTTAGAAGTTATAGTAAGTTCCTCAGAGCATCCCAGTACGATTCTCATAAGAGTTATGACGTCAGGGTACGGAAACACTGGTCTGCGTATGGTCTTCAATTCTGTGGGGAGTGTTGAATGATGATAATGGAATTAATTGTCAAGGAAGGGAGAAGTATCGACGTAATAGGACAAGTGCATAGTATTCCCACTGCAGATACCTCTAATATTTAGGTCTTATTGAGTTCTCGAAGTCTATAGATGGTTCCTAATTTGAAATAGATAAGGGCTCTTCACTGTGGAGAATATAAAACTGTACAATAGTGTCAAATTCTAGCTACTGTTAATGGTTGCAGTTCAAGTAATAAGTGTTTTAGCGGCTACATACCTCCAAATGGTGTCTCCGCGTATGCTTTTGAAGTTTAAAAGGTGGTTAATTCGGTATGCAGACTTTGCGGAAAAAGACTTAAGGTCAACTAATCTGTGGGGAAATGAGGGATCTTAATCAGGATCTCGGTTGTTAGTCAACAACCCTGTCGAATATGTGTGGCCAAGGAGGTTGCAGTGTCACTTACCCGTAGATCAGGTATTTCCGTGTTATCGCATTTGTTTGGAGCCTCGGTGGGTGAAGTTAGATGAGAAGCCGTCTTGTGTATGGGATATAGCGTGCTGACGCCAGAAATGATTGGTGTGGCGGCCAGTGAGTTGATTGCGATGGTGCCTGAGTCTAAATGAAGATAAGTAACGATTAGTGACTAACTGCTGGATTAAAACGTTGCATGTCAGTGCTTATACCAGTACTTATTTTAGAGATTAGCATGGTATATAGATTAGTATAAGTGATAGAGCTGCAACGCTATGACTAAATGGCGTGCCTTAGGTAGCTGGAGGCGTGCCTACGTCATAGGTAAACAAACCGGGTAAATGGTCCACAGGGGGCTCTAGTGTGTTCCAGAATGGATCATAGGGTTATCTATTGATGATGTGATGCTACTCAACAGCAACTCTAGTTGTGCTTGAGTCAAAAGTGAATTACCCTCAAGTGTATCTATAACAGTCAGCAGTCTGTTAGGAATGTGTTTTATAGTACAGTTGTTATGCTTTATGATCTACCATTCTAAACACTCTAACTATTCAAATTAAAGTAGTTGGTAACGGGTCATAAATACGACATTCTAAATTCAGTTAATTCATGGTTGGTGTGTGTTGGTCTGATATACGATATCTGCAATTAACGAGGTAACAGGGTGCCCTCCATTCAACATGTACAACAATTCAAATTCTACAGTAATAACCAATTAAGTGATGTATGCCATTGTTCACTGATTATTTGTTACGAAAGGTAAAATATGTTCAACAATTTCTAAGTGATCTCCATGAAATAAACAATGCAACAATTCATGATAACAGTTATACTTACACATGGTGGAAAACAATAGGCGAGTAATGCTAAACATATTGGATTTGTATCGTCACAGTCACTTGTCTAGCTGTTTCAAATGGTAATACATTATGGAAGTGGAACAAACCATGTAGAACAATGAGTCCCCTACTTCATGAAGATAGAACGTACATAAAAAGCCAACAGTGGGTTACAATAGATTCTGGAGATGTTCAGACTCCTATTGAGTGTAGATAGTCACAGTAACTTATCTAGATGATAAGGACATGGATTTCATAAGAATGCAGTAAGTGAGAATCCTTGTTCATTCCAGATGGGTTCATCTTGTACAATCTGTGAACCCAGAACATTTCTTGTTTGGATAGTAGTATTGGCACCCCTTGGTGGGGTTCTAACTAGTTCCAGCACTATGAATTTTAGTTGTGCTACTGAATGTCTCTTCTCTGTGAAATGTCTTGCCACTGGAGATTTCACATTTTTCGTTCTAATGTTGGATTTCTGCTCAGTGATCCTGCCTGATGTTGTGTATGGTCTAGCTACATAGTAGAGTCCACAAGGGCATATCACACCATATATAAAATATTTGGAGTCGCATGTGGCGAACTGTCGTAATTTGAATTTTTGACCTGTGGAAGAGTGTCTCACAAAATCACCTTTTTGGATGTTATTGGATGTTATTACAGCCTCCACAGTGCCATGTTTGGGTTTGGATAAAAACACTTGTTTGGTCTCGGTATTTCTTTCAGCCTTAACTAGGCCGTCTCTGAGGTTTTTCCACATGTATACGCCATGATTGGTGGTTTGGGGAAATTATTTGTGAGCTGTGTGCCTAGTCTTGTAATTCGCCTGTTTTTCTTAATTAGTTGATTTATCTGTCCACTTTGTTTGGAAAATGTCATTAGGTGAATGAGAGGTGGATCACTTGTGTGTATTTTGGGAGTTAAAAGATTCTGTCACGTTTTGATGTTAGTATTCCTTTTAGCTTCATCTAATGCCATGATCGGGTAACCCCTTGTTTGGAAGCTGTTAGTGATATCTTCAGTTGCCTCTTGATAAGTCGGTTCATCTGAGATGATCCTACGTATTCTCATGTATTGGCATAATGGTAGATTGATTTTAAGCTGCCATGGGTGATAACTGGCATAGTGTAGTATATTGTCCATATCGGTTGGTTTACGATAGAGGAGGTCTTGAGTTTTTTACTGCAGGGGGTCACGAGAACATCTAGAAAGTGGTCGCTGGGGGTGCCCATTTCTAGTGTGATTTAGATTTTCATGTGTCTTTCATTAAGGTATGTCAAGAATAGGTGTGGTTCGTCTAGCTGTGGTTCGTCTTTGGGACACGTCCAGATTCTAAAGATGTCATCGATATATATTTTCCATTCTGCCAATTTCGGTTTCAAACAAAAGCACACATAAATAAATGAGCATATTGTGGTGCCATGGGGGACGCCATGGATGTGCCCGAGATTTGAAGGTAGTAATCTTTCTGAAATTGAAAGTAATTGTTGTGTAGGATAATCTTGGCCAGTTCGATTGTGAAGACTTTATTGGATGGAAAGTATTTTTCACATAATAAGGCCCATTCCAGGGCATCGAGTCCTTCACTATGAGGAATGGATGTGTATAAACTATGTACGTCCAGGGTGAATAATGTCCAATCAGGGTTGAATTCAGGAAGTAGTTATAATGCTAATAGAAAGAGTGTGGTGTCCCTTGGATAGGTAGTGCTTTTCTGTACTATGGGTTGGAGGAGTTTATCCACATATTTTTCCAGGGGATCAAAATACTGTTGGTGGCAGCCACAATAGGACTCAACGGATGTGTTAATGGATTCTTGTGGATTTTAGGTAACCCGTAAAATACTAGCATGATCGGAAATGTATTAGTCAAGTAATCTTGGTGCGCTCAGTGATCCATTCTTCATTGAGTGCCTTGATGAGAACATTTTTGATAGTGGTTGTGATGGTCGATGTAGGTTCATGATTTAGGACTTTGTATATATCTCTGTCATTAAGTAATGTCAGACAACTCTAATATTCACTGTCCATAATCACAATCGCACCTCCTTTGTCTGCAGGTTTGGTTGTGATAGATTTGTCTTCTGCTAGTTGTTTAAGTAGTGTATGTTGATGTTTTCTAAGGTTGTGTTCTCTGATGTCGAAGTATTTGATATGCATCAGATCTTTAATCATGGAGTGCTCAAATAGATCTAGGGCAGTTTTTTTCACAGTATGGTTGAAAGTGCTCTTGGATTTCATTTCTAAGCAATCAAATGTTTTCGATCTTTCTTCCAAAGGTGGTAGTGAGTCAAAGAAGACTTTAAGCTTCATTTGTCTTGTGAGTTTGGCTACATTAATGCGTTCATCAAATAATGTGGTGTTGTTAGTGAGAACAAATGGCAGCCCTAGATTGAGTAGATCCATTTCTTGTTTGGATATCGTGTGTTGGGAAATTTTGACCACTAGTTCACTTATTTTTTCTTGCCGCTTAATTTTCGTGTGTCCTCTCCTCGTTTTCCTATTCCTAAAAAAGGACGTTTATCTGTGGATGTTGTTGCATTGCCTAATGTAGGTAAGAGAGGTGTAAGACGGCCTTCCACTGGAGTATCTGTCATGGATAAATTGGTTTGGGGTTCAGAGCCACTACCTGATGTGTCACTAAATAGATCTATTTAATCACCAGTGTTTCTCGGTTGTCTTTTGTTTGGGTTGTCTATTGGGTTGGTAAGGTTGGTTCAGACGGTAATAGTCTTGCCATGTAAAGACACTATCACAAGAATAGTTCAGAGTGTCTCTCCTGAATTTTCTTATCTTTCTATGTTCTATTTCTTGTTTGTATGTATCTAGTTTTCGGTTGGTATCTTCTAGGATTTCTGTCAATTTGTCCTGAGAAAGTAGGATATTCAATTGATCTTGCAATTCTGTAATGTCTGAATCAATGTTGGATAAAGATTTGGCCAATTCTTCAACTGTCAACAGAATCAGATTGAAAGAGCATTTGTTGAGAATCTGTTCCCATTTCTTTATAAACTCAGTGTTTTCGTTGCATAGAGTGGGTTGTAAGTATATCCTCAGGCCACAAGGGATCATTTTGGTTTTGTGATATTGAGCCAATGGTAATAGTCTTGCCATGTAAAGACAATATCACGCGAATAGTCCAGAGTGTCTCTCCTGGATTTTCTTATCTTTCTCTGTTCTATTTCTTGTTTGTTTGTATCTAGTTTTCGGTTGGTATCTTCTAGGATTTCTGTCAATTTGTCCTGAGAAAGTAGGATATTCAATTGATCTTGCAATTCTGTAATGTCTGAATCAATGTTGGATAAAGATTTGGCCAATTCTTCAACTGTCAACAGAATCAGATTGAACGAGCATTTGTTGAGAATCTGTTCCCATTTCTTTATAAACTCAGTGTTTTCGTTGCATAGAGTGGGTTGTAAGTATATCCTCAGGCCACAAGGGATCCGTTTGGTTTTGTAATATTGAGCCAATGTTGAGGCGTATCATTTTTGAGAGATTTCTCTCCTGATTGGCGTTTCTAAGTTGTTAATTATTTTTTCTGGACTTTCTATAGTGGGGGTAGTTCTTTCGGTGTCTTTGATTAAACTGAGGTTCTGAGTAGCTTCATCTTCACTAAAGGCTAGTGTTGTCGCACGTCTTGTAGTAAGTAGATTGATTTTGGAAACGATGGTGCAGGACCATGTAGTGCCACTCCACTCAACAAGTAGTAAGTGGGTACTGTACAGAAAGTATGAAAGAGCAACAGGAGCGCACATCTCTTTTAGTAAAAATCCGATTAGGTCTGGGTATTAGAAATTCGAAGGAAGTTCACAGGTGCAAGGGAGAAAAATGCGGTTCTGGCACAAAAAGTCACCAACATATATATATATACAGGGTCGAGGCCAATGCGAGTCAGGGGAGATACTCCTTCTAACCTCATTCCTCATCTTATTTGGCACAGTACTTTTGTCAGGGAGAAGGGGGGATGAATTATGGCAATTATGATATGATATTTTATTCATATCGCGCTCATACACAAGTGTTTCAGAGCACAAGGAAAGTAAGGGGAACAAGGGAGGACAAAAACAACGATCTTACTAGACCCAGTAACGTTGAGAACGCACAAGTGCAGGGGAGAGGGAAGAGGGAAAGTGCAAGGGAGAGGGGAGAGTTAGAAGTGCTGAGCAAGGGATAAAACACAACTGGTAGTGCAGCCAGCAAGGTGGCAAGTGCAAGGTTTAAACTCAGACAAGGGGTGTCTGCTAAGTGCAGGTAAGGTGACTGTAAGATTACAGATACAGACCCAAGTGCCAGGGTTGCCAGGAGGCAGTGCAGGCGAGTGGCTGGGTGGGCAGGGTCCTGAAATTAGGGGGTAGCCAGGTTCATGGTGCCGAAGCAGATAGATGAGCAGGGGAGAGGAAGAGCGAAGGCAGTAGCAAAGAGGAAGGTATTGAGGTGCTTCCAGAACCGGAGATGGTTCTCCTCAGGTTTCAGAGTGGCAGGGAGGCTGTTCGAGAGGAAGGCTCCATCCGAGGAAAGAGATTTACTACCAATTTGTTGCTTGGAGAAGCGACTGACCCTGAGGCAGTTGGAGATGGAGGAGCAAAGAGCTCGAGTGGGAAGGTATTTACGGAGGGAGAGTTAAAGGTATTCTGGACTGTTGTATTTTCCCATAAAATAAACAGGGATAGGGGTTAAATAGGTTGTGGAAAAAGGGGATACCATGTTTCACCATTGGGTGCTCCTCCCCTAGCCCCTTGATGACCCCCTACCCAGGTGATCCTTTCTCGCCTGTCCACCCACAGGGTCAGGACCCAAAGGCGATGGCCTTCCCCTGGCCACCTGAGTACGGGACTCCCGGGGACTAGGTTGTGAAACACCCTCTGGTTTTTCACAGGTATAAAAGTTTTAGATTTAGGAGTGTTTCTTTGACAGCACCTTTTCATTTAGTTCTGTTCCGCAATCTGTTTGAATATAGCTTTCCCAGCTGCATCTGGGCCCTGAATAAACATGCGTTACTTCTTGCCTGCATACACTCCTTTTTTGACTGCTTTTGTAATATTTCATTGGTGTGTTCCCCCGCAATCCCCAACACAGAGACATGCAGATGGAAGATGTGGAGTGCACCTTAAGCATAGACAAGCATAGAGAGTGAAGCGAATATAGTCGAACAGAACATGAGATACTGTCATGATGCCTACCCCCGGAGCACCAGGCCAGGCCCAGCACCCCCGGAAGCAGGCATCATGCCCTCGGGTAAAAGCCCAGCGGCCCCTTATAGGGGCTCTTTGGACTCAGTCCTGGCGCCTGTGGCGCCAGGCTCATGTTGGACATCAGTCCTGGCGCCATAGGCGCCAGGCTCATAAAGGGAGGTGTTTTGTGCACTTACCTGATGCAGACCATGCTGCACGCTTCAGGCCTCCCTGAGACCTGAAAGGGACTATTTTTTCATAGGGACTATTTTTTCACTCGGACGTGGCCAGGGAAGGATACATACCTAGTTGGGGAAGGATACATACCTGGGACTTCTTTGGAGGCTATTTAAGCCACGCCCAGACAGCAGCTCATGCTTCGCGTTGTTCTGCTTCCTGCAGCTTAACGCTCACCGTGTCTGCTCCTGCTCCTGGACTCCAGCCACGCCCGCCTCTAACCCGGAAGACCTGCAAGGAAGGAAGAGAAGGGAAAGGTGAAAACCAAGGACTATTTCAAACTTCTTACCTGCAACCGGAATCTTCTCGCCAGCATCCCTGAAGAAAGACTTCCATTTAAAAGCATTGCGTTGCTCGCTGCAGCGCCACGCTTCACTCACCTGTCCTCGAGACATCTCCCGGCTCCATTGCGGCTGTCAGCATCGGACGCCACATCTCTGCACCTAGGGGAGAGAGGAAGAAACAAAAGGTGAGCAGAAGGAACACAGAAGGAAAGCCTGATTAACAGCCATAATACTTACCGGCTTTTCTTCCACATTTCGGGTCGGCGCCGCCCCGTTGGCAGGTACCGTACCCCTGCCCCTATGGGGAAAGGACAAGAGACATTTCTGGGGAATGATAAGGACATTTAGAGGGATCGCCCTCATCACTACTCACCTCGGCAGTTTAACCCCTCGACGCATCGCCTTCATTCTGCACCTGAAATAAAGGACAGATCACAGGTTAGAAAGACAACATAAAGGGGGCCTCACTTGAACTTTGAACTTTCATACTTATGGCGCATCGCTCAGGAAAGTCAAGTGGATTTTGCCAGCGCCATTCTGAAAACCAGTGAAGTAACTGGACGAACACGCCCCCCTGCACCAGAAGCAGGATGGAGAATTCATCCTTCCGAACCATAAGGTGAGCTTAAACCGGGGTTTGGAGGAAGTTAGAGAGGAACAAAGGGGGAAGGGGGAAAGGGGGGAGCTAGCACACTATTCTGCAGACTGTTAATCCCCTTTCTCATCTGCAGAAGGATATTCCTACGGGCCAGGCAAGCACGATTTGGAGGTCCTGTCCAATCGGTGTTCCGGGTCCTGCGCATCACGCTAGAAGAGGCCACAGCAATCCAGACTAGACCAGCGCCCCCGTGGGAACCAGGTGAGCGTTACAGAACGCAAAGCCTTCCTACAAATTCCCACCCAGGCGCTATGGAAACTTCCGAAACTGACCAGTTGGCCCAATTACTGGGGGAATTACGGGCCGAAGTACACGCCACTCATCAAGAGACTAGTGCCCTCAGGAGGGAAGTGATTGTAATAAAGGATAGAGCTGATGACCTGGCTAGACAGCTTTTGCAAGGTCAAGCTGGACAAACTCCTTTACCCGGTTCCGGGGGGAACCCCGCTCCTGTGGTTTCCAGTAACCCGGTGCAGATTAATCTACCTGGAAACATGCCGCTGGCCCCACCTGAACGCTTTACTGGGGACCCCAAACGATTCGCCGTATTCATGAATCAGTGTCGTTTGCACTTCCTATGCAGACCCGGGGCCTTCCCTAATGATCAGACCAAGGTAGCCTTTGTGTTGTCATATCTCAGCGGCTGTGCTGCCGATTGGTCAGTCCCACTGGTAACTCAAGATGACCCGATTCTTCGTGATTTTCAAGGATTTCAAACAATCATGGAAAGGTTATTTGCTCAACACTCCCAGGGACAGGCTCTGGATGACAAACTTCTATCTCTGCGACAGGGCAATCAAGACCTTCTATCCTACATTGCAACCTTCAATAGACTAATTGTGGAAACTGGTTGGCCAGAGGATAAAAGAATCACGTTATTCTATCGAGGTCTACGCGGAGAACTTAAAGATGTCCTGGCACAAGTTGTAAATCCGCCCCAAGAATGCACTGAATATATAGACTTAGTGGTCCAATTGGATCACAGGTTGCAAAACAGAAAAGCAGATCGGTCCAAGTTTGAAACCCGGGTGTTGGCCAAGACCCACGCTAACCCCAAGGGGGCTGATGCCTCGGAGCCTATGCAAATCGGAGGTGTTAAAGGACCCCTAACTCAAAAAGAACGGGAAAGAAGACGACAGATGCAATTATGCCTTTATTGTGGGTCCTCTGGACACTTTCTACGAGATTGCCCGGTTAAGCTGCCCAAGAAGGTGGTAGGAGCTGCTGATAAAATCCATGGAAACTCTATCGGGAAACGACCACGCCCGGCAAGCGTAGGGGTCCGCTTGCCGAGCTTGAAAACTAACTCTCAGATCTCGCATTTCATTGTGCCAATGGTCCTCGTAGATCCGGAACAGCCTAAACGGTAGCATGCTATAAAGGCATACATCGATAGCGGGGCTATAGGAAACTATGTGGATTGAGAATTGGTCTCTAGGATAAACCTCCCTCTGCGTCCTAAAACCAATAAAGATGTCATCACCACAGTAGATGGAACCAAAATTGCCTCTGGACCGGTAACACATTCCACAGCTGAGGTGACACTTGTAGGTCCGGATGGCCATCGGGAGGCAGTTGTGTTTGATGTAATCAAGGCTCCACAGTTTCAGCTTATTCTCGGAATCCCTTGGTTAGAGACACATAATCCTCGAATTGATTGGCGAGCGGAGAGAATTACCTTCCCGGATTGTGCACAAACCTGCTACCCAGAAAATCCAAAGATTAATCTAGCATCAGTAACCTCTGTCCCCATGCAACTACCTCCAGAGTACCAAGACTTTCAGGACGTCTTCCAAAAGGAACAGGCCAACACGTTACCTCCCCACAGATCGTACGATTGCCAAATCGATCTGGTGCCCGGTGCACAACCCCCTTGTAGCAGGATTTACGCCCTTACTGAACCAGAGAATCTGCATTTGAGACAATATTTAGATCAATACCTAGCCAATGGTTTAATTCGCCCGTCAAAGTCCCCGGCATCCTCAGCTTTGTTCTTCGTGCCTAAAAAAGAAGGCGACCTTAGAACTTGTATCGATTAGCTCGCATTGAACCAGATAACTGTTAAAAATCGTTACCCTCTGCCTCTGATCCCTGAACTCCTTGACCAGGTGAAGGACGCTTGCGTATACACCAAGTTAGATCTCTGGGGGGCTTATCATCTGGTACGAGTAAAAGAAGGCGACGAATGGAAAACGGCCTTCCGTACAAAATATGGACTATTCGAATACCAGGTGATGCCTTTCGGGTTGTGCAACGCGCCGGCAGCCTTCCAATTCTTCATGAACGATGTCCTTCGGGAACTCATCGATGTCTGTGTTGTCATGTATATCGATGACATTCTTGTGTACTCCTCTTCGGAATCTGATCACAGAAAGCATGTCAGGGCCGTCCTAGAGAAACTGCGCCAGCACAAACTGTTTGCCAAGCTGGAAAAATGTGTTTTCCATACCACCGAGGTTGAGTTTCTCGGATTCATCCTGACACCTAAAGGGGTCCGAATGGATTCACGGAAAGTGGACGCCATCCTCAAATGGCCATCACCTAGTTCGGTGAAAGGTGTCCAAAGCATGCTTGGTTTTGCCAACTTTTATCGCAGGTTTATCCCAGAGTTTTCACGTGTGGTGCAACCCATCACTGCACTCTTGCGAAAAAATAAATGTTTTGAATGGACCGAGGAAGCCGAACAGGCCTTTCAGGAGTTGAAAGCTAAGTTCACGTCCGCACCTATTTTGAAGCACCCGCGTCCCGATCTCCCATATATAGTCGAAACCGACGCGTCCAGCTTAGCCATGGGAGCTGTCCTGTCTCAGAGAGACCCTGAAACCAACCAACTGCACCCCGTAGCATTTTGGTCCAGAAAGTTCTCGCCGCCGGAGATAAATTATGCGATCACCGATAAGGAACTATTAGCCATTAAGTCCGCCTTCAAGGCTTGGCGGCATTATCTCCTCGGCGCCCGGCATACCATCACCGTGATCACTGATCACCGAAATTTACAATATTTAAAAACTGCCACGGCTCAATCGTCTCGACAGCTCCGATGGGCTTTGTTCTTTGCTGAGTTCGATTTTGTAATCACCTACCGCCCCGGCTATAAGAATGGTAAGGCGGACGCTCTATCCCGAATTGGAATGGAAGAAATAGACACAAACTCAGAACCTGTGCCGATAATTCCCTAACAAAGAATTTTGGGGATAACCACTTTACAAACCCTTGAAGACATTCAAGCACGAGTGAAACAATTTCTGGACTCTTCAGCCTTGCAGGATTGGATCAAAAGGGGGTCTAACTTTTCAGTCAAGGATGGCTTACCTTACTTCCAAGGACGCTTATTTTTGCCAGAAAAGGAATTGCAAGAACTGGTTATTTCCCGTCATCATGATACCCTGATCGAAGGACATCCTGGCATTGCCAAAACAGAGGAAAAGGTTAAACGACAATTCTGGTGGCCTTCCTGGCGAAAGGATATTAAATCTTTCGTGATGTACTGTGGAGTTTGTGCCCAAAACAAAGGTCAAAAGACAAGACCCGCCGGTCTTCTTCAGCCCTTAGACATTCCACGAGCACCTTGGCACACCCTGTCACTAGATTTTATCACGGACCTGCCCTCTTGTAATGGTTACAATACTATTCTGGTTGTGGTGGATTTATTTTCCAAAATGGCCCACTTTATTCCGTTGAAAGGATTACCTTCAGCCTTTGTTCTTGCCAAATAATTCCTCGAAAATATCATCCGTTTGCATGGATTCCCGTCCATACTAGTCTCCGATCGGGGAAGCCAGTTTATTTCTCATTTTTGGAAAAAGTGTTGTCAACAGGCACAAATCGACGTAAGACTCTCGACCAGCCACCACCCACAGACCGAATGTCAGACGGAGAGAACGAACCAGACCCTTGAACAATATCTACTATGTATGTTGCACCAATCGGAGGGTAATTGGAAGGACATTTTATGGGTGGCAGAATATGCATACAATAACTCGATACACTCTGGAACTGGTCAGAGCCCCTTTTATACCCTATATGGACATCACCCTCGTACTTCAGACTTGGACTCACCTCTGAGCCTTGAAAACCCCGCAGTGGACCAATTGCATTCTACGATTACTCAAGCCTTCAAGGATGCAACTGCACATTTGCAACATGCGAAAGGGAAATACAAAAAGAATGCGGATCTGCATCGAAGAGAGGCGCCTCCATACCAAATAGGGGATCAAGTATGGTTGGCTACCAAACACCTATCACTCAAGGGGCCTCGAACTTTTAATCCAAGGTATTTAGGCCCTTACTCGATCAAAGCTATAATCAACCCAGTGGCAGTCAAGCTCGATCTACCAGCTAACATGCGGATTCACCCCGTTTTTCATGTGTCACTTTTGAAAACAGTGCACCCAGGAACCAGATTAACAAAGCCACCAGAACCGATTCAGATAGATGGGGAGCCTGAATTTGAGGTGAAGAACATTTTGGATTCTAAGATCTCAAAATCAAAACTTTTCTATCTAATTGATTGGAAAGGGTACGGGCCTCAGGAAAGGTCTTGGGAACCCAGTGATCACGTACATGCACCTCGGCTGGTAAAAAGGTTTCATCGGAATTTCCCAAACAAACCGAAACCTCCAGAAGGAACGGCCTTGGGGGGGGGGGAGTGCTGTCATGATGCCTACCCCAGAGCACCAGGCCAGGCCCAGCACCCCCGGAAGCAGGCATCATGCCCTCGGGTAAAAGCCCAGCGGCCCCTTATAGGGGCTCTTTGGACTCAGTCCTGGCGCCTTTGGCGCCAGGCTCATGTTGGACATCAGTCCTGGCGCCATAGACACCAGGCTCATAAAGGGAGGTGTTTTGTGCACTTACCTGATGCAGACCATGCTGCACGCTTCAGGCCTCCCTGAGACCTGAAAGGGACTATTTTTTCATAGGGACTATTTTTTCACTCGGGCGTGGCCAGGGAAGGATACATACCTAGTTGGGGAAGGATACATACCTGGGACTTCTTTGGAGGCTATTTAAGCCACGCCCAGACAGCAGCTCATGCTTCGCGTTGTTCTGCTTCCTGCAGCTTAACGCTCACCGTGTCTGCTCCTGGACTCCAGCCACGCCCGCCTCGAACCCGGAAGACCTGCAAGGAAGGAAGAGAAGGGAAAGGTGAAAACCAAGGACTATTTCAAACTTCTTACCTGCAACCGGAATCTTCTCGCCAGCATCCCTGAAGAAAGACTTCCATTTAAAAGCATTGCGTTGCTCGCTGCAGCGCCACGCTTCACTCACCTGTCCTCGAGACATCTCGCGGCTGTCAGCATCGGACGACACATCTCTGCACCTAGGGGAGAGAGGAAGAAACAAAAGGTGAGCAGAAGGAACACAGAAGGAAAGCCTGATTAACAGCCATAATACTTACCGGCTTTTCTTCCACATTTCGGGTCGGCGCCGCCCCGTTGGCAGGTACCGTACCCCGGCCCCTATGGGGAAAGGACAAGAGACATTTCTGGGGAATGATAAGGACATTTAGAGGGATCGCCCTCATCACTACTCACCTCAGCAGTTTAACCCCTCGACGCATCGCCTTCATTCTGCACCTGAAATAAAGGACAGATCACAGGTTAGAAAGACAACATAAAGGGGGCCTCACTTGAACTTTGAACTTTCATACTTACGGCGCATCGCTCAGGAAAGTCAAGTGGATTTTGCCAGCGCCATTCTGAAAACCAGTGAAGTAACTGGACGAACACGCGCCCCTGCACCAGAAGCAGGATGGAGAGTTCATCCTTCCAAACCATAAGGTGAGCTTAAACCGGGGTTTGGAGGAAGTTAGAGAGGAACAAAGGGGGAAGGGGGAAAGGGGGGAGCTAGCACACTATTCTGCAGACTGTTAATCCCCTTTCTCATCTGCAGAAGGATATTCCTACGGGCCAGGCAAGCACGATTTGGAGGTCCTGTCCAATCGGTGTTCCGGGTCCTGCGCATCACGCTAGAAGAGGCCACAGCAATCCAGACTAGTCCAGCGCCCCCGTGGGAACCAGGTGAGCGTTACAGATACTGAGCTTGTGGAAAGAGGGAAGGTCTTTGGCTTTTTACCCACAGAATAGCCCCTTTAATGAAACTTGTAGTATCAGTAATGAAGCTTCCATAAACCACAAACATACACTGTATTACACACATGAAACAATCATATTTACAGTAGAATAATCTGACTTAATTTCCTCACCGTCTCCATTAGGATCTGCCTTGATTGCAGCATACATCTCCCTAATATTCTCAGGGGTCATCCATCTACCATTTCCTAATCGAGTATGCGTTAAAACCTAAAATGAGACAGAACACATTGAAAATGTTATCTACTTGCCACTCAATATTACAAGAGCTGTGAAAATTGGTAGTGGATTCCAGAATGCATCTGTCATAAATGGTTGATAATGCCAAGTGAAATTTGGAGCCCTTGCAACCTATTTTACAGAAACTAAAAGACTTGTATAGAGAGGCAGATGTATACGTCATTAGATCCCCCCACCCCTCACCTCACCTCTGTCATATTGGAAAAGCAACATAAAGACACTGTTCCTGACAGAGAGTATCATTCCAATACCACACCGAAGATATGAGAGACGTTATGCGTTCAGACAACCGTACCGAATATACCCTCGAACTGATGCAGTAGAAGAAGTCTGCAGACACCACTGGACATAGAAGAACAATAAGTGAAGTCTGACATGTGTAAAGTGACATCATGAAGAGAAGACAAAAGGGCGCTTTGAAACGATATATGAATACTTAAAGAATGAAGATGTGACTGAATTAACAGTTAACATACATGCGAATACGAAGAAATCATATACACTGAGAAGATAAGTAACAAGAGATGCAGTAGATGTATATACACAGAAATACAAGGCAGATAACACATATAGAAGCTTGCTAACATAGAAAATATAACACAAGTAAAGCAGCCATGTTGAGAAAATGTATGTCGGCCTCGTGCAATAGTAAGCGAGAAGCCTGAAGGAGATCAACCAAGGCTGCTGAGCTGACAAGCACTAGAAATACAAATTTGTGCAAGAACAAATAATATTTGTTTGGCAGAGGATCAAGGATGCTGCAGCAAGAGGCAACTGAAAGACTTGAAAGGAGTCGAAGAGGATAAGCCATGTATGCAGAACTTATTTCTCTTAGATTAAGTAAAGGAGTATACATTTGCAAGTGCCAAGTATTGTACAATCAAAGATGCAGAAAGCATATGCAAGATAAAGCAACCAAGTCTCCAGAGGGCGAGGAGAGTAATAGCATCTAATGCAATTGACAGAATCATGGTCTCCTCACAAGTGGTGCAGGACCAAGAAACAAGGCCTATTCATAAGGCTCCAGACAAAGACAGAAATGTACCTTCACTCACTTTAAAAATTCCTGAGGAATATAACAGTCAGCAAGGTCAACTACAAAGAAGAGGCCTTGGTTTAGGGCCTAACTGATGAGAGATAGTAGGCTAACCGGCCAAGTGGGTAGTTGTCTGATGTTGTCCCTCGCACTTGGGTTTGGTTTTGCTTACGTGCTGCCAACGCGCCGAATGTCCAAGGTTGGAGGAGAGTGCCAACTAATCATGAGGACCTATATAAGCGTAGACTATACATTGTTGCAGAAACCAATCCGCTGCTGGTGTTCTGCTATTATCTGTATTTTACGTAGTTAGAGGTAGCCTACCAGATATGGGGCAGCCAATGATATTACTAACACCTATGCAGAGGTTTTAACAGTTTGCCATGTAGGATGACGTCATAGCTGATGTACATCGAGGTACAAAGCCTTTTGTGTAATTGAAATCCATTGAAAGTGTGTGAGCTGCGATTTGTTATGCTTACCAGGTTTCCCTACTTTATTGAACGGATAATAAAGTAGTATTTTGACATATTCTGTCTAGTTATTTGGGCCTGATATTAGTTATTGTGGTAATCCAATCTTGGTTAGTCAAATAGGGTGTGTGATAAGTGCAGAAGAAAGGTGGGTGGGGGGCTGTATGTGTACAGATACAGACCCCAGGGCAGGAGGTGGCCCATAGGCAGTGCAGGAGGGAGGCAGGGTGAACAGGTACCTTGGCCGGAAGAACAGAGGGTGGCCAGGTGCACAGTGCTGAGAGAGAAAGCAGATCAACAGGGGAGAAGAGGGGTAAAGGCAGAAGCGAAGAGGAAGGTCTTGAGTTGCTTCCTGTACCGGAGATGGCTCTCCTCAAGTTTGAAGGTGGCAGGGAGGCTGTTCCAAATGGAAGGCCCCAGCCGAAGACAGAGATCTACCCCCGGATCGTTTCTTTGAAAAACGACTGACCCTGAGGGAGTTAGAAGAAGAGGAGCGAAGGGCTTGAGAGGGGAGGTATTTACAGAAGGATAGTTGAAGGCATTATAAACGTTCTACTGCGGATGGCAGGCTTTCACCATAGGGCGAGTTGTTAAGAGTGACTCCCTGTCCTCTTGGAGTATGTATGATGAGTGCCTGAGTAGTGATGTCATGAATGGAGTGTTTGGGTATGATTAGGTGGAATGCTGTGTGGTGAGTGTTCTACCCAGGGACAGTTGAGATTATGTAGCCTGGGTGGTGGGAGCCAGTGGGCTCCAATCTGATCCTGTAACTAGTAAAGAATCTCCTGATGACACCTGATTAAAGTAACAATAAGTACTTCTGGCCTCCAGCGTATCTTTTACCCAGCTGACCCCGCTTAGGGTCATAACATATATTGGCGACGAGGCATGGTCTTGATCAAGGCGGACCCTGAGAAGAAGCTGGATAAGACAGGTACCTGCATGAATGGGGCCAGACATTGGGAGAAAAGGATGAGAGAGAGGAGAAAGGACTGCTGCGGGGGGTGCAGCACAGGATCACAGAGACTGAGAAAAAGGAGGGGGCCCACTGCCCCCCATGATGAGTCCCACCACCCAGGGGAAAAGAGGGCGTCTCTAGTGGCTTTTAAAAGATGGTAACAGATAATGGCACCCGGTAACATGAGAGGTGGTGTTTTAGTTTCCACACAAGGTAACCCAAGAGACTGTTCCTGTTGGCACTACAGGGTTAAAATGTTTGTACCAGAAGTCGCTCTTGTTGTACCAGGGAGAGGCGCCAGAGACACATCTGTCACTGCTGGTGTAGAGCTGACGTGGAGCTAGGAAATGCAAGCTCTAAGGAGTGAAGTGAGTGCCATTCCTGGAGAGCCGTGAAGTCGATAGTATGCTGAGACTGTCTAAACGAACCTGCGTCCGTGGAAAAACACCCATTGCTGTAGGATGGCAGTAAGAGTGTGCTGCAGTGAAGGGTTGTCAGCTTGCCAGCCGCCTAATAGATCACGATGTTATGTGAGTGAGGAGCCGTGGTACTGGGCACGTCCCACTCATGGGGATAACATGTCTTAGTCTCAGACGTCCCGTAACGCGCAGGGTGACAGTTGGAGCCCTGGAGCTCCATGCGGCCTCATCTCCCATCCTGTAGTGATGATGTCATCAACCCAGCAGGGGGACTCAGCGATTGTGTGGAATGATGGATCATGAAGATTCTGTACTGTCAGAGAATGCCCGGTGCTTAGAAGTTCGTGTCTATCCAGTGAGCTGTATCAGGGTTTCGAATAAAGGACCCTGCAACGTCATTCAGTGTGTCCAGGAAATGAGTTTCCTTTCCGTGTACTGGGTTCCTAAATTAGCTGCGTCGTAGTGGAGACTGACACATGAATTGACTACCATTGCCTTTCAAGGGGAAGGAAGGAGTGCTGCGTGAAATGATGGGGCAGTGTTGCGAGCCTGCCTCTACTAGAGTTGCATTAAATTGAACTTTGACTCGAAGCAAGTAAGGTTCTCATTGTAATGCAGCTGAGCCTTGTTATTACCGTTACTGTTTTTCATGTCCCAAGCAGAGTCAGTCATTGCAAAGTATTTTATGGACGAGATACTGATTTAACGGAATGTTCCACATCCAAGAAAATGCAATGTTGGATTTTGTGAGGTTGTACATTATTGTTGGAAATACCAAAGAGGGATTGTTTCGCTAGTTCAGTAGATTGAACTATAGTTTTGTGCGAATGGAGTGTGTGGACTGTTTCGTATGTTGCAGATTTTAAAAGCTTCGACCAGAGTGATTCTGTGCGGAGAGTGCAGCAATATAGCGAGCTATTAATAGTGGTTCACTGCATATCAGAATAACAGTTTGAGGATTTGCAGGAGGTTACGTTTCATCATGGAACCATGCAAAGTGGACTTTATAATGCGGCAGAGTTTGCCTTTGCACTTCTTGGAATTTACAATTGCATGGAAGTGTGAATGGGTAGGTTAGCTTGTGTCAGTTTAACAACTATTTGAGGAATTGCAGGTTGTTTACGTTGCAGTTTCAGGCAACATGGACTTTTAGTGTTTCTTTTACTAAAAGAATATGTTTAAAAGTGCAGACTTAGGAAATGTCAAAGTGAGTAAAGTTTAGGAAATGTTAAGATATTTGTCTACTTCCGAGAAATTTTCTGTAGTTATGATGTGCATCTTGTACATGTCATTAGCATGGGTCTGTGTGGCCCATTCATGAGTATGTTGAGCATGGGTGAGTGTTGTCCATTCATGTGTGTTATGAGTATGGGTGTGTGTGTGGCCCATTGAAGTGTATTACAAGTATGGGTGTGTATGGCCCTCTGATGTGTGTTTCGAGCATGAGTGTGCGTTGCACACTGGAGCTTGTAGTGAGCAGGTGTGTGTGTGTTGTTCATTAAAATTATTATGAGCATGGATGAGGGTAGCCCATTGAAGTGTATTGCAAGTATGGGTGAGTATGGCCCATTGATGTGAATTACACTTGGTGTTCTCAGAGGTAACTGGTTTTAGGAATGGTTGTTTGGGTGTGTGTAGCCCATTGAAGTGTATTTCAAGTATGGGTGTGTATGGCCCATTGATGTGAGTTACACTTGGTGTTCTCAGTGGTAACTGGTTTTAGGAATAGTTGTTTGGCAGGACGCTGCCTGCATGCTGTTCGTGGCGCGAGAGCGAGGGGACGCCTTCATGTCTCGTGTCTGATGGTGAGTTAAAGGGTGTGTGTGTGTTTCACCCCAAGGTCACCTAGTGGCATTTTGTCCAAGTTGTGAGTTGGCTTGGGTAGGTTTTCTTGTTTCTTAAATTGAGTTGCAGAGAGTGTCATTTTTCGGTGGCACTTCCCTGTAATTTTTGGGCTAATTTGACTTTTCCATCTAGTTGCCGGAGGTTTTCGTTGTTGTTAGATGTGTTGGGTTGAGACCTGACTGCTGATGGCTCAGATTGGAACGGCCGCCAATCTGGGATCGGTGTTTGGGTACTTGTTGTGGAATTCCTCTGGTGGGAGTAGCCCTAGTGTGTATGAGTTGTGAGTGAGTTGCTGACTGTCCGGTATCGTGTGTGTGGTATATGGGATCTGGTGCCCTTCTAAGATTGCCCTGTGGTGACTGTGCATAGTTAGTTATTGTTTGCTTTGTCAGAGCATGACCTGGTTTATCCCGAGCTAGGGAGTTTGCGCGTGGGTGTGGCAGCCCCATGATTTTGCCCGTGGCAGGGGTCAAATAAAAGGAGTCAAGAGCTCTTTGAGGGTCTGTGGATTTGCTTTGGCGTGTATGCCCACTGTGGGCCGGTTTGCGCTCGTAGGTGGCAGCTGCGAGGTTCCCTGGTGGCGGTGGGGAATGGAAGGTGATCAGTGTTTTCTGATGGATTGTGAGAGTAGATGAGGCGGCTGGGTCTTGTGCTTGTTTGGTTTGTCATGTTGGAGACATTCCCCCAGGTGCCTGGTACTGGCTATGGTGTGCTTGTGTGTGTGTTGCGCCCTCCCGTGCGAGTGTTGTGCATTTTAAGGAGGAAAGGTGTTGGTGTCGATTGAAGGAAGGGAGGTGTTAGGATAGTTAGGCTTTGAAGGAAGGGAGGTGTTAAGAGTGACTCCCTGTCCTCTTGGAGTATGTATGATGAGTGCCTGAGTAGTGATGTCATGAATGGAGTGTTTGGGTATGATTAGGTGGAATGCTGTGTGGTGAGTGTTCTACCCAGGGACAGTTGAGATTATGTAGCCTGGGTGGTGGGAGCCAGTGGGCTCCAATCTGATCCTGTAACTACTAAAGAATCTCCTGATGACACCTGATTAAAGTAACAATAAGTACTTCTGGCCTCCAGCGTATCCTTTACCCAGCTGACCCCGCCTAGGGTCATAACACGAGTGCATTTAACTTAGGTTGAGTATGTAAATAAAGTAACTCACACTTTAGGACTAGTGGGATGTTTAAGAATGTGTAAGGTCTGCTGATTACCTTTTTTATGTTCAGCAAATGGCTGTGAAATCATATATTCAGCCTATAGAAACTGAACATTACCAAGCCAAACACCACTGCTTATTGTATTATGATCTATTGAAATTCCAGCGAGGTCGGTGATTTCTTTGGAAGTTGTGCTTTCTAAATTGTGGCGCAGCTTTATCTTTAGTATCAAAATCTAAATGTTACATTTTTAAATAACAGTATTTGCTTTTAGCACATTTGGCTCCTTCATGTTAGCAACACTTGGGATACTGTCAGGTCTGGGTGAATCCTAGAAACCTCTCTGTTCAGCTTAAAGTCTAAAACAGGTATAGCCAACTTCAGCCTCGCTTTTAAAATTTTTTATTGGACCGACAAACATTATGCATGAGGTGATCCCACAGAGAATTTCTTTTTAAATAATGGGTTTAAAACAGTGAATTTTCCAGCAGACTTTCAGTGAAAAATTGTGTAAAACTCCACACACAAAAACAATAGATGCCAGGTCACCAACAGTGCAGAGGTGCCTTTTCCAATGCATTTTCATGATGCCTCTGCCAACAATATACAGCAGTACTGTGCCAGTGTAAAAGGGTTTGCTTTGCCTATAATGCAGGCAAAATTGCCATTACAGAGTAAGAAAACAGGTCTGTACTGGCTGCACCAATATAGACCAGTGTGAACGCTGTCATGTGTAGAGCCATTGCCAGAGCTGATGTAGCGAGACGCAGCTATTATTAGGGCAGAGGCACAGAAAAAAAGTTGGTCTTCATGCGTGCACCAGCCTATAAGGCAGTTCACATATTACATCAGGTACACCCAGCTACCGGCTCAGCATCACCATCGAAGGCGGCCTATTTTGCCTGAGACCCTATGGAGAGAATTATGAGGGTGGCAGTTGTGGAGTCAACTATCATAACAGAGGGTGGTGGGATATCCTATAGGGGTGGCCTGTATCATTTGAATCGGCCAAAAAGAATTGCTCATGTCCTGAACGAAGCTGTAAAAATATGCCTTCCAAGTTCAGAGGAGGTACCTCTACTAAATTCATTGTTAATATAACCGACCAAATGTATCATATTAACTTACTGTACAAGGCTCATTGTGTATAGCCACATAAAAACCCAGACATTTCTGTGCTTGGGGGCCACAATCTTGAAACGGAAATTCTCAGCTGGTGTTGTGACCCCACTTCTGCACGCCTGAACCTTTTCTCTATCTTTTTGGTTTGTTACCCAATTTGGACTAGCAGGTGAAAGGCTGAGAGATAAAACATTCGATGCGATTACCCTCCCATATGCTACGCCAAGCTGAGATGGTAACAAGAGTAATAGGATGCTTTCTTTCAGACCCCTGTTCTCACCCAGATAGATAAGAGGCCTAATTGAAACATCTAGAGGAGTTACAGAGGGGAGTTGCCTTTGAGGGTTGATGTTTCTTCTTGGCTCTGAGAAAGCGTATATAATTTGATTAAGGTCAGAACTGATAAATGCAAGTAATGTCTAAAACGGGTGTTAAAATAGGGGATAACTGATGGTATTCATTTGAACTAAGCAATGCAGAAACTAGCATACATGAAAAGGTGGCAGTTGGGTGATGAAGGGGGTGCCAATGGGGAAACAAAGCATAGGGCAGGAACCTAAGAACTTGGGGCCTCATTATGAGTTGGCCAGTAATCCGTGATAAATTTGACAGAATACCGCCCAACACAATAACCGTTAGCGCCCACTTGGTCCGACGGTATTACCGCTGTATTACACGTGGTGGTGTAAATGCCCATTTATTTTTTTGTCCATAGGGCTCACTGGGGCATCTTCGATGGAATTACTGCAGCAGTAATGGGCGCAAACTCAGCGGATTATTTATGGCTGGATGTGAATCCTCTGATTTTCCACCCAGTGGAACTGCAGCAGTAACAGTATTACTGCCGCATTTTCTACCGCACTGCCCAACTCGTGATGAGGCCCTCGTCCTGTCCTAAAACGACTAAGAAAAAACAGATATTACTTGGGCAAAGAGAGGACAACATGCTAACAAACCTAACAAAATCTAATAGAGGGTAAAGCGAGAAATAAAAAGGATGGGTAGAAATCAGTCTACACAGCGGTATCCCCTAGATTGAGGCACAGTCACATAACGTGTGGAAATTACCGACCAATGACATGCAAAAACAGAGAAATTGAGCTCTTTTGAAAGAAGGAATTGATCATTTCCAGTAGGTAACAACAATTCCCAGTAGATTGAACATTCAATATCATAAAACTCTTCCACTTCAGGAGCTCACTGTTAAGCTCAAGGAGCGCGATCTGCATAAGCAGCGCACGTACAACCTCTGCGAACCCAGCCAGCAAGAATAGACGCACAACTCAACCTAAACGCATACCGGACAAGCAGACAGCCTATGACAACAAGTCCTTCCCATAAACACGCAGATGTGATTTATAGCACAGAAACTGAGTAGCTACAAGTCTCACTGAGACAGTTACCAGGAGTGGGGGCTGATGGTAGTGGTAGCCTGGTAATAGTCCATTCCCCAAGGACTTCGATTTATGGGGATTTATGGAATTTGTGCAACGAGTTTCCCAGTGAGAGAACCAAACAAAGACATTCAGTGAGGAATTCTGCACAATAATCAAGTGTAACAATAAAGATTTTCCATAATAACTTACTAGAAATTCTTGATTCTATTAAAGACACGGAGGCGAGCATTATGCTTCTCTTTCTTTTATTAATATATAAATAGAAAGCTCAGCAGCAAGTGTTAATGCACCTTATTGAAAGCGCAGGAGTGCGTGGCAGACAAAAGGTGCATGAAAAAACACAAAGAACTTAGTAAACCTTAACAAAACAGTGTAAGTCCAAGAAAAACTCCATTTCCCAAGATGCTTCAGGAAAGGTCCAGCAAAGGGTCACTAACATGTGACTTAGTCCACCAATGAATAACTGGCTGTCCATATAAACAGTCATACAAATTATGTCACTTCCTCTTTCGAAAGCTGCGAACTTGAAAAACGGAGAAAAGAAGGGCTGTAGCTGAGGTCATCTCGAGACTGAAGCCGAAGCAGAGCTGATTAGGCAATCAGGAGGGCTTGTCTGGAGCCGCTGTCAGAGAAAAGAAAGTAACTAGAATTAGTTTCTGCATCAGAGAACCCTAGTTCCCCTTACGGGGGTGGGAGAGAAATAGTGTGTTAACTTGACATACATAAGTCAGTCCAATAAGCAGTAACATTCCCAAACAAGTCGCACAATTATAACCCAAAGGTGGTAGCGCTGTTATTTCTCTTGCTGGGCGGGATAATGCTCGCCTCCGTGTCTTTAATAGAATCAAGAATTTCTAGTAAGTTATTATGGAAAATCTTTATTCTATGTCAAGACCGGAGGCTCCCATTATGCTTGTTTAAAGCTTACTTACCACAATAGATGCTGGTTGTTCTAGCGGTTTCAGGTAGAATTCCTTGAATATTGATTCACCTGACCAATCCGCCATTCTCATGATATCTTCTAGGCGTACTCCGACCCGAAATGCTTTGGAAGCCATGGCTCCTCTAACGGAGTGGGCCCCGAAATGCAGGGTATCTATTCCTGCTTGAGTCAGAGTCCAGCGCACCCAGCGTGCTAGGGTTGGAGACGAAACTGCCTTGTGCGGTTTACGCAGGGCTATTAGCAGTTGCCCGTTAGGGGAAGTCCTAAGCGGGGCAGTCTGCTCCTCGTAAACATTTAAGCATTTAACTAGGCAAAGCTTAGGTTGATCTTTGAAAGCGGGGTACGAAATAACCCTCGAGTTACATTTCGTTCTCCTGTGCAAATGGAATACCACCCCATCAGGAGAAAAGGTCCTGCCCGCCAGATCGAGGGCTCTAACGTCAGAGACCCTCCTGCAGGAGACTAAGCAGAGCAGTGTAGTAAGTTTGCCTGACAAGGCAGTCCGAGACAGGTCCATGTTATGCGGCCATGACAGAAAAAGATTCAGAACCTTGTTGACGTCCCAAAGCTTATCATAGCGAGACGGGGGCGGAATTGTAAGTCTTATTCCTTTAAGGAGTCTGCAGACGAGCTGATGCTCTACAGCTGGAAGCCCTTGAATGAGATCATGCCCGGCGGAAATAGCCGAGCGGTAGGCGTTAACCGTCCTATAGGCGAGGCCTCTTTCAACTAATGAAGCCAGGAAATTTAGGATTTCCTCTATAGGTGCTGAAACTGGATGTGAACCGTTCCTATGGCACCAGTTACTCCAGGCGTTCCAGGAGTTAGAATATCTCTTGAGGGTAGCAGGGGCCCAGCTTTCCTCAATGAGGTTGATTGCCATGGCTGAAATGCCGGGAATCCTCCACCTTGACCTGAAATCCTCCAGGCTGCTATGTTCAGTGAACCGTTGAGGAGAAGGGGGTGACGCTGTCCTGACGGATCCAGAAGGAGATCCGGAAATTGGGGTAGAAGGATTGGAAAATCCGAAGAAAGTTCCAGAAGAACTGGATACCAGGTCTGAGAGGTCCAGACCGGGGCTATGAGGACCAGGTCCGTATGCTCCTGACGGGCCTTCGCCAGGGTCCTCGCTATCATTGTAAATGGAGGAAAGGCATAGTGAATCCCCTGGGTCCACTGCTGTAGGAATGCATCGGTCGCAGCTGCTGCTGGGTCCGGTCTCCAACTGTAAAAGATGGGTAGCTGGGAGTTGAGACGGGATGCAAAGAGATCTACAGACATGGGGCCCCATGTTCGCTGGAGGCGGAGAAAGACTTCTCTGTCGAGCCTCCAGTCGCTGAAATCTGTGGAGTGACGGGAGTGCCAGTCCGCCACTACGTTTGTGAGCCCTGGGAGATATTCCGCTGTCACCGAGATCTGATGTTCCAGACAGAAATGCCAAAAGTCCTTGGCTAATTCCGCTAGAGGTCTTGACTTGGTCCCTCCCAGATGATTGATGTACCGCACTGCGGAGATGTTGTCCATCTTTAGTAAGATACAACAACTCGCTTTGCCTCTGGCAAAGGAGCGCACAGCGAAAGAGCCGGCGAGAAGCTCCAGACAGTTTATATGCATTTTCAGCTCCTGAGGTGACCAGAACCCTCCTGGGGCTACAGAGCCGCATCTCGCTCCCCAACCGGAGCGACTGGCGTCTGATTCTATGATAATATCGGGGGTGGATCCGAAAATGGCTCTGCCGTTCCAAGCTTCCATATGAGTGAGCCACCAATTGAGCTCCGTGCGCGCAGAGGTCGACAGTGTCAGACGTTGAGAGTAGGAGAGGCTCCGTCTCAGATGCTGACCCTTGAGCCTTTGCAATTCTCTGTAATGAAGAGGACCGGGAAAAATCGCTTGAATGGAAGACGACAGGAGACCGATTACTCTTGCTAACTCTCGAAGAGATATGAGGTCTCTCTGTAGAAGTCTGCGGATCTCCCTCCGTGTCGCATGTATCTTGGCCACGGGAAGATGAAGTTGCGAGTTCAAGGTGTCCACCAAGAATCCGAGAAATTCTAGATTCTGGGATGGACGGGGTACAGATTTCTCCCAGTTTATGAGGAAACCAAGACTGTGCAGTAGGTCGATGGCTATTCTGGCCTGATGCACTACTAGGGCTTGAGAATGAGCCATGAAGATAATGTCGTCTAGATAGACTATTAATCTTACTCCCAGTTCTCTCAAGCGAGCTACTACGGGTCGCAGAAGTTTGGTAAAGGCCCAAGGCGCTGAGGAGAGCCCGAAGGGTAAACTTGTGCACTCCCAGTCTTGGTTTTTCCAGGAAAATCTGAGATAGCTTATGTGGGCCTGGTGAATAGGAACTGCTAGGTAAGCGTCCTTCAAGTCCAGGCGCACAAGCCAATCGTTTGGCCTCAGGATGTCCCTGAGCATGTGTATCCCTTCCATCTTGAAGTGATGGTAGACAATGAAGTCGTTGAGAGCTCTCAAATTTATAACTGGGCGTACTTTTTGCTTCCTGCGAACCAAGAATATGGGACTGAAGAACCCGCCTTGGCTTGAGCAGGGGCGAATCGCTTGTTTTAGATGTAGACTGCGTATTTCGCCATCTAACGCTTCCTCGTCTGCTATGGACATAACTAATGGTGCAGGACGAGTGGTTTGGTGAGGTTGAGCGAAAAACTCTAAGCGCAGGCCGCGCGCTGCGTCCCTGATCCATGCATCTCCTGATAAGGAGTCCCATGCCTGTGCAAAAAGAGCTAACCTCCCCCCTATGGGTGTCTGTGGCGCAGGCGCTGTTATGGGTACACTGACCTGTAGTTTGCTGTTGGGCTGGATATCTTGCACTTCTTCTCCATCCACGACCTCTTCCCCGCCCTCTTGAGGGGAAGAAAGTGTCTGAGCGGTCCTGCCAAGAATTGTATTGGTCCCGGGATTGCTGAGGTCTTCGATCAAAGGCGAAGCGGCCGGAGGAGCGACCTCTGCCTCGTCCGGCCCTGGAGAAAACCTTAGTAGCAAAAACCCTTCTGATGGAGGCTTGAGCCTTATCCAAGGCAGTAAAGGTGCCGACGAATTTCGACATTTCTTTCATGAATGGGTCTCCGAAAAGCAGACCTTGGGCTGCTGCTCCTGATTCTGTATCTGCTAGCTCAGTTAGTTTGCCGTCAATTTTGTATAAAATACCTTTACGGCGTTCAGCCGAGATGGCGCAACTGGCATTACCCAGTAGACAGAGGGCTCTTTGCGCCCAACCTGAAAGGATTGTTGGATCGATGGGATCGCTGGAATCAATGGCCGCCTCGGCCAGGTCCATAATCTTGGCTAGAGGACCAGTAATGTCCAGGACTCTGTCCTGACAGGACCTCCAAGCGCGGTCGATACCCTTTCTCGGGTCTTTCACATTCTTTCCTAGAAATGTGATCATCTTGGAGTCTAGCTCCGGGGTGAGGACTATTTTTCCAGGAATATTGGGACGGGGGCATTCTGCCTTTAATCTGGCCCTTACTTCCTTATCTAGAGGCTTGCGCAGTCTGTTCATGATGTAATTGGTTGTTCTGGACGAAGGTTCCCAGTCAGAGGATCTGGGGTGCACAAGATCTTCTGGAGCAAACATCCCGCTGGAAGTGGAGGGTTCCTCCGTTACCTTCTTGGGGATGGGGACTGCCACAATCCCAGAGGTAGAGGGTCGCGACCCTATAGTTTGAGAATCCTCATCAGAGGATGAAAGGGGATGGTAGTTATCATAGACCCCTCTATCTTCGTCATCAGTGCCCTGTTGTTCTCCCTCCGGGCTTGAGGGTCTAATACCCCTGTTGTCTTCCTCGGGGTAAGAGGGTCTTTCGAGGGAAGGGGTGTCCTTCCTGTCCATGAAGGCTTTTTTAAGCCTGGAGAAGGCGTCTGAGACGGCAGCGGTGGCAGGAGTAGGCTGGCTCGGGGGGGTCATGGAGTCTTTGCTCCTACGAGCCGGAGTACATCCCCCATCTATAAGGTGCTTTCTTTTGCGGGTTTTCTTTCTCCCAGTTGGGGAGGTCTCCTGAAGATGCTCCTCCATACTGTCTAGGCGCTGCTGGATAGGTAGGAGCATTTCAGATACTGCCTTCTTGATGGTGGTCTCCACTGAGGATCCCAGCACCTTTTTGAGGCTGTCTGCCATTGCCACCTCATCTATGTGATACTCTTCCTCCTCATGATCAGACCAATCCTGATCTGCCTGGGGAAAGTACTGAGCTGCCATAATAATTTCAAATGCACCTTTTTTTTTTTTTTTTTTTTTTTAAATATAAATGCTCTCTTTGTGGGCAACAGACAGCCTTCTCTCAGCCCACTCAATTACAGACAAGGAAAGTGTGGAGCACGATACCTTGCTGCAGAGGAAAAACAATCTGTTCTGTGGAAGTTATCTGAGACTTCCTTCGATCTCGTTTTCTTTCTTTTCTTTTTTTTTTTTTTTTTATCGTTGAAACGAAAGGAAAGGGGCTCGTAATTGCAGCTGGCGCTCGCTTTCAAACTCCGTTGTAAAGGCAACGGAAATGACAAGCGAGTGCCAGCTGCTTGAGGAAAGGACTCAGGGAGCAGAGGCTCCCTCTAGTGGCCACGGAAGGCCACCGCGAGCGAAATGCTCTCCGTGTGCGGCCCTCCCGGCTCTGTATCAGTGAAGAGCGAGCCGAAGGCCGCGCACGGAGGGGTGAATAAATTAACAGAGCCGCTCGCGAACGCGAGGGCTCCTGTCAGTTGCAGAGATCCTCTCGCGGCAGCGAAGCTGCTAACGCGGAGGATCGAGTGAAACTGACAGAAGATGAAGCGCGTTACGCGCGCGTATACTAATTATAGCAACGAACGTTAAATAAATTATGTAAACATCATTCACATTATTAAAATATATTTAAATTTAAATTTCAAAAAAATTATTATTTTTTTTTTTTTTATGAACAAGGAGATAAAAACATGGGTACTTATCTTTGCTGTGAGCAGCAAGAAAGAGGAAGTGACATAATTTGTATGACTGTTTATATGGACAGCCAGTTATTCATTGGTGGACTAAGTCACATGTTAGTGACCCTTTGCTGGACCTTTCCTGAAGCATCTTGGGAAATGGAGTTTTTCTTGGACTTACACTGTTTTGTTAAGGTTTACTAAGTTCTTTGTGTTTTTTCATGCACCTTTTGTCTGCCACGCACTCCTGCGCTTTCAATAAGGTGCATTAACACTTGCTGCTGAGCTTTCTATTTATATATTAATAAAAGAAAGAGAAGCATAATGGGAGCCTCCGGTCTTGACATAGAATCCTTCACGGCTTGAATTAGTTTATGAGTGTAATTTTGCCAGCAGATATACGCCAGTGATTGACTCAAGAGGGCGGCTGGCCTATCAATGACATGGGATATAGGGCCTCATTACAAGTATGGCCGGAGTGGGAGAAAATTGTTGGTTACGGAATTACAGCCAATATTCCTGCTCTGTCATACTACAAGCATGGCCCTGGAGTTGAGGATTTACCTCCAGCATCATGCTGGTGGTAAATCCTCCAACTCTCCGCTGAGAAAATCGGCAGAATTATTGCAGCGGAATTACTGTCTTATGGATTCATAAAAAATGGGGATTTATAACACCACTTGTAATCCGGCAGTAATTCGGTCAGACCAAGTGGCGGTAACGGTAATTCACTTGGGTGGTATTCCAGCAGATTTACTGCCAAAATACTGCCAAACGCGTTATGAGGCCCAGAGTGTTCAATTGGTTCAAGATAGAAATACATTGATACAGAAAATTACTACTGCATGTCCAAGCAAAACTGATTTGTGAATGATTAGCATCTGCAAACAGAAGAAAGAAGAGGCTCCTTCAGATTGTCTAGACCACTTGAAGGTTGCGTTTATCTACTATTCTGGCATGAATAAACCTGCAAAGTAAAGCGACAGATGTGTACAGCGGTTGTTGCCCAAACTCTAGATCCAATGAAAGAATAGTTGTAATGAGTGGCAAACTAAGCCCCTCTGCAAACTTATTTGTTGCAAATCAATGTGTTTCTCGCCAAGAACTAATAAAAGATCCAAGTGAGGTTAAGTTGAAATGAAGAATCTGCAGCGACAGCATGGGCAGGAGCGGGCAGTAATCACCATTGTGAATGATGGTGGGTCAACGATTGCGAGAGGAGCTGAATGACAGGGGGTGCCCCGATCCAATCGGCGACTACAAAGTAAAGTGTTCTTTAACCACCATTATTCAATCTGCCAACAGCTGGTTTCAACACTTCTGAACGTTTTCAGTTGCAAAGTAACATAAGTGGCGTGTTAAAATATTATAGGAAAAAACGTAATGATGTGTGGTTTGAAATTTGGGGTGGTGAGGTTGTGCGCATAAAACAGGCCCTGGGGTGATATTGCGGGTGCTTGAAATTAGATCAGACTGGCCAAATTTGGGTAAAGAATTCAAACTGCAGTCTCAGGTCACAGAGCTCCCATCAACCAGCTATTTGTATCCGACACTTGCAAGGAAACTAAAAATAGCATATATGGTTCTTCTCACTAGAGATAGGCTTCCTCCACGACCATCAGCGGTGCAGTGCAAGAACCACTGACACTGCAACCTTACGGTTTGCAGCGATTGATATGGTAAGTTTCCGTTAGCACACACGGGCCTGGCCAGGCAAACCCTTCACTCTCTACAGTGGCCCTCATTCTAAGGGGCTTGGAGGTCTGTATTAAATAGACTCCCCAATACCACAACTGGTGGTCAGGCTATGCTAGGGCTATATCAGTCCTTCTCAGCGGGGATGGATTGGCAAGTCAGTGGAAGCATGCAGGAATCCCGTTTTCTCAGCCTTCTTCGAAAACGCACATGATGGCATCTCCTCAAAGCATCTCTACACTGTGCAATGTGGAGGTTTGCAATGGTCATGAACAGGGAAAGGACATCACGTGCCTGATGACATCACAGGAAGTGACATAATATCACAAATCACACTTAGACAGCAACCACTCAGATGGCAAACATGCACCAAAAATGTACACACAGCAATATAATTACCCACATAAAGGACACGGCAAGTGCTATTGTGTGAATGTTTTAGTTTCCGAATGCAAATGGACATAGTGTATGCTCCCTCAAGAATCACTTATGGCGGTGGATGCCACTGTACAACCGTCAGCATTTTGAAAAGGTGAAAGGGAGGCCATTTTGCACTGAGCGAAGTGTAAAAAGCGAAGTGTAACAAGAAGGTGTCAATGCTTTTACGCATCCATTTTGCAGTCCAGCTAATTTTCGTACCTTTCGAGGCGTGAAGGGGTGGGAGGGTGCGGGACATGTGGAGTTTGCATCTCCACTTTGCGTCCCTCCTCGATCTGAGAGGAACACCAGGTTTTACGTCTGCATGATATTTTCCTGCAGGTGTAAAACAAATGGATTCCTACGGAATCAGCTTTGCATTTGCGCCTGATAATGCGCAGGCGGATTCCATGCTTTTATCACACAACGGAGCGTAAAAGGAAGAGTAAAGGCAATTTCACATTGTTTTACTCTTCACTTTTACACTGACTTGAAACTGTTTAAAATGGCATACAGCACACGCGTGGTAACGTGGCTCGTCCCCTGCATGCACTTTCCACTTTTAAGGAAATTACCCCCCTGAGCTTGCTAAGGGTTGCCGAGCAATGATACAATCGAAACAAAGTAAAGATTGAGTTCTACCAAGCCTATTTGAAGAGTCTCATGAGGGGGTGGGTAATAGGCGCTATATATATATATATATATATATATATATATATATATATATATATATATATATATATATATATATATATATATATATTCAGTAGGTAAAGGGACGTTATGGTTAAGTTGCGCTACTAAAAACCTATGAAATTCAGTGAAAAAACTTTGTTAAAGGGACGTTATGGTTCAAAGTAAAACCGAAAAACCCCTGAAATTCGCCAGTTATGGTAAGCTAAGCAACCATAACTCGTGCCACCACCGTGCACTGCTAAGACTAACACCCAGGACATCAAAGATGACATCACAAATGTCATGATGACATCACTGATGACATCACATGTGTATTTACCGTTCATGAAAAGTCTGTACAAGGGATTCTTATTGTAATGTTAATAAAAAAAGTGTCAAGGATCATTGGAATAAATATCAAGTGCTAATTAGTGCATTAAGCAATGCATTGATATAAATAGCATTCTATTATGAAGTTCCATCCAGTATACTAAGGTACTCATGTAGAAACATAGGCATTGTGTGCGCGCGTACATGATGGAGGTGCAATATTCATAATCTTGCCATTTTGAATAGTGAAATGATAACTGTTTTCTTATTAGAGTTTTGCGTACTGTGAAACATGTGATAAGTAGATAATAAAACCCACTTACTACATACTTGCATTATTATAGACAAAACACAAAGAGAAAAGAACATGTACAAATATGGGTATATACAGGGAAAGTGAAGTAAAAAGCAGAAGTAGTAGCGGAAACAATTCACAACCTAACTGATTATCTTCATGCAGAGAAATGATTACTCTGTTTTTCAAAGCTGCTATTTACCCTATGTATATGTATCACATGATGTGACAGGACCCTAAGGAAAGTAGTGTGAGTACAATGTATTCAAATATGAGCATATACAGGGAAAGTACAATAATAAAAAAACAACAGATCTATCAGAAAGTGCTGATAACTCTACTGATTATCTTCATGCACAGAAAGGATTGCTGTCTTTCAAGCTTGTGTCTTCCCCTATGTATATGTTTCATATGATATGACTGGACCCTAAGATAATTACTGTAAGAACATACTTGACGGTGGTGGCGCGAGTTAGGGTTGCTTAGCTTACCATAACTGGCGAATTTCAGGGGTTTTTCGGTTTTACTTTGAACCATAACGTCCCTTTAACAAAGTTTTTTCACTGAATTTCATAGGTTTTTAGTAGCGCAACTTAACCATAACGTCCCTTTAACAAAGTTTTTTCACTAAATTTCATAGGTTTTTAGTAGCGCAACTGAACCATAACGTCCCTTTAAGAACGTTTTTTTACGGAATCTCATAGGTTTTTATTAGTGCAACTTAACCATAAAGTCACTTTAACACATTCTTTTTTACTGAATTTCATAGTTTTTTATTAGTGCAACGTAACCATAACGTCCTTTTCAATGGAGCAAGACCACTAGCATCCTAGGATCTCAAAGTGGGAACCCGGGGTGGTAAAAAAAAAGATTTTTCTTCCCAAACCAGGACACCGCAGGCAGGCCTCCCGGTGTAGGAAGAAAAATCTTTTACGAAGATGGACACCAAGGACAGGGAAGGCAGGGTGTATAAAGAGAACACAACAGGGCATCGGCAGGGGGTCGGGAAGACCAGGAGAGAGACACGGGGCATGAGTGGGGGGTAACACGAGGGAGAAACGGGGCATGAGCAGGGGGTGGAAAGAAGGGAGACACGGGGAATGAGCGGGAAAGAAGGGAGACATGGGGCATGAGCGGGGGGTGGGGTGAACAGGGGAGACACGAGCCATGAACGGGGGGAAAAGGAGGGAGACAGACACGGAGCATGAGCGGGGTTGGGGGTGAACAGGAGAGACACGGGGCATGAGCGGGGGTAGGGCAAGGTGGGGCCCCCACCCCCGCTCATGCCCCGTGTCTGCCCTGTTCCAACAGAGCAGACACGGGGCATGAGCGGGGGGTGAGGGTGAACAGGGGAGACACGAGCCATGACCGGGGGGAAAAGGAGGGAGACAGACACAGAGCATGAGCGGGGGTGGGGGTGAACAGGAGAGACATGGGGCATGAGCGGGGGTAGGGCAAGGTGGGGCCCCCACTCTCGCTCATGCCCCATGTCTGCCCTGTTCCAACGGAGCAGACACTGGGCATGAGCGGTGGGTGGGGGGGTAAGAATGGAGACACGGGGCATGAGTGTGGAGTGGGTGGGGAAGGAAGACACAGGGCATGAGCGGGGGGTGGGGGGAAAGAAGGGAGACACAGGGCATGAGCGGGGGGTGGGGGGAACAAGAGGTCAACAAGGGGCATCATAGGAGGGGGTGACAAGAGGAAGACACGGGGCATGAGCAGGGGGGGAGGGAACAGGAGGAAGACACGGGGCATGAGCAGAGGGTGTGGTGCACAGGAGAGAGACACGGTGGCATGAGCGGGGGTGGGGAGAACAGGAGACAGACACGGGGCATGAGCGGAGGGTGGGGGGAACACGAGACAGACACGGGGCATGAGCAGGGAGTGGGGGGCAACTGGAGGGAGACACGGGGCACGGAGCAGGACATTTCGGGGCGGCCGGATCGGCTCGGGACGATTTGGCGCGGCCAGTGTGGCGCGGCCGGTCCGGCACGGCCGGTTCAGCGCAGGAGCCGGTTCGGCGCGGCACGGCGCGACAGCCCGTGCCGAATTGGCCGCACATAAATGTCCTGCAAGTTCTTCATGTAGGCACCACAGCCACGCAGAGTACACAGCCGGGCCCGCGAAGGTGGGGGCTATGCTGCTCGGAGCAATCTGCTCCGAGCAGCATAGCCCCCACCCTCGTGAGCCCGGCAGATCAATTCTGCTCTGTCCGCTGCACCCCAGTAGGGGTTGACACACGGGGCATGAGCGGGGGTGGGCGGGAGTGGTAGACACATGGAGCATGAGCGGGGGGTGGCCGGGAAGAGAGACACACGGGGCATGAGCGGTGGGTGGGTGGGAGGGGAGAGACACACGGGGCATGAGCGGTGGGTGGGTGGGAGGGGAGAGACACACGGGGCATGAGCGGTGGGTGGGTGGGAGGGGAGAGACACACGGGGCATGAGCGGTGGGTGGGAGGGGAGAGACACACGGGGCATGAGCGGTGGGTGGGAGTAGAGAGACACACGGGGCATGAGCGGGGGATGGGCGGGAGGGGAGAGACACACGGGGCATGAGCGGGGGGTGGGCGGGAGGGGAGAGACACACGGGGCATGAGCGGGGGGTGGGCGGGAGGGGAGAGACCCACGGGGCATGAGCGGGGGGTGGGCGGGAGGGGAGAGACCCACGGGGCATGAGCGGGGGGTGGGCGGGAGGGGAGAGACCCACGGGGCATGAGCAGGGGTGGGCGGGAGGGGAGAGACACACGGGGCATGAGCCGGGGATGGGCGGGAGTGGAGAGACACACGGGGCATGAGCGGGGGGTGGGCGGGAGGGGAGAGACACACGGGGCATGAGCGGGGGGTGGGCGGGAGGGGAGAGACACACGGGGCATGAGCGGGGGGTGGGCGGGAGGGGAGAGACACACGGGGCATGAGCGGGGGGTGGGCGGAAGGGGAGAGACACACGGGGCATGAGGGGGGGTGGGCGGGAGGGGAGAGACACACGGGGCATGAGCTGGGGGTGGGCGGGAGGGGAGAGACACACGGGGCATGAGCTGGGGGTGGGCGGGAGGGGAGAGACACACGGGGCATGAGCCGGGGGTGGGCGGGAGGAGAGAGACACACGGGGCATGAGCGAGGGTTGGGCGGGAAGGGAGAGACACACGGGGCATGAGCGGGGCTGGGCGGGAGGGGAGAGACACACGGGGCATGAGCGGGGGTGGGCGGGAGAGGAGAGACACACGGGGCATGAGCGGGGGATGGGCGGGAGGGGAGAGACACATGGGGCATGAGCGGGGGATGGGCGGGAGGGGAGAGACACACGGGGCATGAGCAGGGGGTGGGCGGGAGGGGAGAGACACACGGGGCATGAGCGGGGGGTGGGCGGGAGGGGAGAGACACACGGGGCATGAGCCGGGGGTGGGCGGGAGGGGAGAGACACACTGGGCATGAGCCGGGGGTGGGCGGGAGGAGAGAGACACACGGGGCATGAGCGGGGGTTGGGCAGGAAGGGAGAGACACACGGGGCATAAGTGGGGGTGGGCGGGAGGAGAGAGACACGGGGCATGAGCGGGGGGTGGGCGGGAGGGGAGAGACACATGGGGCATGAGCGGAGGGGTGGGCAGGTGGGAAGAGACACATGGGGCATGAGCGGGGGGGTGGGCGGGTGGGGAGAGACACATGGGGCATGAGCGGGGGGGTGGGCGGGTGGGGAGAGACACACGGGGCATGAGCGGGGGGTGGGCAGGTGGGGAGAGACACACGGGGCATGAGCGGGGGGGTGGGCAGGTGGGGAGAGACCCACGGGGCATGAGCGGGGGGTGGGCGGGAGGGGAGAGACCCACGGGGCATGAGCAGGGGGTGGGCGGGAGGGGAGAGACCCACGGGCATGAGCTGGGGGTGGGCGGGAGGGGAGAGACCCACGGGACATGAGCGGGGGGTGGGCGGGAGGGGAGAGACCCATGGGGCGTGGGCGGGAGGGGAGAGACACACGGGGCATGAGCGGGGGTGGTGGAAGGGGGAGACACACGGAGCATGAGCGGAGGGTGGGCAGGGGTTGGGCGGGAGGGATAGACACACGGGGCATGAGCGGGGGGTGGGCGGGAACGGTAGACACACGGGGAATGAGTGGGGAGTGGGGGGAGGGGGAGACACACGGGGCATGAGCGGGGGGTGGGCGGGAGGGAGAGACACACGGGGCATGAGCGGGGGGTGGGCGGGAGGGAGAGACACACGGGACATGAGCGGCGAGACAAACGGGGCATGAGCGGGGGGTGGGCGGGAGGGGTAGACACACGGGGCATGAGCGGGGGGTGGGCGGGAGGGAGAGAGACACACGAGGCATGAGCAGGGGTGGGGGAGAGACACACGGGGCATGAGCAGGGGGTGGGCGGGAGGGGTAGACAGACGGGGCATGAGCGGGGGGTTGGCTGGAAGGGTTGACACACGGGGCATGAGTGGGGAGTGGGGGGAGGGGGAGACACACGGGGCATGAGCGGGGGGTGGGCGGGAGGGAGAGACACACGGGGCATGAGCGGGGGGTGGGCGGGAGGGAGAGACACACGGGACATGAGCGGCGAGACAAACGGGGCATGAGCGGGGGGTGGGCGGGAGGGGTAGACACACGGGGCATGAGCGGGGGGTGGGCGGGAGGGAGAGAGACACACGAGGCATGAGCAGGGGTGGGGGAGAGACACACGGGGCATGAGCGGGGGGTGGGCGGGAGGGGAGAGACACACGGGGCATGAGCGGGGGTGGGCGGGAGGGACAGACACACGGGGCATGAGCGGGGGTGGGCGGGAGGGACAGACACACGGGGCATGAGCGGGGGTGGGCGGGAGGGACAGACACACGGGGCATGAGCGGGGGGTGGGTGGGATTGAGCGACACACGGGGCATGAGCGGGGGGTGGGCGGGAGGGAGCGACACACGGGGCATGAGCGGGGGGTGGGCGGGAGGGAGCGACACACGGGGCATGAGCGGGGGGTGGGGGGAGGGGAGACACACACGGGGCATGAGCGGGGGGTTGGGCGGGGAAGGGAGACATGGGGCATGAGCGGGGGGTGGGGGGAACAAGAGGTCAACATGGGGCGTCATAGGAGGGGGTGACAAGAGGAAGACACAGGGCATGAGCAGGTGGTGGTGGGAACAGGAGACAGACATTGGGCATGAGCGGGTGGGTGGGGCAACAGGAGACCGACATTGGGCATGAGCGGGTGGGTGGGGCAACAGGAGACAGACATGGGGCATGAGCAGGGGGTGGGTAGGGGGGATAGGCATGAGCGGGGGGGTGGGCGGGGGGGAGGGGCATGAGCGGGGGGTGGGCGGGGGGAGGGGCATGAGCGGGGGGTGGGCGGGAGGGGAGGGGCATGAGCGGGGGGTGGGCGGGAGGGGAGGGGCATGAGTGGGTTGAGGGGCATGAGTGGGGGGTGGGTGGGAGGGGAGGGGCATGAGTGGGTTGAGGGGCATGAGTGGGGGGTGGGTGGGAGGGGAGGGGCATGAGTGGGGGAGGGGCATGAGCGGGGGGTGGGTGGGAGGGGTAGACACACGGGGCATGAGCGGGGGTGGGTGAGAGGGGTAGACACACGGGGCATGAGCGGGGGGTGGGCGGGAGGGAGAGAGACACACGGGGCATGAGCGGGGGGTGGGTGGTTTGGAGGGGAGAGACATGGGGCATGAGCGGGGGATGGGTGGGAGGGAGGGGAGAGACATGGGGCATGAGCGGGGGTGGCAGGGAGGGCAGAGACATGGGGCATGAGCGGGGGTGGGAGGGAGGGCAGAGACACGGGGCATGAGCGGGGTTGGGAGGGAGGGGAGAGAGACACGGGGCATGAGCGGGGGTGGGAGGGAGGGGAGAGAGACACGGGGCATGAGCGGGGGTGGGAGGGAGGGGAGAGACACACGGGGCATGAGCGGGGGGTGGGCGGGAGGGGAGAGACACGGGGCATGAGCGGGGGGTGGGCGGGAGGGGAGAGACACACGGGGCATGAGCGGGGGGTGGGCGGGAGGGGAGAGACACACGGGGCATGAGCGGGGGGTGGGCGGGAGGGGAGAGACACACGGGGCATGAGCTGGGGGTGGGCGGGAGGGGAGAGACACACGGGGCATGAGCTGGGGGTGGGCGGGAGGGGAGAGACACACGGGGCATGAGCCGGGGGTAGCCGGGAGGAGAGAGACACACGGGGCATGAGCGAGGGTTGGGCGGGAAGGGAGGGACACATGGGGCATGAGCGGGGGCTGGGCGAGAGGGGAGAGACACACAGGGCATGAGCGGGGGGTGGGCGGGAGGGGAGAGACACGGGGCATGAGCGGGGGGTGGGCGGGAGGGGAGAGACACACGGGGCATGAGCCGGGGGTGGGCGGGAGGAGAGAGACACACGGGGCATGAGCGGGGGTTGGGCGGGAAGGGAGAGACACGCGGGGGTGGCGGGAGGAGAGAGACACACGGGGCATGAGTGGGGGGTTGGCGGGAGGGGAGAGACACACGGGGCATGAGCAGGGGTGGGGGGAGGGGAGAGACCCACGGCGCATGAGCGGGGGGTGGGCGGGAGGGGAGAGACCCACGGGGCATGAGCGGGGGATGGGCGGGAGGGGAGAGACCCACGGGGCATGAGCGGGGGGTGGGCGGGAGGGAAGAGACCCACGGGGCATGAGCGGGGGGTGGGCGGGAGGGGAGAGACCCACGGGGCATGAGCGGGGGGTGGGCGGGAGGGGAGAGACCCACGGGGCATGAGCGGGAGGGGAGAGACACACGGGGCATGAGCGGGGGTGGCGGAAGGGGGAGACACACGGGGCATGAGCGGAGGGTGGGCAGAGGTTGGGCGGGAGGGATAGACACACGGGGCATGAGCGGGGGGTGGGCGGGAGGGGTAGACACACGGGGCATGAGCGGGAGGTGGGCGGGAGGGGTAGACACACGGGGCATGAGCGGGGGTGGGCGGGAGGGAGAGACACACGGGACATGAGCGGCAAGACACACGGGGCATGAGCGGGGGGTGGGCGGGTCAGGGGTAGACACACGGGGAATGAGTGGGGGGTGGGCGGGAGGGAGAGAGACACACGGGGCATGAGCAGGGGTGGGGGGAGAGAAACACGGGGCATGAGCAGGGGGTGGGCGGGAGGGGTAGACAGACGGGACATGAGCGGGGGGTGGGCTGGAGGGGTTGACACACGGGGCATAAGCGGGGGGTGGGCGGGAGGGGAGAGACACACGGGGCATGAGCGGGGGTGGGCGGGAGGGACAGACACACGGGGCATGAGCGGGGGTGGGCGGGAGGGACAGACACACGGGGCATGAGCGGGGGTGGGCGGGAGGGACAGACACACGGGGCATGAGCGGGGGTGGGCGGGAGGGAAAGACACACGGGGCATGAGCGGGGGTGGGCGGGATTGAGCGACACACGGGGCATGAGCGGGGGGTGGGCGGGAGGGAGCGACACACGGGGCATGAGCGGGGGGTGGGCGGGAGGGAGCGACACACGGGGCATGAGCGGGGGGTGGGGGGAGGGGAGAGACACACGGGGCATGAGCGGGGGGTTGGGGGGGGAGGGAGACATGGGGCATGAGAGGGGGTGGGGGGAACAAGAGGTCAACATGGGGCATCATAGGAGGGGGTGACAAGAGGAAGACACAGGGCATGAGCAGGGGGTGGTGGGAACAGGAGACAGACACGGGGCATGAGCGGGTGGGTGGGGCAACAGGAGACAGACACGGGGCATGAGCGGGTGGGTGGGGCAACAGGAGACAGACACGGGGCATGAGCGGGGGGTGGGTGGGGGGGATGGGCATGAGCGGGGGGTGGGTGGGGGGCTTGGGCATGAGCGGGGGTGGGCGGGGGGGAGGGGCATGAGCGGGGGGTGGGTGGGAGGGGAGGGGCATGAGTGGGGGAGGGGCATGAGTGGGGGAGGGGCATGTATGGGGGGTGGGTGGGAGGGTTGGGGCATGAGCGGGGGGTTGGTGGGAGGGGTAGACACACAGGGCATGAGCGGGGGGTGGGCGGGAGGGAGAGAGACACACGGGGCATGAGCGGGGGTGGGTGGTTTGGAGGGGAGAGACATGGAGCATGAGCGGGGGATGGGTGGGAGGGAGGGGAGAGACACGGGGCATGAGCGGGGGATGGGTGGGAGGGAGGGGAGAGACACGGGGCATGAGCGGGGTTGGGAGGGAGGGGAGAGAGACACACGGGGCATGAGCGGGGGTGGGAGGGAGGGGAGAGAGACATGGGGCATGATCGGGGGTGGGAGGGAGGGGGGAGACAGGGGGCATGAGCGGGGGTGGGAGGGAGGGGAGAGAGACACGGGGCATGAGCGGGGGTGGGAGGGAGGGGAGAGACACGGGGCATGAGCGGGGGTAGGAGGGAGGGGAGAGACACGGGGCATGATCGGGGGTGGGAGGGAGGGGAGAGACAGGGGGCATGAGCGGGGGTGGGAGGGATGGGAGAGACACACGGGGCATGAGCGGGGGTGGGAGGGAGGGGAGAGACACACGGGGCATGAGCGGGGGTGGGAGGGAGGGGAGAGACACACGGGGCATGAGCGGGGGTGGGAGGGAGGGGAGAGACACACGGGGCATGAGTGGGGGTGGGAGGGATGGGAGAGACACACGGGGCATGAGCGGGGGTGGGAGGGAGGGGAGAGACACACAGGGCATGAGCGGGGGTGGGAGGGAGGGGAGAGACACACAGAGTGTGAGCGGGGGAGGGAGGGGAGAGACACACGGGGCGTGAGCAGGGGTGGGATGGAGGGGAGAGACACACGGGGCGTGAGCGGGGGTGGGAGGGAGGGGAGAGACACACGGGGCATGAGCGGGGGAGGGAGGGAGGGGAGAGACACACGGGGCATGAGCGGGAGAGGGAGGGAGGGGAGAGACACATGGGGCATGAGCGGGGGTGGGCGGGAGGGGAGAGACACACGGGGCATGAGCGGGGGTGAGAGACACACGGGGCATGAGCGGGGGTGGGCGGGAGGGGAGAGACACACGGGGCATGAGCGGGGGGTGGGCGGGAGGGAGAGACACACGGGGCATGAGCGGGGTGGGCGGGAGAGGTAGACACACGGGGCATGAGCGGAGGGTGGGCAGGAGGGGTAGACACACGGGGCATGAGTGGGGGGTGGGCGGGAGGGGCATGAGCGGAGGGTGGCGGGAGCAGTAAACACATGGGTCATGAGCGGGGGGGTGGGAGGGAGGGGTAGACACACTGGGCATGAGCGGGGGGTGGGCGGGAGGGGTAGACACATGGGGCATGAGCGGGGGGTGGGCAGGAGCGGTAGACACACGGGGCATGAGCGGGCGGGAGGGGTAGATACACGGGGCATAAGCGGGGGGTGGGCGGGAGGGGTAGACACACGGGGCATGAGCGGGGGTGGGCGGGAGTGCGAGAGACACACAGGGCATGAGCAGGGGTGGGGGAGAGACACACAGGGCATGAGCGGGGGGTGGGCGGGAGGGGTAGACACACGGGGCATGAGCAGGGGTGGGGGGAGAGACACACGGGGCATGAGCAGGGGTGGGGGGAGAGACACACGGGGCATGAGCGGGGGGTGGGCGGGAGGGGTAGACACACGGGGCATGAGCGGGGGGTGGGCGGGAGGGGTAGATGCACGGGGCATGAGCGGGGGGTGGGCGGGAGGGGTAGACGCACGGGGCATGAGCGGGGGGTGGGCGGGAGGGGTAGACACACGGGGCATGAGCGGGGGGTGGGCGGGAGGGTTTAGACACACGGGGCATGAGCTGGGGGTGGGGGGAAAAAGAGGTCACTAAGGGGCATCATAGGAGGGGGTGACAAGAGGAAGACACGCGGCATGAGCAGGGGGTGGTGGGAACAGGAGACAGACATTGGGCATGAGCGGGGGGTGGGGGCAACAGGAGAGAGACAAGGGGCATGAGCGGGAGGTGGGGGCTACAGGAGACAGACACGGGGCATGAGCAGGGGGTGGGGGGCAACAGGAGACAGACACGGAGCAGGACATTCCGGGGCGGCCGGTTCGGGCCGGGACGATTTGGAGCGGCCGGTTCGGCGCAGGAGCCGGTTCGGCGCAACAGCCCGCGCCGAATTGGCCACACATAAATGTCCTGCAAGTTCTTCATGCAAGTACCACAGCCACGCAGTGTACACAGCCGGGCCCGTAAAGGTGGGGGCTGTGCTGCTCGGAGCAGTCTGCTCCGAGCAGCACAGCCCCCACCCTCGTGAGCCCGGCAGATCAATTCTGCTCTGTGCGCCGCACCCCAGTAGGGGTAGACACACGGGGCATGAGCGTGGGGTGGGCGGGAGGGGTAGACACAACGGGCATGAGCATGGGAGGGATAGACACACGGGGCATGAGCGGGGGTGGGAGGGAGGGGAGACACACGGGGCATGAGCGGGGGTGGGAGGGAGGGGAGACACACGGGGCATGAGCGGGGGTGTGAGGGAGATATAGACACACGGGGCATGAGCGGGGGTGGGAGGGAGGGATAGACACACGGGGCATGAGCGGGGGTGGGAGGGAGGGATAGACACACGGGGCATGAGCGGGGTGGGCGGGAGGGATAGACACACGGGGCATGAGCGGGGGTGGGAGGGAGGGATAGACACACGGGGCATGAGCGGGGTGGGCGGGAGGGATAGACACACGTGGCATGAGCGGGGGGTGGGCGGGAGGGGAGAGACACGTGGCATGAGTGGGGGGTGGGCGGGAGGGGAGAGACACACAGGGCACGAGCAGGGGGTGGGCGGGAGGAGAGCGACACACGGGGGGTGGGCGGGAGGTGAGAGACACGGGCATGAGCGGGAGGGTGGGCGGGAAGGGAGAGACACACGGGGCATGAGCGGGGGGTGGGCGGGAAGAGAGAGACACACAGGGCATGAGCGGGGATGGGCGGGAGGGGAGAGACACACGGGGCATGAGCGGTGGGTGGGTGTGAGGGGAGAGATACACGGGGCATGAGCGGGGGCTGGGCGGGAGGGGAGAGACACACGGGGCATGAGCGGGGGCTGGGCGGGAGGGGAGAGACACACGGGGCATGAGCAGGGGATGGGCGGGAGGGGAGAGACACACGGGGCATGAGCAGGGGGTGGGCGGGAGGGGAGAGACACACGGGGCAGGAGCGGGGGGTGGGCGGGAGGGGAGAAACACACGGGGCATGAGCGGGGGGTGGAAGGGAGGGGAGAGACACACGGGGCATGAGCCGGGGTGGGCGGGAGGTGAGAGACACACGGGGCATGAGCCGGGGGTGGGCGGGAGGAGAAAGACACACGGGGCATGAGCGGGGGTTGGGCGGGAAGGGAGAGACACACGTAGCATGAGCGGGGGCTGGGCGGGAGGGGAGAGACACACGGGGCATGAGCGGGGTTGGGCGGGAGAGGAGAGACACACGGGGCAGGAGCGGGGGATGGGCGGGAGGGGAGAGACACACGGGGCAGGAGCGGGGGATGGGCGGGAGGGGAGAGACACACGGGGCATGAGCGGGGGATGGGTAGGCGGGATAGACACGTGGCATGAGCGGGGGGTGGGCAGAAGGGGAGAGACACACGTGGCATGAGCGGGGGGTGGGCGGGAGGGGAGAGACACGTGGCATGAGTGGGGTGTGGTCGGGAGGGGAGAGACACATGGGGCATGAGCGGGAGGGGAGAGACACACGCGGCATGAGCGGGGGGTGGGCGGGAGGGAAGACACACACAGGGCACGAGCGGGGGGTGGGCGGGAGGAGAGAGACACACGGGGCATGAGCGGGGGGTGGGCGGGAGGGTAGAGACACACGGGCATGAGCCGGAGGGTGGGCTGGAAGGGAGAGACACACGGGGCATGAGCGGGGGGTGGGCGGGAAGAGAGAGACACACAGGGCATGAGCGGGGATGGGCGGGAGGGGAGAGACACACGGGGCATGAGCGGTGGCTGGGCGGGAGGGGAGAGACACATGGGGCATGAGCGGGGGCTGGGCGGGAGGGGAGAGACACACGGGGCATGAGCGGGGGGTGGGCGGGAGAGGAGAGACACACGGGGCATGAGCGGGGGTGGGCGGGAGGGGAGAGACACACGGGGCATGAGCGGGGGGTGGGCGGGAGGGGAGAGACACACGGGGCATGAGCGGGGGGTGGGCGGGAGGGGAGAGACACACGGGGCATGAGCGGGGGGTGGGCGGGAAGGGAGAGACACACGGGGCATGAGCGGGGGGTGGGCGGGAGGGGAGAGACACACGGGGCATGAGCCGGGTGTGGGCGGGAGGAGAGAGACACACGGGGCATGAGCGGGGGTTGGGCGGGAAGGGAGAGACACACGGGGCATGAGCGGGGGCTGGGCGGGAGGGGAGAGACACACGGGGCATGAGCGGGGGTGGGCGGGAGAGGAGAGACACACGGGGCATGAGCGGGGGATGGGCGGGAGGGGAGAGACACACGCGGCATGAGCGGGGGGTGGGCAGGAGGATAGAGACACACGGGGCATGAGCGGGGGGTGGGCGGGAGGGGAGAGAAACACGGGGCATGAGCCGGGGGTGGGCGGGAGGAGAGAGACACATGGGGCATGAGCGGGGGTTGGGCCTGAAGGGAGAGACACACGGGGCATGAGCGGGGGTGGGCGGGAGGAGAGAAACACACAGGGCATGAGCGGGGGTGGGAGGGAGGGGAGACACACGGGGCATGAGCGGGGGTGGGAGGGAGGGGAGAGACACGGGGCATGAGCGGGGTTGGAGGGGAGACACACAGGGCATGAGCGGGGGTGGGAGGGAGGGGAGAGACACACGGGGCATGAGCGGCGGTGTGAGGGAGAGGAGAGACCCACAGGGCATGAGCGGGGGGTGGGAGGGAGGGGAGAGACACACGGGGCATGAGCGGGGGTGGGAGGGAGGGGAGAGACACACGGGGCATGAGCGGGGGTGGGAGGGAGGGGAGACACACGGGGCATGAGCGGGGGTGGGAGGGAGGGGAGACACACGGGGCATGAGCGGGGGTGGGAGGGAGGGGAGACACACGGGGCATGAGCGGGGGTGGGAGGGAGGGGAGAGACACACGGGGCATGAGCGGGGGTGGGAGGGAGGGGAGAGACACATGGGGCATGAGCGGGGGTGGGAGGGAGGGGAGAGACACACGGGACATGAGCGGGGGTGGCAGGGAGGGGAGAGACACACGGGGCATGAGCGGGGGTGGGAGGGAGGGGAGAGACACACGGGGCATGAGCGGGGGTGGGAGGGAGGGGAGAGACACACGGGGCATGAGCGGGGGTGGGAGGGAGGGGAGAGACACACGGGGCATGAGCGGGGGTGGGAGGGAGGGGAGAGACACACGGGGCATGAGCGGGGGTGGGAGGGAGGGGAGAGACACACGGGGCATGAGCGGGGGTGGGCGGGAGGGGAGAGACACACGGGGCATGAGCGGGGGTGGGCGGGAGGGGAGAGACACACGGGCATGAGCGGGAGGGTGGGCGGGAAGGGAGAGACACACAGGGCATGAGCGGGGATGGGCGGGAGGGGAGAGACACACGGGGCATGAGCGGTGGCTGTGCGGGAGGGGAGACACACACGGGGCATGAGCGGGGGCTGGGCGGGAGGGGAGAGACACACGGGGCATGAGCGCGGGTGGGCGGGAGAGGAGAGACACACGGGGCATGAGCGGGGGGTGGGCGGGAGGGGAGAGACACACGGGGCATGAGTGGGGGGTGGGCGGGAGGGGAGAGACACACGGGGCATGAGCGGGGGTGGGAGGGAGGGGAGAGACACACGGGGCATGAGCGGGGGTGGGAGGGAGGGGAGAGACACACGGGGCATGAGCGGGGGTGGGAGGGAGGGGAGAGACACACGGGGCATGAGCGGGGGTGGGAGGGAGGGGAGAGACACACGGGGCATGAGCGGGGGTGGGAGGCAGGGGAGAGACACACGGGGCATGAGCGGGGGTGGGAGGGAGGGGAGAGACACACGGGGCATGAGCGGGGGTGGGAGGGAGGGGAGAGACACACGGGGCATGAGCGGGGGTGGGAGGGAGGGGAGAGACACACGGGGCATGAGCGGGGGTGGGAGGGAGGGGAGAGACACACGGGGCATGAGCGGGGGTGGGAGGGAGGGGAGAGACACACGGGGCATGAGCGGGGGTGGGAGGGAGGGGAGAGACACACGGGGCATGAGCGGGGGTGGGAGGGAGGGGAGAGACACACGGGGCATGAGCAGGGGTGGGAGGGAGGGGAGAGACACACGGGGCATGAGCGGGGGTGGGAGGGAGGGGAGAGACACACGGGGCATGAGCGGGGGTGGGAGGGTTGAGACACACGGGGCATGAGCGGGGGTGGGAGGGAGGGGAGAGACACACGGGGCATGAGCGGGGGTGGGAGGGATGGAAGAGATACACGGGGCATGAGCGGGGGTGGGAGGGAGGGGAGAGACACACGGGGCATGAGCGGGGGTGGGAGGGAGGGGAGAGACACACGGGGCATGAGCGGGGTGGGAGGGGAGACACACAGGGCGTGAGCGGGGGTGGGAGGGAGGGGAGAGACACACGGGGCATGAGCGGGGGTGGGAGGGAGGGGAGAGACACACAGGGCATGAGCGGGGGTGGGAGGGAGGGGAGAGACACACGGGGCATGAGCGGGGGTGGGAGGGAGGGGAGAGACACACGGGGCATGAGCGGGGGTGGGAGGGAGGGGAGAGACACACGGGGCATGAGCGGGGGTGGGAGGGAGGGGAGACACACGGGGCATGAGCGGGGGTGGGAGGGAGGGGAGACACACGGGGCATGAGCGGGGGTGGGAGGGAGGGGAGACACACGGGGCATGAGCGGGGGTGGGAGGGAGGGGAGACACACGGGGCATGAGCGGGGGTGGGAGGGAGGGGAGACACACGGGGCATGAGCGGGGGTGGGAGGGAGGGGAGAGACACACGGGGCATGAGCGGGGGTGGGAGGGAGGGGAGAGACACACGGGGCATGAGCGGGGGTGGGAGGGAGGGGAGAGAAACACGGGGCATGAGCGGGGGTGGGAGGGAGGGGAGAGACACACGGGGCATGAGCGGGGGTGGGAGGGAGGGGAGAGACACACGGGACATGAGCGGGGGTGGGAGGGAGGGGAGAGACACACGGGGCATGAGCGGGGGTGGGAGGGAGGGGAGAGACACACGGGGCATGAGCGGGGGTGGGAGGGAGGGGAGAGACACACGGGGCATGAGCGGGGGTGGGAGGGAGGGGAGAGACACACGGGGCATGAGCGGGGGTGGGAGGGAGGGGAGAGACACACGGGGCATGAGCGGGGGTGGGAGGGAGGGGAGAGACACACGGGGCATGAGCGGGGGTGGGAGGGAGGGGAGAGACACACGGGGCATGAGCGGGGGTGGGAGGGAAGGGAGAGACACACGGGGCATGAGCGGGGGTGGGAGGGAGGGGAGAGACACACGGGGCATGAGCGGGGGTGGGAGGGAGGGGAGAGACACACGGGGCATGAGCGGGGGTGGGAGGGATGGAAGAGATACACGGGGCATGAGCGGGGGTGGGAGGGAGGGGAGAGACACACGGGGCATGAGCGGGGGTGGGAGGGAGGGGAGAGACACACGGGGCATGAGCGGGGGTGGGCGGGAGGGGAGAGACACATGGGGAGTGGGTGGGAGGGGAGAGACACACGGGGCATGAGCGGGGGTGGGCGGGATGGGGGAGACACACGGGGCATGAGCGGGGGTGGGCGGGAGGGGAGAGACACACAGGGCATGAGCGGGGGGTGGGCGGGAGGGTCGAGACAAACGGGCCATGAGCGGGGGGTGGGGGGAGGGAGAGAGACACACGGGGCATGAGCGGGGGGTGAGGGGGAGGGAGAGAGACACACAGGGCATGAGCGGACATGAGTTTGTGTGCAGGCGGCAGATCCCGTTCCTCGGCCCTCCGCTGGCCACCGTGTGCCGATGGCCTGAGCGGGGGGCTGGAGGAACAGGGGAGACACGAAGCATGAGTGGGGGTGGGGGAGACAAGAAGGACACACGGGGCATGAGCGGGGGTGGGAGGGAGGGGAGAGACACACGGGGCATGAGCGGGGGTGGGAGGGAGGGGAGAGACACACGGGGCATGAGCGGGGGTGGGAGGGAGGGGAGAGACACACGGGGCATGAGCGGGGGTGGGAGGGAGGGGAGAGACACACGGGGCATGAGCGGGGGTGGGAGGGAGGGGAGAGACACACGGGGCATGAGCGGGGGTGGGAGGGAGGGGAGAGACACATGGGGCATGAGCGGGGGTGGGAGGGAGGGGAGAGACACACGGGGCATGAGCGGGGGTGGGAGGGAGGGGAGAGACACACGGGGCATGAGCGTGGGTGGGAGGGATGGAAGAGATACACGGGGCATGAGCGGGGGTGGGAGGGAGGGGAGAGACACACGGGGCATGAGCGGGGGTGGGCGGGAGGGGAGAGACACACGGGGCATGAGCGGGGGTGGGCGGGAGGGGAGAGACACACGGGGAGTGGGTGGGAGGGGAGAGACACACGGGGCATGAGCGGGGGTGGGCGGGATGGGGGAGACACACGGGGCATGAGCGGGGGTGGGCGGGAGGGGAGACACACACAGGGCATGAGCGGGGGGTGGGCGGGAGGGTCGAGACAAACGGGCCATGAGCGGGGGGTGGGGGGAGGGAGAGAGACACACGGGGCATGAGCGAGGGGTGAGGGGGAGGGAGAGAGACACACAGGGCATGAGCGGACATGAGTTTGTGTGCAGGCGGCAGATCCCGTTCCTCGGCCCTCCGCTGGCCACCGTGTGCCGATGGCCTGAGCGGGGGGCTGGAGGAACAGGGGAGACACGAAGCATGAGTGGGGGTGGGGGAGACAAGAAGGACACACGGGGCATGAGCGGGGGTGGGAGGAACAGGAGACAGACACGGGCATGAGGGGGGTGGGGGACTTACTGTGCAGGCGGCAGATCCCGCTCCTGCTGACCTGACAAAGCCTCTCATGCGAGGAACAAAGATGGCGGGCGTCTCTGAAGCCACGACGCACTGCACGCTTTCACCGCATCCAATGAGAGAGCACGTCAGATGTCCGCGGACATCACGCAAGCTGCTTGCCCAATCACCGTCCTGTCCGCGGACCGAACAGGGAAGTGTGTCCGCAAAGCGGACACAGATATCACTAATTTTTTTTACCTACTTTTTGGTAATTTTTTAAAAAACTACTGGACGGATTTTCACCAAATTTGCAAAAGCACGCTTTCGGGACCAAGCCGCTGCTCCTTGTCCAAATTTGGTGAAAATCCGTCCAGCGGTTTGGGCTGTAGACGCGAGCAAACAAATGTTCCCATTCAGTGTATGGGAAAAAAAAAAAGTTTTGGGATCCCCCCTATAACTTTGCAAATAAATTCAGAGTGACCCAAATACTTTTTTTTGCAAAGTTTGGTGAGGATTCGTCCAGGGAGAGCGAAGTTATAAGCCACCCAAAAAATCCTTAATCAGTACTCATCCCTCCAAGAACATCCCATGCTATCCAGGTAAATGTTCCAACATGATAGCCAACCAAAATGCTCCAAATCCTCATCTTGCGCAGTTCTGTTAGCCCCCAGCTTCCGGCCAACAGAAGATCTACAAACTATTACTGCACTGTTCAGCCCTATGCTACAAAAAAACAGCAGAGGCCCTCAGCCTCCCTCCCTTGGGAGTACTCACAATACTGGGGGGTGTGGGTTTTACCAGTGGAAGGGCTCTTTCTCATGTTTCTGGTCCCATCACCTTGAGTCTCATTCAGGTTTTACCAGTATCCTGCTCTTCAGGACACTTGGTGCAGTTTGTCTCCACTGGACTCAGACTCCCAACAGGTACCTCCCCCAGAGCTTTCCCCGCTTGTCCTAGATGCCAGACTCGTTCTTTCATAATCTCCAAATACACGCCCACCTTCTCCCAGGTGGAGTCTTCTTCTCTCAGGGTTGTAGTCAGACAACAGTCTCCCTTCCAGGCTACGAGCAGCATAGGTATGTCTACATTCTTTGTGTCGAAGGCACCAAATTACTGCCTACAGCCTCTTTTATACGAACAAGGCTGTGGGCTTTCCTGTCAGCGGACCTCTGATTGGCTCTTTCCCCAGCCTTTCCCCTGGCTTGGACTTGCAGTTCTCCCACATATAACGGACGTTGAGCGCCTCACACTCAACACAGCGCCAAAACCAAAGTGATTTACTTCAGACCAACATTTCTCGTTCACTGTGCAATAAATCACTCTTTGACATGTAAGTGTGAGTACCAGTAGGTCAGGGGTCAAAGAGGCAGTGTCAGGGGTAACAAGAAGATTGGCAAAGGTAGCAGCTGGTACCCCTAGTTACTCAAAAATGACGTCCATGCATTGCAACCACTCTTCTTCAATGCAACTCCACAGACTGCACCTGGGTTTGGCTGACACACCAAAACCTGGTACAATCAGTGGAATCACACCAATGTCATGGGTATCGGAATGCGCAGGCACTGACACGGCACAACTAAAAGGTACTTGCATCAACTGCACTCATGTAGGAATCTAACATGTTCTTTTACTCATCTTGTAGCCATATTCTCCTTTTTAATGGCCCTGGCTTGCCTCAACACAAACATCTGCAAACTGGGAATATATTTTTCGGTGAGTGTGGAGCTGTTCCTGTCAATATCGGAATGAACAGTCAGGATAGGGGTCAAACAGACACGCCTTGTTCTACGGAAAATGTCAATATAATTGGCTCTTCAAGTGGATGTAAAAAAAACATGCATACAGAGGGTTTGGGTCGTGTAACACAGCAACAAGAGGCTCAATCTGAGTGGAAAGAGACTAATGTAGGCTGTGCAAGAGAGCACTACTCGGACTAAGTTGCCATAAGGTCATGTGATGACATTCCGAAAGAAATGCAAATGATCATTGGGTGGAGTAGTGACTCTCAAATGCATGGCAAGGACAGAATCAATCGCTCTTTCTGAATATGTTTAAAAAAATACCTACATTCCGGAACTTGAACACTAATGATATTGAATGGATTAAATTGTCCATTGCTAACAATAACAGAATGTTATGTAAGGTTCTGTCCTTTTAATCGCAAAAATGTTATGGGAACAAAGCGAGAATTTCCAAATGCTGGGTTATGAACTGTATTCTTTTGAAGACATGAATAAAGCGACAAAATATATAGAATTTCAAATTCAACAGAGAATAAGTTCTGCAACTGCACGTGTGAATCTGAGTGCCGACACAATTATGACCCAAAATTTGCTATCACAGCTAAACTCGGTTGTTAATGCCATAAAAGGGTTGGCAGGATTGGAAACACTAATGAAAGAAGCTGGTCCTACACATCCTACGCAGAGCCACACATAACTGACAACCATTTCGATAATAAGCTGGAATTGTTGTGGATTTAATAATCTCCAGAAATGTTTTAAGAACAAGTCATTTCCATCCAATTCCAGCGTTATTGTGATACAAGAGACCTTGGCTGTTAATGCCATTAATATAGACGGTTTTAAGTCATTCAGCCAACCAGCTAGACGGGGGAGTTGGAGCGTCCATCAGGCGGACTTCTAACGCCTGTTAACAATAGACTGAAAATGGATACTAATTTGATTTATTCAATTGATGCTCTACTAGCTATAGAAATAACTCTTAGTTACACCAACATAATACTGAACAACTTGTATAGCAATCCAACATATAGGTCACATTTCACTGAAATTGAAGAACTAGATGCTATCTTACAGAAGGAATACTTGAGGAATGTAGAACATGAGGTAATCTTGTGTGGTGACTTCAATTCTCTCCTCAGGTACTCCTAATTCTGTAGGCTAACATCAGCAAGTCACTTATATATGGCTGGGGCACGTGAACAAGGGTATTGTTGGTCGAAGTTTCTTCAAAACTGGAACATCCACATAATCTCACATGACAAAGATCAAAGTCCATGCACATGGTTTAGAGGGAAACTAAACTAAGATTGTTGATTGATTACATAGCTGTATCTGAAAACCTATGGAAAATATCTAAGCATATTGAGGTAGAAAATATGGGCTGTAGTGATCGCATGTTGCTCAACCTAAATTTAGAAGTTCTACTGGAAACGTACAACAATGTACCACACCTAGCTCTAATCGAAATAGATAAACACCCTAAATCGATTAGATGGAATCCTAAATTATGCAGAGATTTAGCATATTTGGTCAACCGGGATATGTGGTGTAATGTGACCTCTACAGCCATGTTTTGGAACAAACAGAAAATCATAGCCTTCGACACAAATGTGGTAAAATATAACTTAGATGCCATCGCACAATCTCAAAAAGAGTGTGTAACTACACATTCATGTAAATATAGTGTTGAAATTGCGGAGATTAAACATACAAGTAATGGTGACATTAGAAAGGCAAAGAGGGAAACTGAAGACTACATTGCATTTATTTTTGTAAAAAAAACAGACAGCAACGATGTAGATATGCCCTCAAGGTAGTGAAGAGAGCACAACATGTAGCAGAAAATAAAAAAAATTTCTCACTGATATGCAGGCGTAAAACCAAAGATATTTGGGCGATATTACGCTCACAGGTCAAAGGGACTTCTCTGATTTTCCACTCTGTGATCACGATTCCTTACTCATGGTTAACAGCAATAATTGTTCCCATCCATAAAAAAGGGCCAATTGATGTCCCGGGAAACTTTCGCCCCATATCCTTGATTGATGTGCCTGCTAAAGTGTTTGCTACTCTTCTCCTAAGGGAATTAGAAATCTGTGTAGCAGACAAGCAGCTCCTATCCAAATATCAGGTTTGGTTTCGAAAGGAGATGGGAACTACACTGAACACCACGATTCTTGCCCATTTGCTGGAAACCTCTCACAACACCTCCTCAGGTGCTATTTATATGGCATCATTGGACCTCTCTGCAGCCTTTGACAGCGTCATAAGGGACAGGCTGTGGAATAAGCTGCTGGGATACAGTATTCCTGGTCATATTGTGGGGCTCATAGCATTACTTCACACAAACACATCATACATGGTACGGATCAACCAAGATGGGTCTATTACAGATGCAATTGACACAGAGATAGGAGTTAAGCAAGGATGTCAGTTGGCAGCTATATTGTTTAACCTCTATATCTGCGATATTAAAAAATTATGGGAACATCTGGTGGTATTTCCAGTGAAGTTGGCCGATACCCAAATTAATTGGTTAGCATTTGCTGATGATATCATTATGTGTGGTCGTACACGGTGTGGGCTACAGACAAAATTGAACGTGTTCTATGAATATGCTAAAAGTAACAACCTTGCCATCAATGCTAGTAAATCAAACATAATGGTATTTGCAAACAGAAAAAAAGTCTGCAGATTCACATGGAAAATGAACGGGGTGGTGATTCAGCAGGTGTTGGCAACCAGGTACTTAGGCTACAATCTATGTGATTCCAACTCACTGGTGATGTGGAGTAGTACATTGAAAAGCAAAGCTACTCCTCTTATATCGAAAATGCAAATCATCTATCATAAGCACTCGAAATTCTCTTTCATACCTATGATTGAGTTCTACACGTTAAAGGTTGAACCCGTTATATTGTATGGTCTTGACTTATGTATAATGGATATATCAAAGATACTCAATAAGTTAAAAGGTAAATTCTGGAAAGTTGTTTTGAGCTTACCCAAATCTCTTCCAAATTCATTCATCATTCATGAACTGGGGTTGAATTCTTTGGCATTTAAATTTTGGTGGTGTAAGTTGATGAACAATGGAAAAATGTTATATCTCCGCCAAATTTGTTGTATCAAGACTTTTGTTGTATGTTGATGAAGGAATATCCGTTGTCAATTAAGCGCTATGTTAAGAAAATGTAATCGTTATTACATCTAATAGCTATGGACAAAAAGGAACTGTATAATAGTATAGGTGTGGTAAAAAAATATAATTTTTCAAATGGACTGGGTAAATACGATTGAGCTCAATGCTAAATACAAATCCTATAGAGATCAATATTGTTTCTTTCACAAACAACTTCTACAATTACAATATTTGGTAATATTTCCGTGTCCAAAAGCAAGGAACTTGTATTTGAGATTCAAGTTAAACTTAATTCACACTGCAGAAAGGACTAAGCACTGTGTAAAAAAACAATAATGTGGCTGATACTAATGGTTGTAGATTCTGTGCTAACAATGAAATCTTCGAGTCTCTTAAACACCTGGTGATACATTGTAGCACCTTAAGACTATGCGACGCAGACACATGGGTAAATTCTATAATGATGATTTGTTATTCTCTAGAGATTTGTTGTGGTCGCAATGTGTGTGGGGCAAAACACAGTCGTTGATACTGGCATCAACATGCTTTATCACGGTTATTCAAGAAACGCTTATTGGTCTTGAAACCAATGTTTCTGGTAATCTATGTGAGTTGCTATGTTGTAAGAGTTGATTTCTTTTTTTGATTTTAACTTTACTAATAAAAAAATAATAATGTTCCATATGTTAATTTAAATAATGTGAAAGTTGAATGAATTGTTTTATGAGATGTAAATGTTATCATTGATATATGCTTTTTTTCTACTCTACATATTTTTAAAAGTGCATTGTGCCAAATACAAATAAAAAAATAAATAAAATAACAGTTTGCATTCTGTTAACACTGTGCATGGGTGTCCGAAGACATACTTAGAAATGTTTGCATCTCCAGAGCACCGCTATTGGTTCTTTCTCGCTTTGCGAGTATCGTGTCTCAGACAGTGTCAGTGCTTTGCTGGCAAAGGCAACATAGACTACCATCACTTGGTCATTTATCTGTGTCAGCATTGCACCCAGATCCCAGTGGATGGTGTTAACCATCAATTCGGTTGGCCTGGAGAGGTTAAGTAAACCGGGCTATCTCATGTGTCAAGGCATCCTTGGTGGCCTGAAGCAATTGCTGATGTAGCACTTCCCACACCCATGATCATGAACATCGTATTCCTCCTTTTAGTGTTCTGTAATCGTTGCTAGGTTTGGGATAAATATCCCACAATAACTTATGATTCCAGAACAAATTGGGAACCGCTTTTTGCGACTGGAGCAGAGGATCATACTTTTTGGGGATTTGCAGAGATGCCATGTTCATTGAAGATGTAGCCAAACACGTAAATGAGGTCTTTGTTAAATTCACACGTCGTCTTGTCTAGAGGCCTTTATCCATGAGGCTCTGTGGGACTAGCCATACACGAGGTGCGATGATAGACCATTGTCTGAGAAAAGATATGTTGTCACTGACATAGATTACACAACCCCTCTGATTGTGTACTGGAATAGTGTTGGCCAGTGAGACTCAAAAGATGAGTCTTTTGCAGCAATGTAAGACAACATGTGATGAGAAAATCGGAATGTATCTTGAATCAGGGTGCAAGGAGATGTGGTTTTATCCATCATTGACATCCAATTTTGTAAAATGGCATCAACAATGATTCCATGGAGGCCTGCTGTTGTGTGGCGCTCCCTCCCGATTGCTTTGCTGGGTATGCGCATGCACACACAAATAAGGGCCTCCATGAGCTGCTTGGATGTTTGCACAATCCTAATGGGAGATTCCTGCGGCATGTGCACTAGTATCCTTTTAATTATTTCAGCTTTCTCCAGCTTATGGATGTCCTCTACTTTCATACAAACGTAAAAGGAGTTTCGTCCGTGCATCAGACTGTCTGGCTGCATATTCTCATAAATCAGCAAGACCATACTGTGCCCTTTCAGACGCCCTTTCAGACGCCCAACGCCTTCAGGATGTTTGGTGTAAACATTTAGAAATTCCTGTAGCTTGTGTAAGGAAGGCATGGTATCAACAGTAAACCAGACACAAGTGACCACAACACAAGGGTGTTTATTGAACTTAAAAAAACGCCCATCTAATCCTAAATCTACAAATGGGAGCTATGTATGACCATCAAAAATAAAGAAGTGTTCACAAAATGATATCGCAGGATTTTCAGGCTATTGGACTCCCTGCCTCACGTTTTCAGCACGGGACAAGGCGGTACACTCAAGCTTAGCACAGTTTCTGGCTTCTCTAGCACGAGGATACAGTTCAATCATTAGCATCAGGCCCTTCCGTGCCCAAGTCTCTTTGCCTTTCTAAGGGCCTCATTATGAGTCTCCCGGTCTGGAAACAACGGTAGCGGGAAATCCGCTGCCACCGTTGTTCCCGGACCGGCTGTTTCAGAGTTCTGCAGGCGGGAGGTGTCACTCCCACCAGGTCTGACCTGGCGGGAATAATGCCTCCCGCCTGCAGGCGGAAATGGAAACACTGGCTCCATCATAGACGGAACCAGTGTTTCCATTGTCCCCATCCCCATTACCGGGTCACTGGGGTTGTAATGTCCTGGCGATTCCGGCAATCATGGAGGCGGAATGGTATCTCGGGTCTGGCGGCAGCCTGCTGGTTTTTCCTGCACGGCTACCGCCGGACTCGTAATGAGGCTGTATGTCTCTTCATTCAGACGACCTGATCCAAACAAACAAAGAAAGTTCTTTTCCTCTTTCAGATTTTCACAAGTACTCAATTTCTTAGGCGATTCACTATTCACCTCGGATCCACCTCAGCCGGGCTCAGACCCTCTCAACACAATGTTCGTAAATTATTTATGCCTCCAATTTATCGTAGGATATTCTCTCTCAGGTGACTCACAGTTCACCCCGTACTCCCTCAGCCGGGCTCAGATCCCCCTGAGTCAGGCTCAGATTTCGGATCCCCCAGAGTCAGGCTCAGATCTCTAATCCCCTTGAGTCAGGCTCAGATCCCTTTTAATGCAATGTACAATTAGTCTCTCTCCGGGCTCGGAATAATTCCAATTTCCAATATAACTTTACACAAACTTGATTTAAACAAATTTTTTTAGCTGATCTCCCTCTGCCGGGCTCGGACCAACTTCACATTTTTTTTTATCAAGTATCGAAGACTTTCGAATGTGCATGGTGTTTTGCTTGACCAGTTGCAGGACCACTTTGAACAATTATTGATCAGTCTTCCCATTTGCCACCTTTCAGATGGATACCTAACAGAGACTTTCGAATGAGCACCCACATGGTGCTGTGCCACTCTGTCTACCGTATCGTATCTTGGCTTCAAAGTTCAATTACTCATCTGCTTTTTAATTGCATTCGCATCGCTTGCCTCATACACTTCATACACTCTCTTCATTTTTCACTATACAAAGTTGTCACTTGCAACGTTGGCTTCAACACAGACCGGTCTGGTATCAGTCTCCCCAACTCACCAGCTGTGCTGACTTCACTGGTGCTGCTTTGTTGTAGGAGCCAAGGACAGTTCCATGGCGGCAAACGATTCTCCCTGCCTTGACTACTGACGCGGGAGAGCCCCGGGTACCCCGACACACATTGCAGGATTCTTCAGCCTTGATTCCTGGTCTTACCTTTCCTATTCTCGAAGGTTCCTGAAAGTAACAGTCTTTTGTTGAAAAGGTCACTGGCACTTTCCTCCTTGCAATCCTCTTGAGTTTTGCCGTCTTTCGCCTTGTATTAAACTACCATCTTAGAACTGCTGCTTCCTTGTGTGCTTTGCCTTACTCAGAGTATGCTTTCGTTCTCCACCTTTTATCCGTGTGGGGAAGTGTAACGGAAGTCAGGTGTATGTGTAATGGTCAGCAGTAATTGCCTGACCCTAGCTAAGCATTGTATTGGGACATGTCAGGTATATGGCTCAGGTGTTAGTCCGTTTTCTGAGCTGTCCGTGAGGAAATGTTTGTGTTAGGAAAGGGGGAAGGAAGATGAGTTCTTAAGTATCCTACTTGGTAGGATGGTGCAAAGGTGTTACAGGGAAGGGGATACCACGTCTCACCATCACGTGTCCCACCTACACTCCCTGAAGATCCCTCACACACTGCTCCACCCCCAGGAACTGGATCCAAAAGCGATGGCTGTGTCCTGGCCACCTGGATGACAGATCCCCGGGGACTAGCGGGTGAGAGACCTTCAGGTTTCTCACACTTGCCTTCATAAGCAAAATGAATGAGGTTGTGGTCTAACGCAGTATCACAGCTGAGCAGCATTGCGGTGCTTACAGGTGTGATATAGCATCTGCAGCTAATGGATGTGTCACTATTCCTGATATTCATGCGAAAATGCCTTGTCAGATTTGGGTAAATTTGCACAAATTGATCATGCCCCACAATGTAAAAAGAAGGGCTAGTGTCAATGATGGCTGTAATGTCTTGTCCCAGCAGTGTTACCTTTCACCTGGGATGGCAGCATGGACCTTTCTTGCGTATGCCTACAAGTGAAATGAGGAATACCTACTGGTCCTCTTCAGATTCAACCAAATCCATTTAAACTTTTGTGTGTCAAGTCTTTTTACTTAAGTTGTGCTGTTAAAAATGTTCAGTAGCAACTAACTTTCATCAACACTCTCCCATCTGTAGCATGAGGCAGGTAAGTTAATATTCCGTGAAGGAACAACTCAACCCCTCATTGTTTAAGACCATAAAAACGCCATTAACTAGGACAGTAGTATTTAAATTTGAAGTTTGCATTTTTTGATAATGGGCAATATTAGCAATTTCAAAAATGAATTGCAGTAACCAAAATCAAATAAATGATATTGTATTTCTGGACATAAGAATGCAGGAGTATACATTGATACTCTAGAGCATTTATCAAATATCACATACAAGTCTTTCTCACTAATCTAACTCACATTAAAGCGACAGCAATAAAATTAGCAACACAAAAATATCAATAAAAGAAGCAGTAAATAAAGAAATGCACATCTGTGTTAAGCCCCTCTCTCACAACAATGACAGCAGAAAACATTTTCTGGGTACAGCATAAAGTGAGCAGAAAAACATAATACGCATGAAGGACTCCATATCACCTGATAAGAAAGGCACATAACATGTTATCTTCCTCTCATCCAAACCATCTTCCATATGTGGTACCAGTAGATAACTTGCTATGTCAAAAGTTGGTGTCAGTATGGAGTACTACCGTCAAATATTTTTACACCCTGTGACAGATTCCCATTTTTCATAATCGAATGCCCTAAGGTTTAAGTTAATTAACTAACTATTGTTCTCCAGCATGGGTCTGGCATGGATTCACATGCTCAGGAATATTCCCTGTCGTCAGGCTGGGAAACCTAGGTAAAATAAAATAAAAATATTTACTTTCAATTTAAAAATGTGTTTCTCCTCTAAACCAATCATTGTCCTTTAGGTCATACTGCCACATCCAACGACAGTACTCTCCCTAAGCTCCACCCCTGGTGGTCATCTTCAGATTTGGTAAGCACGTAAAGAGGCAGTACGAACCAAGAAGAGCCACATAGGGGAAGGAGGGAGGGTTCGCATGTGAATCCATGCCAGACCCATGCTGGCGAACAATAGTTACAGGTAAGTAACTTAAATTTGTGATATAGTTTATTCAACTTTACACAACAAGAATCGAAATTCACTTCCCAGATAAAATCCATTTCATGATATCTCAATTTGACCAAACCATTCATATAAAAATAAAAAAAATTTCATTATTTCTCTCCAACACAAAGTAAAATAAATGATGCATGCATGATTGTTTCCACTCATGAATTTGCTCCATAGCAGGCGTTCAGGTAATGTTCACCTTGCAACAGCTGATCGCATTGTGCCCGTCCTTAACACATCCAGGAACTTACACACACATACAGCAAGTGTATCACTGTTTCTAGGTCACCTTCACCGCATAGTCAACATTACCTGTTGTCCCCCATTGCCCGGTACCAGGTACCTTCTATCTCTCTAGTTCTGACCGTGTTGAATTTTAGCTTTAGGTAGTCCCTGACTAGGTAGTTGCCCACAAATTGTTGAATGTACGTTGTGGGTCACTATTTAGTCAGTATATAAGCCACACATTCTGAAGCAGAATTTTTTGAGCTAAGATTGATCACTGACTGCTTGTGTCCATGGGCAACCAAGCGGTCTTTCATGGTCCTTTTATATACGAGGAAGGGTTTCTCAAGCAAGTTCCCTGGCGCAAGTAACAGCCATTTATTAGCCATAAAGCATAGGTTGCATACATTACTGGACACCATCATGGAGACTCTAGAACTATAGGCATCAACTATCAGTGACAAGAGAGTGCCCGCCGGAGCATTGGACAGTTTCCACAGAGTGGTCAGACAGATCAAAAGGACTCTACCTTGAATGGGCATTATATTAAATTCCAATAGAATCATCTCAATCGCTGTACGCTGAGGCAGGCGCAGTAAGCGTCTTAGCAGACATCTCTCCAATCTAGCTAGCTCGTCTAAGCTAGATAGAGACCAGAACTCCGCACCATAAAGTACCATAGACGTTAATTTGGCTGATAGAGCTGGATCAGTGATCCCATCAAGAACCCACCTCCCCTCGTGGCAAAGGTGCAGACCCCTAAGGTCACATTAGCTCTACGTCGAAATGGGTAGTGCTACTCAGTTTGGAATTCAAGTGCATGTACAAGTATTTATAAGAAGGAACCACCTCCAGCTTCTCCCCATCGATTGCTCAGGTTCAGATTTGTCTTTTCCTCCTCCCTGTATCGAAAATCATTATTTTTGTTTGAGATATTTATCACAAGGGAGTTTTCAACGGCGTGGACCTTCAGTTTAGACAAAGAGGATGGCAGGCCACCTGGAGTTACGTCTAAAATTACAAGGTCGTCCGCATATCCCTGTTAGGGAGAATTCTCTCTTTAGGCTGAATTTCCTAACCTAGTGAGTCCCCCAGCAGCTTTGCTGGATTTTTGGGGTTTATTTTTTTTCTCCTGCCAAGAGTGAGCCTCTTTTACCCTCACTCTTGGGCATGATTTGAGTGCGTTTCTTTGAATCTAGATGTGTTTAATGGGCTATGGGGTCTTTTACTCCATAGGGCTTCATGTGTTTTTGTGATGTGTGTTACAGAGCACCCTCCGTGCAGTAACACAGGGGTGTCATAGTGACCCCCCAGTATAGACATCATACCCTGGGACTGACTACTGTCTCCCAGGGCATGTAAAGTCACCATTGACTTTACTAGTCTTAAATTCTGAACAGAACCAGTACAAACCATCATATTGTGGACGTACTGGTTGGGGCAATTCAATTGCCCCGGGGTCTGTTAGTCGAGGGGGCACGTCTCCGTCCCCCCTGATCGAGTTTTGGCTGGTGGCAGTGGATACTACTTTTTATATTCAACCGCGAATATTTTCCTATGGGATTTCCCATTGTTTTAGGCTACTACCTTTATTTAATTATTTACGGTAGCCTCGAACATACCGCCGGTTTATTTAATATTAATTCTCCGGTTGGTATTTTTTGCCAAAACTTGATTCTAAAATGGCGTTTGTGTTCTCTTCTGTGACTCCAACCCAAGTCGAGCCCTTTGTTCCACTTTTTGGCTGGCTTCTCCACAGAAGCCCTCCCAAAGTGGTGCCACTCTGTCTGGGGTACTTAGGAGGGGTGGAGGGAAATTTAGGCACCCTGGACTGAGTTGCCTAGGCAACTCAAGTCGCACTCCATCCTGATTGGCCCAAGTGGTGAGCCTTACCATGTTTGAGTGACAGCTAGGCTGAGCGAATGGGGGTTTGCTGCATAAAAGCAGGGCCTTGGGGACTGGAACTTGAGAAGTCGCCACAGGACCTAAGAATCCGACGAGGGAGAAGCTGAGCCGACCTGCCACGACACCACTACCGGTGGAGCCCTGCTGGACTATCTCACCACTTTTCCCAACGACAGAGGAGATCTCCCGCCGGAGAGTCTTCTTCCTTTGACTGGTGGGGATAACCAGTTTCACTGTCTTTTCGCTTTCCCGAGGTACCTCGTGGCCGCCTTGCTTGTGCCAAGCACCCCGGCAACCGGGATACCACGTTTTACCATGACCGCGAAACAAAGGTACCACCTTTAACCGGAAAACTCTGCGGCTGGTTTCTGCCCTGGTAGTGCAACGACCTTCATCTTTCCTCCAAGTCGAGATCTTCTCTTCCCCTGGACGACGACACAACTTGCACCCACTACCAGGAACAACTGCCACCGCTGGAGGATCCTTCCCACTTAAGGTACCGTGTCCCGCCTGGCTTCCCTTGCTACCGACTGTACGGGGTAGATTTAGCCCCCGGCTTTCGAACCTGGGTTAGCCTGGGACACCCTGGCTAAACTTTCCTAAGCCTCTCTAAACTCTTTTTGAACCCTCTGCAAGACTTTCTAAGCCTAGTGTAACTGTGTGATCTTGGGCGCATTTGTGCTCTGCTCTCTCTAAGAGTGGGCCCAGCCTTTGGACTTTTGGCTCACCAGTGACTTTTGCTCTTCTGCCTTGCGTGTAGTGTTCCTGAACCTTAGAGTGGTGTACCTTTCCATATTCTGTCTTTCTCCCCACCTTTCTCACAAACTTATCGGAGTGCAATCTAGTTAAGCGCTCACCTCTGTATGAAAATAAGTGGTGTTTTACTGTGACTTATCCGATAAGGGAAAAGGGGTGTATATATTACAATAGTAACTGTGTTTAGAATATTTTACAATAAGAGTGCTGGAGTGTTTCAAACTGTGTGTTTTTAAATAAATAATTATATACTTTGATACCAAAGCTCTGGTCAGTGTTTGCTTGTATTGTTGTATCTGAGTGCCTATTGTGTATACTTTGCATACTGCCTAACTCTTCTCGAGGGAAGTCTGACTGCTCAGCCACAGCTACCAGGTAAATCTGGGTGGTATAGACTGCTACCAAGTGGGTTTACTGTCAACACCTGTAGTCTTAAATCTTTTGCAGTGGTCCCTAAGGGAACTGCACAGGTTTCTGCCTAACAATCCCACCCATTGAACTGGTACTGAACTTAGTTTGGGGGGTATCGCTGACGGGTTCCCAGCCTCACCCAAATCAGCCAGGTAAATATTAAATAATGTGGGGGACAGCGTACAGCCTTGTTTGATGCCTTTGTTCGTAGCATTCCAAACAGTGGTCCCACCTTGCTGGTCCAATCTAATCTTTACTCTGGTCTGTGAGTATAATAGAGTAATACTTTTTAATAGCCCCTGCTGAATGTCAGTTTCCCCACCAGCCTAGAGCGGTTCACCATAGCAATGCGGCACTAAAAATCGATGAAAGCCACGTAAACGGGGAGCTTCCTAATTCCCACTTCTTGTATTATGGTGATTAATGCTAGGACATTAATACTGGGATTTGAGTTCTTCCAGAAGCCAGTTTGGTTGAATGCAATGATGGCAAACCTTTCAGCCCAGTCCTCAAGTTCTTTCAAGAGGACCTGGACAGAGATTTTAGCAGGGACTTCCAGCATGGCGAGCAGGTGATAGTTGTTAGAGTCATCCTGTCTACCCTTTTTCAGTATCAGCACAATTACACTGTTGCGCCAGGATTTTGACATCAGCTGTAGTGACTCGATACAGCTAAAAGGCAATGAAATGTATGCACCCAGCGACCAGGTCTGACTTCAATGATGAGCTGCATATCCCACCAGGACCGGTGCCCTGGAGGATTTACTCAGTCCTATAATCTCCAGAATGTCATTAGATCCCAGGGCATATGTCAAATTTTACTCATGTGATTTGCAACTCCCATCAACCAACAGCGTGCTGCCAAGGACCTGCTATATATGCTGGACCCAACCCTGTTCTGAGATTCCATTCAGAGTACCTATTTTCTGTTCTTTACCATTTACAATCCTCCAGAAAAGTTTTGTCTCATATGAAATGGAGAAAATCGACTGGGAATCTCTCTATGTGTGCACGCCTTATTTTGAAAATGATAGAAAGATAAAAAATAGAAGTGAATGTAAATAACAAAATTCAGAGTGCCGGGGGGAGGGGCTCTCGCCGAGGCACCAGAGGCAGACGTTGTGCGGGTCCGTCAGGGACATTTTGGAACCACAGTCCGACACTTCTTGAAGCCTGTCCTCGGGGTAGAAGAAGACAAAGACATGTTCGCAATATATCCAAGTTAGAAGAACCGATTGAACAGGAGAAGAAATTAGGCGCGCCGAGATTCCGAAGCGAACACGTTCGCGGAAAAAACGGAACTGACATCGTGCTTCCTACATATAACATCCGGTGACGTCGGCTCTTGACAGAGGTCCTCGAGGGACAGCGTATCGACGTCATCGACGTAGGACACTGATGCCGAAAATGTTTCCGAAGCAGCACAGCTGTGGACATTACTGTCAGAGATGTGGAATACGTCGGAGGACACAATCCCCTCGAAAGTGGAATTAAAGCTGTAGCTTGAAAAGCTAAATATGAAGAAAAAAAAAGAAAATCGATGCAAGCTTGGAGAGCTGAGAGGATTGTCCCTGTCTGGTAGACTGTGGTGAAAGATGGCTACCTGGGGTGGAGCTTAAGCCCTGCCACTTCATTGGTTGGGGTCGTAAAGGACCAAAGTGAGGTGGAGGGGCTACACAAGTGAATGTCTTATTAGACATAATGGGCAATCCTTGTTGCCTTTTCTTATGGGAAATAATGTATATATATATATATAATTATTTTTTAAATCACAAAGGATGATTGATGATGGGGAATATTCAAGCATGTGAATCTATGAAAGATCCAATCCTGGAGAACTGATCATATGCAGCCCCACTCAGGCCCGGGCGAAACTCGACCTAAAATACCATTCTTTCAAAATCCATGATTGTGATTTCCCAGTTACCAAGAAAGTTACGATTCTTTGATGCCTCCCATAAGGCGGACTTGCATATTAATCAGATTCTAGCCAACTGCTCATATTATCTTTGGCTTCTTAAAAACAGCCGTCCTGTCTTCGTCGAGCCCAATTGTGCATCTAACCCACGTGCAGTGATCCTTCCAAGAATTGATTACTGCAATGCCCTACTGGGAGGTGCTACCAAAATTAACCTTGAAAAGCTTCAAGTAGTCCATAATGATGCTGTCAGAATTGTCAAAAATAAAACCTGGAAAGATCACATAACCGGATACCAGCAAACGCTACACTGGCTCCCTGTCTCTGTTAGAGTACAATTTAAGACAGCTACTCTCGTCCATAGATGCCTGTACGCTACCAGTCCCACATATCTCAAAAATATGACATGTTTTTATGAACCCTCAAGGACTGTACAATCCTCCACCTCATTCCTAGTCCGTCCGCTTAGCTTCAAGCAATCCCATGGCCTTGGTAGATTGTTCCCTGCAACCGCAAAAAAACTCTGGAACACCTTGGTAATCGAACTTGGACAAGAGAAAGATCTCAAAATCTTTTGTGCCAAATTGAAAACATCCCTGTTATCATAGACTTTCTCCTTGTAATATTGACCATTCGTCTTCTCTGCTGTCTTTTTCTGTTTACTGGCTGATACGTTTCCTTATGTCCTCGTGTCTATGTTTTTGGCACCCTGATTCCTGCGGGTTGCGGCGCCTTTTAAAATGTAGAATTAATAAACAATATAACATGTGCTAATTTATTAGACCCAGGAACCCTAGACGGATTTCATTTCATTATTGCCTCATACACCTTTGTTTTCGAAGAGAGTTCATCCCAGTTGAAATCATGTGCACATCCTTGGGCAGTGTCAGAGTTGATTGCTTGATTCAAGTTCAAATATTTGTGCATAATAATCCACCCATATCCTCAGGAATCACATTTATGTGGACATTATTTTGTGCTAATTCAACATTTGTCACTTCCCAAAACCTACACGTATTGTTACAACTCAGACCTTCCAACATGCTCACACCAGATATAACTCAGCTTTTAGGTGCTTTATTCGTTTTTTATAGGATTGTTGGATCTACCTCTTTTTAAATCTATATACTTCTGAGTTAAAGCTATGAATCTTTGCCAGAAGTCTAATGAGGTTTCTCTCCCCTTTTTTTGTCTTGCTATTGTGTTATTGTACGCATATCATGTGTGATTATGCACTTTACTTTTCCCTTTTCCGGCTATTGAGATGTATTAAATTTGAGTACCCAGAAATGGTGAACCCTGATTGCACTATTTGTTCAGCGCTCTCCTCAAGCAAGCACACACGTCTTTGTGAATTTCGCAATCAACTTAGTGTTCCATTTAACCACCTTCCCATTATTATTATTATTAGGAGATATGAGAGCCAGTAATTGTTCTTGTAATTTATAATGCACTTGTGACCTGGAAATCTCCAATTGAAATTCTAACGCTGCATTACCACTAAAACCTTTAAACTATATACAATTAAGACAGAATGGCAGTAGATTATTAGAAACATGGCCGATCCAAGAAGATAAGTTGCGCCCTTCTCCATGATACAACCGTCTCAGGATGGTCTTGGCTGGAAGGAAAAAGCAGATTGAAATCCCAGGTTTCCATAAAAGGGTGTTATTAGAGGGAGAGCTATTATTAGTAGTAACACTAATGCCATAAATCGGGAGCCTATTGTCTTCTACTAAGAAATCAGCACATTTACTATCAACATCCCCTATAATTAGAATATTTTTCTGGTGACCTGCACCTAACCATGTAGATATAATGTTCCCAATCTGGTTATGTAAAACATCAATGGCGTTTTTCAAAGGATTAAAATAGACATTTACTATTAATATTATCTGTCCACATTCAGCCCAAGAGTTATGCTCACTGCTATCAATGAATTCTCATGGAAGGCTACAAGTCTTGAGGTGAGGTTTAACTTTAAATCTATCACCACAGCTACACCACCCTGGGGCTGTCTCACCATACCTCGCAGGGCTGTAGTATAGAAACTCTTGTAGCTCTTTGTTAGGCAAAGTTTGTATGCAGTACCCTCTGGGAACACTACACACAACTATGACTCGAGGTGTAAGCAAACCAACCTTTGGTTTATATCTGTACTACACAGTTTTGGTAGCGTGTTGAGCATCCAGGCTTATCTCAAGAGGGGAATGTGAGCAGTAATGATGTTACACAGAGGTTTACAATCACAGGTGTTCAAATAAACACTTATACTCACGGTTTCTTGGCTAAATACTTATTAATTTATCAGTCAGTTGTAAAACATTAATTGGAAGGAGGCAATCATATAATAACACACAAATATACCTCAATACTTTTCAAGGGGAGTAAAAGGCAAAGGTTATCAGAACATAAAAGACTACAATTATTCTTAGACAGTGCAAATACTTTGAGTTCAGCAGGAGAGTCAATTCAATTCAATAGGCTAGGCCAAGTCAATGGGCTAAAGTCTTGGATAGGTTAAAGCGGTTCTGGTAATTAAACGGAAAAGTCTCTGTACAAGTTCTTGGAAGTAGTTTGTAAAAAGAAGAATCATATGTTTTGTCACATTTGATTAGGCCTGAGAGTTGCAAACGTTTCAAGTACTTTCACTGTGAGAGGTAAGTTCTCTCAGTTTTGTTTTACAGTACCTTACAATGAAGAAAAAGATGCAGCTGGTGACTTCTGTTCCTGGCAGTTCCTACAAATCTCGCTGTTCCTGCGCCTCAGTCATCGGGATGAGAGGGGGGACTCCTGGGACGGTCAAACGCTCGCAACTGGCAAACTTCGATTTCAGTGGCTGTTTCGTGTTTCAGCTACTGCAGTGGTAGGAACGCTGGTCCTGGCAGTCAAGGTGGACTGTCCTTGCTTCTGGGGTCCCACACTCAGCTGACGGGGATCAGGCTCGGTCGGTCTGACATCGTGGTAGTCCGGAGGATCTTCGAAACGCTTTTGGCCAGCTTACAAGTAATGCACACAATCTGGTGTCCCTCTCCCTAGCTCTACTGTTTCCTACAGCACTCTGAGGAATAGCAACCAGCTCCGAGATGGGTGTCCAGGTGGCTTACTTGGGAGTTGATTGGTCCTATCAACTCAAAGGGGGAAGTCGTCCTTTGCAGGGCTTCTCTGTCGATGCAAACTTGATGATTCGGACCTGCAGCAGGGCTTCACCGGGCAAGTCAACGATCCAGGAGTTGCCGCAGCCGTCCTCTTCAAGCTCTTCTTCGGTTCCTTTGTCCAGTGGTCGACCCTGCCTTCCAAGCCAAGAGACGCGCCTTTTATTCAGTTCTCTCCCATTCATTCCGGCCTAGCTGCCACTCACCCAGTAGGGTGGTTGTCCTTGCCGGACAGTCAGCCAGCCAATCATCACAGAGTGCATTTGGGTCTCCTAGGAGACTAAGCACATGGAGTTTCGGGCACCTCCCACACTTCCTGCCTACTACCCCAGACACTCTCGAGCCAGAGGCGGGTTTCACTCTTGAAGCCCGCCAAAGGCGAATTAACAAAGAGACCAAACCTGGTTTGGCACGCAGAGAATAACTCTAGAAGGGCCTTTCCACAAAGATATGGTGAAAAAAGAAGACCGGGAACCATTTTAGCAATGATGGCTGGGCGCCATCTTGAAAAACATGGCTCCTGCGATTTAACGTTACCGGAGCTACGGATAGTTTGCGGTCGGGAAAAATCATGGTAGTTTATTGTAAAACCACTGCCACCAGCCATTCTTAGAGGAAAGGATAACATTTGACTGTTACATGAGTATCTAGACACACGGGATACTAGGTAACCCCTGTCGCACTCTATAGGAAGATAGGTTGTGAAGGGTCTATACATTTACAGCACTAAGTGAAGTCAATTTCACTCCACTGTTCTGGGAAACAGAAGTTTATCCCAGATAAGGTAGTTAAACCTTGGGAAAGCCTGAGAGGATTCCCTGTGTCACTGCACTGACGGTGCTGTGTGACACAAATGGAAAAGGTGAGGCCTATGGAGTTGGTTAGACTCCATAACCAAAAGAAACACACAGAAAACACATTGATTTGAAAAGTTCAAAGTCCCAACGTTTAGCAAAAGAGCTGGAGGGCTCGAAGGTGGGAGGAATTGACACATTTTTGAGAATTCTCCCCAACACCCTTTAATATCAAAAGGATCAATGAGCATGGTCTTCTGCAACAGAACTATGTCCATATTAAGAATACAACCACTGTTATAAAATTTCATGATATATCTGAAGCCACAGCAGTGTCAGGAAAAACATTTCAAACTCTGTAGGCTAAAGACAGGGGGAAGGGTAGGTTAGAGCCAATTTTTCAACCAAAGCTTTCATAAGCCAGGACCAGTCCTCCTGTCTTGCTGGTTACCCTGTGGCAATGGACAGATCACAATTAGTTATCTGTAATGGGTGTTTAGAATTCTTTAAAGCATTGTCGACAACTGTTCATTTCTTCCCCCCCCCCCAACCTCCTGTGGGTTCCCATATATGACCAATTTTAATAACTGAAAGTTTGCAAACGTTAACAAATCCAGGCCCATTGGCATAACAATCATCCAGATGGTACCAAACTAAACAAGATACCGTGTTAGAATAGAAGTGGACTACAATGTGATTGCTGCTTTCGTCACAGATGTCCACCCTATTTATGTCACCCAAGTGGATTAGCCTGAGAGCCGGTATTGTTGAAAATATTTGTAACAAAACGGAGCGATTGAAGTAGACCACATCATTCATTGATCTCAGGTTTTCAAAGCCAATAATTCTCTCATCCATCAGTGCCATTGACTGTTTTAGCCGTCGCTGCCAACGGCCAAAGGGGCGACTATTATTGACAACCGGGAGTGGCAGCACAAGATTAGTTTCGCTGGTTATATAATTAGGACAGCCATTATCTCTTACTTTCAAGGAATGATTGTGTTGATGGGCTTCGGAGCTTGAGCATCAGCCACTAACTGGACGTCACTTAGTAGAATTGAAGGTATAGGATTATCAGGTTGCTTTTGTTTATCAAAAAAGGTGGCAATTTTATCCTCAGCATTAACATCGCAGATTTTATTTTTTTCGTTTTTTTTTAGACATAATCTAGAATATTGTCCGTATTAAGTGGACTAACTGAATTTTCATTGCCAACAACCCTCTCGGTATTACCATTCCTATCAATTCCACTCGTATTGTATCTCTAATTTAAATCGATTATCTCTTGGGCAGCAGGAAGAGATCTTAAAAATGTCCTAGAGGTTGACCTACTAGGTAGTTTAGATTTTGGTAGGTTTTTAGATTTGTTATCCTGTTTTTGTCAGGCTTTCTTACTTTGCTGCCTTAAATGTACAGAACAAAATCCAATGTGTTAGATGCGATCATGATCATGTTGGGTTGTGCCGAGAGTTGTACACCTAAATCCAGTGGTGAGTCCACGGTATTGAACAATTCAGTGGACGCACTTAATCTTTCCATTAAGTGAGTTTGATCGTCCACAGGAGGAGGAGGCTTATGTACACTGGAGATGTTTTGATTTTGAAAAAGAGACTCCTCTAAGTTAAGCACCGAAACACCTGGCCTGTGTTGGCACAATCAGCTGTGCATGCTGCACCGTTTCGCCTTGTTGGGTGAATGGGACGTTTCATACTTGGCGGCGCGCTGCAACCAGTAATTGCTGTGTCTTCACCATCAGGCACCGCGCGTCAGGGCCATTGTGCATGTTTTGTTTTTGTTTTCTCAGAAATGGTTGCCCTCTTCCTCAGCATTGGATTGCCTCCGAGGGTTGCCATGGAGCCCTGTACACAAGGCCGCTGATTTGCCTCTGCCTTCTTTATCTTGCCCAATGAGAAGCTGGCAGGCGAGGAAGCCGGCCCCAACCTCAAGGCCCACCTGTTTGTACTTGGCCGTACTCCAAGCCCAACTATCTGGTATCTGCAATGATAATGCTCCGTACTGATATTTACACACATTGCCCCTCATGACTGTGCCATCCCTACTTGTGCCATCACGTGAGTACTGCCAATTAGTGGCTACCTCAGCGCCACTGATTTCATTTCATCTGCCTCTCAAGTCATTCACCTTCCAGTTGCTCTATACTCTTCGGTGACTCTGCATGCTGCCTTTCACTCCCTGTGACTCATTACCATTGTCACCAACCACTGTACTGCTGTGCTGAACTCTGTGCCATTTCTTCAAGTCTGTGCCTGTTTATCTGAATATCGTTCATAGCTATGCCTCCTTCCTGCATCGAAAGTGCCTGTTTGTGTAAAAATTATTCTTAGCTGTGTCTCCTTCCTGCACTGAATTTGCCTGTTTGTGTAAAAAATCGTTCTTAGCTGTACCTCCATCCTACTGTCTGACCTTACACCTATCCCCATTTGGCCTACTGTGCCAAGTGGATAGGTTCAGAACTGTGCTTGCAGCATACTTGCTGCAGTATGTCTCTTTCCGCTTTCGCTGAAATAAGAACTTGGCTGAGTGCCCTTGTCGCACTGTGTTTCTTTCTGCGTTAGCTAAAATCGAACTTGGCCGTGTACTTGCTGTTACCATGCTTAAAATCGCTTCTGCTGGGGGCACAACTGTTACTTATTACCTTTTTACAAACAGCATTTGCTGTTGAGTACATCCTGCATTAGCATCCTGCACGTCCTACCTTGTCCTCAGTGCCCCCCCGTCGTGCCCTCTGCCCCCACCCCTTGTGTTAAATCTGTCCGGAAGAAGCTTAAGAAAGACACACTGGGCTCCAACCCAGGCCTTCCCATTGCAGACACCTCACCAGGAACAGCATCTCTCTGGCGCTGAAATCTCTCCACTGGCTCCCCGTGGCAGCAAGGATCACGTTCAAGACCCTCTGCATTGTCCAAAAGGCTTTCTGGGGCCTTGGACCGACCTATCTGCAATGATGCCTACTGTCCCTCCCGAGCCCTCCGCTCATCTACCTCCAACCTTCTGTGAGTGAGCCAGTTCACCAAGCAGCGATTTGGAGGGAGATCTCTATCCTCAGCAGGGGCCTCCCGCTCTGAAATAGCCTCCCTGCCGCCCCCTGTCTTGAGCCTGATCTCCTTTAGTTCCGGAAACTCCTTAAGACATACCTCTTCTCCTCTTCCTTCTCTATCCCTCTGCCCTGCTAACCTCTCTCTCCGCTCAATCCCTCTCTCCTTCCTTCTCCACACAGCTTGCTGACTGGGCGCCGGGTGTACCTCAGAATCTCACAGGTCCCTGGCATCCTCGCCAATCCCTTGCACTTGCATCCGGGCCTGCACTTGCCTCATCGCTACTGCACTTGGTCAATGACCCATGAGAGTGGTATCTCCCAGCTCTCACCCCAGTTTCTGACTGGGCATACTTGGAACCCCCCCCTCGTACTTCTCCCCGCCCCCTCTCCTGGACAGTCTGTGCACTTGCACGATCTGAATGTTCCATGCCTTGAAGATAGTCTATCTATCCTCCCTTTCTCCCCTCCTTGCATGATGGCGCCTCAATGCAAATGGAAAAACAGCAGAATCGTTGTCAGACCTATTTGCTGTTATCTACACTGTTAATAGTATCATATGCACTTAATCTGACTGTGAAGACCCGTATCGTTCAGAAATTCAAGGGCTCTGAATGACTGTTGGTTTTTTTCTCAAAGTGCTCCCTCCCTCCTTGAGCGCTTTGAAACACTTGCCTTGTGTATAGGCAAGTGTTGACCCCCATCGCCTTGGAGAGGGCAGGAGCCCCCCACCACCGTCCAGGACCGTAGCGGAGACCTCGACTCGACGGAGGCGGTGCGGATCCCCTCTAAGGATCAGCAGCATCTGGCCATCTGCCCCCCCATCTGCCCCCCCTGGGCACCCCACCGCATCACAGGAGCCCCCTGCGCCTCCAGAGCCCCTAGATCCGCTCGCGCCGACATTTTTCACAAAAACAAAATGTCGGGCGCGATGCGGCCCAAAAGTGAGGCTGGGCGTTGCACGTTGCCTAGCAACGCTGTGTAGGCAGCCCTTAAGGCCACACATCCGCCGGCAGGCGGAAGCCGGCGGCCACCCAAGGCCAACATAAGGCCGTCTGCCCTGTTTGCCCCCCTCAGACCCCCATCGCCGTGGAGAGGGCAGGAGCCCCCCACCACCGTCCAGGACCGTAGCGGAGACCTCGACTCGACGGAGGCGGCACGGATCCCCTCTAAGGATCAGCAGCATCTGGCCATCTGCCCCCCCTGGGCACCCCACCGCATCACAGGAGCCCCCTGCGCCTCCAGAGCCCCTAGATCCACTCGCGCCGACATTTTTCACAAAAACAAAATGTCGGGCGCGATGCGGCCCGAAAGTGAGGCTGGGCGTTGCACGTTGCCTAGCAACGCTGTGTAGGCAGCCCTTAAGGCCACACATCCGCCGGCAGGCGGAAGCCGGCGGCCACCCAAGGCCAACATAAGGCCGTCTGCCCTGTTTGCCCCCCTCAGACCCTCATCGCCGTGGAGAGGGCAGGAGCCCCCCACCACCGTCCAGGACCGTAGCGGAGACCTCGACTCGACGGAGGCGGCGCGGATCCCCTCTAAGGATCAGCAGCATCTGGCCATCTGCCCCCCCATCTGCCCCCCCTGGGCACCCCACCGCATCACAGGAGCCCCCTGCGCCTCCAGAGCCCCTAGATCCGCTCGCGCCGACATTTTTCACAAAAACAAAATGTCGGGCGCGATGCGGCCCGAAAGTGAGGCTGGGCGTTGCACGTTGCCTAGCAACGCTGTGTAGGCAGCCCTTAAGGCCACACATCCGCCGGCAGGCGGAAGCCGGCGGCCACCCAAGGCCAACATAAGGCCGTCTGCCCTGTTTGCCCCCCTCAGACCCCCATCGCCGTGGAGAGGGCAGGAGCCCCCCACCACCGTCCAGGACCGTAGCGGAAACCTCGACTCGACGGAGGCGGCGCGGATCCCCTCTAAGGATCAGCAGCATCTGGCCATCTGCCCCCCCATCTGCCCCCCCTGGGCACCCCACCGCATCACAGGAGCCCCCTGCGCCTCCAGAGCCCCTAGATCCGCTCGCGCCGACATTTTTCACAAAAACAAAATGTCGGGCGCGATGCGGCCCGAAAGTGAGGCTGGGCGTTGCACGTTGCCTAGCAACGCTGTGTAGGCAGCCCTTAAGGCCACACATCCGCCGGCAGGCGGAAGCCGGCGGCCACCCAAGGCCAACATAAGGCCGTCTGCCCTGTTTGCCCCCCTCAAACCCCCATCGCCGTGGAGAGGGCAGGAGCCCCCCACCACCGTCCAGGACCGTAGCGGAAACCTCGACTCGACGGAGGCGGCGCGGATCCCCTCTAAGGATCAGCAGCATCTGGCCATCTGCCCCCCCATCTGCCCCCCCTGGGAACCCCACCGCATCACAGGAGCCCCCTGCGCCTCCAGAGCCCCTAGATCCGCTCGCGCCGACATTTTTCACAAAAACAAAATGTCGGGCGCGATGCGGCCCGAAAGTGAGGCTGGGCGTTGCACGTTGCCTAGCAACGCTGTGTAGGCAGCCCTTAAGGCCACATATCCGCCGGCAGGCGGAAGCCGGCGGCCACCCAAGGCCAACATAAGGCCGTCTGCCCTGTTTGCCCATGTTCGCACCGGGAAGCTACCGTTACCGTTGGACCTCTAAGATTACACACATTCTCCTCATTAAGGTTTCATTCTTTCATGGATTGACGTGGATGATCAAATTCATACTAGGACATAAACAATGTGAGTACTGTCACTAGCTTTTCATTTGCTACTCTATACTAGTTACTATAGTGCTCTCCTGTTACCCATATCATTTGCTATGCCCTATGGCCAAGCTCAGCCACCCATTGTCCGATGCTGTGCTTTTGATCGTTATACGGGTCTGGCTCATGCTGTGCCTGGTGTTGTGCCCTATGGTCGCCTACTGACCACTTTTGAAGTTGTGTTGTGCCCTATGGTCGCCTACAGACCACTTTTGAAGTTATGCTGTGCCCTATGGTCGCCTACTGACCACTTTTGAAGTTGTGTTGTGCCCCATGGTCGCCTACTGACCACTTTTGAAGTTGTGTTGTGCCCTATGGTCGCCTACAGACCACTTCTGAAGTTATGTTGTGCCCTATGGTCGCCTACTGACCACTTTTGAAGTTGTGTTGTGCCCCATGGTCGCCTACTGACCACTTTTGAAGTTGTGTTGTGCCCTATGGTCGCCTACTGACCACTTTTGAAGTTGTGTTGTGCCCTATGGTCGCCTACAGACCACTCTTGAAGTTGTGTTGTGCCCTATGGT